>NC_136485.1:50802354-51097354 GCF_053919585.1 Euprymna scolopes | reverse complement strand
CCTATTTGGATGGCCATTTAATTCTCCTCTGATTTACCTGATCATATTTAAAGTTTAATTGAAATATTCTAGTGGTCTCGTCAATTTAAAAAAAATAGTTTAAAATTAGGGAGGCAAAAAGAAAGTCAACACAATAGAAAATTGTTATTAAATGTAACTTTAGGACAGTAATGCAACACAAATACAAAAACACAACGAATTAGTAAATATTTAGTAGAATAGCCCTTATGTCATTTGAAAGAATGCGATAATTTGGGGATTACTTGAATTAGACTGCAGCTATACTCCAGGGAAAGGGCACCCAACCTTTCTTTAAACTTTGTTCAAAGTTCTTCTAAATTTGAAATTTATCATTGCGTAACTGTTGCTTAATTTAATATCATACGTTTTCGATAGAATTGAGGTCTGGAAACACGAAATATATTGCTTTTTTCGGGAACCTCTTGGCATTGCAAGCTGCATGAAGATGGAATTATCATTCAAATTCCAACCAAAGTAAGGTAGAAAATGCTTAGTCAACATATTAATGCACTTGGTTGACTAATTAAGGCCTTGAAATAGCACTCTAGGCCCTTGACCAATGGTACTAATAATGCCCCACACCAAAGCTGAACTGCCACCATCTTCTAGCGTTGAAACTGAGCACCTAGTATTAAATTCATCGTCTTGCCTCGGACAGATGTTCGCCCTACCATCGCTACGTTGCCTATTGAACTGCTTTTGTTACTAAAAAGCACTTTTGACGAATATGAAGATTCATGATTTTCATTACATCTGATGAAGTCCAGACGGCGTTTTCTGTGCTTTACAGAATCATTGTCTTGCATCTTGCAACATATCCTCGCAAATTACATTCCTTTAAGCTGTGCTTGATAGTAGAAAGAGAACACTTTTTAGCAAGATTCCATTGTTGCTGTGTTTGGGTAACCGTTTAAAAACTGTTTATGCTGTGGATCTTGATAACATTGTCTTTCTTGTTAGACGTACCTCTAATATGATCAAATTTAGGGGCATAACGAACATTCTCCGTGTGTTCTGTTGCTTTTCACAGTCTTTCTTGCCGTTTTCTCATCACATTTCAATCTGCGGCATATTTCTCGATTAGATAAACAAGAAAGGTGGGGATTAATGATCACCTTACCATCACTAAGAGAAAGTCATGGCATATGGAATAAATTTTTCGTTGTATAAGCTGGAACAACAACAATTACGATTAGGGATGAGTTCTTCCCTGTTGGTGGATTTTTTAAACTGGTTAAGGGGCGATAATTTAAGTTGGTTTTAAGCGAATTTGTTGCTGCGGACATTTTATTTACCTCCTCAATTTGAATTTTTTTTTTAATTGACGTAGACACTCGAATATTTCAATTAAAAATTAAATATAAACAGATACAATTATAAAGAAATAAAATGCGAATCAAATACTGTATAGGTTGTTTAATCAGTTATATTTACTTTAGCTTAAATTCGTAGTCTTTGAAAAATATGATAAGTGCGGACTTTCTTTTTGCCGGCACTGTATATTATTTTCTTAACTTATATATTATTATGTCGTTTTTCAACACTTGGAAATATTTGCACTGGACAAAATATTTAAAGTAACATATTCTCAAGCAGAAGCGAATATTATTTACGAACAGACAGCGGACCATAACTATATGATGATCAAATTAGTTTTATAATTTTAATACGAACATCAATAATAATAATAATAATAATAATAATAATAATAATAATAATAATAATAACTTCCCTTGGTTGTTGACAAAAAGAACTACAACCCTAATAATGAGGGATGAGGCAAAATGGGATAAAGTGACAAAATTAAAACACACCACTGACCTCTCAGTTATGTAGAAACGTTTCACTAGCATAGTGTCTGAAAGTATCTTTGATCATTTGGACCAAAATAATTTGCTGCGTGAAGAACCGAAAGGTCTCCGAAGAAGATGAGGAAGCACCAAGTATCAGCTTCTGGTCGATAAAAATTCTTCCCAGTGAGTTCTACCTACCTTGTCATGGGCTGGGTAGACTATAAGAATGCATTTGATATGGTTCCATATTCAGAGATACTCAAGTGTACGGAAATTTTCGGAATACTCCCTAACATCCGAGCATCTTTAACAAATAGCATGAAGAATTGGGAAAACAATTTTACTGCAGGAAATGTTATATTAGAGGAGGTGAAAATTAAGAAAGAGATGTTCCAGATGTTTAATAAAAAAAGGAAGAACAATTAGCGCATATGGCATCAGAATGCGTTATGCTAGTTCTGCACCAATATAAACAATGGAGGGAGGAATATATGGAAACTCTATGAAAAGTGCTATAAATATACACCAAAAATTGTGCAGGAAAATGTCAAACTTTTTGGGGATATGCGCAAAAGTTACTGATTATGTCCTAGAAAAATCCCGACCATCTATAATTTTACTAAATAAAAGCAAGAGAACTTGGTCAACTGTTGACGTAGCCTGCCTTTTGGATACAAAGGCGGGATAGAAAAAACAAGAAAACATAAATAAATAAATAAATACCAAGATATTAAATTAGACTTAATAAGACTCGAAAATGCAAATAAAGTCAGGGTGATTCCCATTGTGATTGAAACGCTTGGGACCATAATAAAATTTCTTAAATGTTGTTGGGGGACGCATATAAATCAATATGAATTATGTCATAAGATTCTGGATACATTCTGATTATTTTGGATATAAGTAATAAGTGTTTATAAAAAACATACTACGTCTCAACTTTTTCTAATTTTTTATTGTGGTAAAAAAATGGAGTCAATCTGCAAAGAGATTTTACGATAGTATTAAACCGGAAGTATTATGATATGTGCAAATTAATTGAAAAATAAGAATGCCTAGTTAACGGCAGATTATATGGCTACACTTGAATATAATTCATGAAATATTTATTGTTAATTATGAAATTGAATGCCTACATTTGTTAGATTCATTTTAATTATTATTATTACAAAATTCATTTTAACTTCTTATCACATCTTTATTGTTATTTTTGTCATGGATACTGATTGTTGAAAGTTGTGTTAGATGAGTTTTGATTGTTATTATTATTAAAATTAGTGTGGGTTTAATCTTTCTTTAATTTCAATTTTTTAAAATGAATATTGCTTGTCTAATTTTCTGAATTTGTATTACAATACACTGACACCAATCTTTAAATAATGAGATCAACACTTAATACTGTTATCAATCCGTTTGCAACGACCTAGTGCATTGGTTTTTAGTTGCATTATCTTCACACAAGCAATACTAATGTGGAAATGAAAAAGAAAATTCTTTCATTTAGAATAAAAACAATTGAAGCTTATAAATAGTAGGAGCGAATATTGATTAATAATTTTATTTTATTTAAACACTAACCATAACATATATAAAATAAATGACAAATCGTCTGGAGACATCGCCAGTGGTGTCTATTAAAATCATAATTTATTTATATCCACGTGAAAAATATGTAATGCAGATTTTCAAATGGAAGAGAAATCCTTCCTATATATTTTATTTATAAAAAGGTTTTAATGAAAAAAATGGCCTTGAGTTATGAGCAATGATTTATCAGATTAATATTTCGAAACATTTGCAAACCTTATTTTAACAACCAGGAAACAAACAACTAATGTGTAATTGATTGAGAATAATATTTTATGAGGTGCATTTAAAGCCAGATGCATAGAAAAGTAGAATAAAGAAATGTTCTTATTAAAAAGCACCATTAATTGTAAAATTATTATAAACCAAAAATATGTTCTTTTGGAAATTTTGATAAAATTCAGAAGTTGAGTTTTAGGTGTATCAATCTATATAATTATAAAAAGTTTAATGATCTTGAAACGATGTATGTAACCCACTTTCCAGTTTACGACGTCCGGTTGCTTATGCGCGCATATCCTGGGCATTGAAATATTAACGCTGTTATTTCGAAAGTATTAAGTAACATGGATAGAGTGGGGATTAAAATAAAATAACGTAATACAGATATGAACGATGGAAAAACAAATAATACAGTATTAACAATTGTTTATTTGGATAATATAAACACGAAAAAGAAAAGAACAAGTGGGACGCCGACATATTAGCGCTATCATTTCCAAATTATTTAACATAGGAAGAGTGGGATTTAAAATAAACAAAAACACACTTAAATTTGGGACGCTGAAATAATAAGGTTATTATTTCGAAATTATTATTTAACATGGGAAGAGTGGGGTTAAAAATAACTAAAACGTAATGCAGAAATGAACGATGTAAAAAGGCAGATATATCAAACTTTGAATTTAACTATAATAAGTATTATGCTATCTGTTCAGTGCACGATTTACCTATAAGTATGGTCAAGCACTTATAATTCAGTAAATGTATTTTTTTCCAAAAATAATCAATTATAATAAATAGAACGACTCATAGAACCTATCTATATTCTTTTTCATTTTAATATACATTGATAGAAATGTCTCTGTTATGTCAAAAATATTTTTCTTTACGTCACAAGTCTCACTCATACATGAATTCCATAGAAAATATAACATACTGTCAAAACAGGTCACGGATAGTCTAGTAATTTGTATTATTTTTTGAATTCGAATAATTGATAGTATACATAAGATGTAACACTAAAATAAGGTAACATTTAAATCCCTGACTCCAAAGAAAAATGGATTAAAATGTCTGTACATTATACAACACAACACAATAATCTGTAAAATAAAATAAAAAAACAATATTAAATATAAACGTCAATAAAATGAAAATTGTGATTATGTATACCGTTTTTACTTAATTAAAGTGCCACAAAAATACCTACGAATTACTGATTTTTTAATGCAAAAATACTATCGATATATTTATTTTGAATTCAATATGAATTTTAAAATTAAGAGATTATTTTCTTTAACTCGATTTAAAAAGTGGAATTATTGATATAGATCCCATTTCTCCCCATTTCATATTGATAATATAAATAGTACTTACCTGATGTTTTTTCTTTAACGCATTTTCATCATAAATCGCTATATGTTATGTATCTCAGCGGTGCCTTTAATGGATCCCTTGTCAATGGGATTAGAAATATAAATAAATTTGAGCAGTTTTAATTGTACTATTTTTATTTTCAAATCTAAGAAAATCAAAATAATGTGATTTTCCTCAGAGATATGTATATATATATATATATATATATATATATATATATATATATATATATATATATATATATATAATGCATGTGTATGTATCTCACTTACCACCAAATTCATATGTTTCCTTAAATGACTGTTGCTAATAATTAAGTTCTTAAGTAATAACTTGTATATTTCAGTTGACATCTTATCTGCTTTAAATTTTGGCTCCTTTTAAACGTCTTGGTCGTTTTGACATTGGCCTTTCTATTCTAATATTGACTCAATCTCCATTCAAGTTTTTCTCTTCTTCTTCTTCTTTACTCATTCTCACGATATTAACCAACTCTTTACAGTCGATGTAAAATCTTTTTCTGCGCAGATCTTTTCCTTGCCTCCATTTATTAATTATTCCATGGATTTCTGCATTTGGCTTATTTTGGACCATCTTCCAATTACGCGATTCACTTGGATTTTACTTGTGGAAATGGAAACTTAACCAACTGTTTTGGCTTCTGATTTTTGCATTTTACCGTTATTGGACATTTTACACATTACCAAACTATCCATTCACGTGAAAGCACAATTTTCTTCAGCATATTCCCTCTCATTTACTATTTGTTACCAAGTAGGATCGATGATTTGTAGCTTCCTCAAATACCTTTTCAAGCAAAATCCGATCCCGCATTTTGCTAAATCCTACCTCATGCTGGGAACGGACATATTTTATCGAAACTCCGAGGATTAAGGATTATCCGCTTATTTTTTGCTTCCATTTTAAAATTAAATATGTTTTTAACTCTTTTTAAAGGGGTTAAACATGTTTTATTAACTACTTGTTCTAATATATATATATATATATATATATATATATATATATATATATATATATATATATATATATATATATATAGTCCGTTGATTATTTTGTAGAGGAAACGATAATTTTATGAGAAACTCACCAAAATAATACACTAAATGTATCAACAATCTATTAGAAATATTGTTAACAGACGTTCATAGTTTAGTGTAATATATATGCACTTGTAAAACACTATGAAAATAACTATAACAGGATAAGAGTAGCACATCAGTTTACTCTTGGTCACGCGGTGTTCCAATCGGAATTGGTTTAAAAAGTATATGTCATTCGCCATTACTTTGCGGCTATGAGAATTTTACGGCAGAATAAAATGGTTGAAATATGGAGATTATCGTGAATTGTTTTTCCATGAGGAGATATATGCTGAACACAGTGCGTGCAAGGTTAATCTGATCAATACTTGAGATTGAAACACCTGGTAATATTTTATCATATTTAAATCTATTCTAAATTAATCCTTAGGTTAACTGTAATAATTTAGAACCTAGAATGAGAGTAAATTTCAGTGAAAGACTGTAACACACATTCGTAAGTGAATAATTTTTCCAATAAAATAACAGGAATATATTTGTCAACACTCTCCACTTAGTATAAAGAAACACTGATAGCTCGTATTTCTGAGTATATCATAATGATAGATTATAATAATTATGTTCTTTTCCGTCAATGTAAATGACATTTTCTGACTAGTAGCCATTACTATAAACAGCAAATCCCGAAATGATACAACATAACCCAATTTTCATGAATAATAAAACGTAGATGGTATTTGTACAAAATGGGAAACAATTGTGCCGTATCGTAAAGAAACCTTAAGAACAAAAAGGTAATCAAATATTGGTAACTAGCTAGAAACTACATATAAAATATAACTTACTTATTAAATAATATAATATTGACACAGGTTCTCTGAGTTCAGAAACGTATCTGTTACGACTCATATCTTATTGAACATGGTTTACATAGTGTTGCATAATACCTGTTAATAGTGAAAATATCTATAATATCTATACAAATCATTTCATAAATATGCATACGGTGCAATTAACATTATTAAAACTAATTCACACTTACAGTATTCATATTTTATTAAGTATCTAATAAAAAGTGTTTTCTGTAAAGAATTTGATCATTAGAATATATTCTCTTAAGTAGGGTATAATCAATGAATATAACCTTTGATAAAAATTGAATCTTCCACTGTTATTGTACACTGCGATTTCGACGAGACATTCATATATAAATGTCTTATTAGTGTTTATACTTATTCTTTTCATTGTTTTGACTCTTGAGTATATTCGTTAGACGCAGTTTATCAACTGAGGACAACTCCCCCCTATATAAAAGCATATAAGGTATCAACGGATATACACCCGAGAGTACAAACAATGAACTGACTGAGCTATTGTGCTTGCTCTAGTTAATACCAGTATGCATAACAAATATATTATTACGATACGTGTAATAGTTAATGATACGAAACACGCGCGCGTTATCGACGCGCAAAAAACGCAACCATGCTTTGTAAATATATTCATTTTCAAGACTCAACAATCATGTCCATCTAAGAATATAATACATGTTTCTCCGTTTTAGATATTTTAGTTGATGTGCGTGTTAGTTACTTCTTACCTCAAAATCATCAATTTTCTTTTATATCATTATACAAGCAACGATGCTTAGAGAAATATGTGAGCGCTGGTGTTATTTTTAGAACGATATTTCCATTACGCTGCGCGTAAACCACTTTTTGTTATGCAATAATTATTTTACAACCTTTTCAAAGTTATTGCCCTTTTTTCGTTCTAGTTTTATGTTGTTTGTACCTCTATGCTTCAGGCAACCATTAATGTAAAAAAAAATTTAAAAAAAAACGTTTCTTCTATATAATATTTGCACTTTTCATCATTGACAGATAAAATGAGATGAATACATACAAAGCAGCGAGTGCTGTAAAATAATATTAAATAAATTCTTGTGTAAACTTCTAGAATAAACTGCGTTCTCTGACGAAAGTCAATTGAGAAAAACTACTTTAAAATGCGTATTCTACTTATATCAATACCAACATTTGTTCATACGCACAAAAGTACAGACAGAAAAACCTCTGCATAACGGTGCCTAAATTATATTAAAAAGCTTAATTTATTAGCTGTTAAAGAGTTCCATGTGTATACTGTGAACAAATGTTAAATTTTGTAAGTCCAGTCATAAATGGTAATAAACTCTAAAGTGCCAAGGTATATCATTAGCTACGTCCTTACGCAATATGACCGTATGAGTTAGAGCACGTATACCTAAGACTAGGATGATATCCAATACTTTTGATAATGCCTCGAACAGCAAAAACGACCGTTCATTATTGACATATAACGAATATGTACTGCAGAACATTTCACTTCTCTACTAATCTATTGGAAAGTCGGTTCGAGGTTTGTGACATCTGATTTCTATCCAAAGATACTGCTTGCCGTAAATCGGAGTCGGAAAAAATCATTTAATTGCATATATTGTTTTTCTTTTTTCACACACCCACACCCACACAGACACACATACCCACAGACACACATACAGACAAACAAAAACTCACACACGAATCCACACACATACACCCACACACACACGAATCCACACACATACACCCTCCAACACACACGCAATATATATATATATATATATATATATATATATATATATATATATTGCGTTACGAAACAGATACTGCCAAGAATTTTATAAATGAACTGATTTAAAAGAATTAACTAAAAGATTGTAAACATCATGAATTTTGGAGTATTATTTTTAGCCATTTGTATATATATATATATATATATATATATATATATATATATATATATATATAATCCGCGGAGCCTTGCTCAAACCCGGAGACAATATTCCACATTAGAGATAGCGTTAAACTGCTGGAGAGAAAAATACATTAATTAAAAATAATACGTGCCAAAAATGTGTGGGCAACTAGAATATACACAAAGGGCAGATAACCGATACCCTCTCCATTTAAAGAACTAAATTAGTGAAAACAAATACACGGCACAGAGATGTGTACCAAATAATTAAATAAACCATCACATATACACACACACACACACCCATATATATGTATATATATATATATATATATATATATATATATATATATATATATATATATATATATATATATATATATATATATATATATGTTTTTATTATTTCAATCTCAGGAGTTCTTGATGAAGATAGCGAGCAATTTTCCTCACCCTTATTGTACCAATCAGGGGCCTCCGCAGATATGCATAGATCTATTGATTCTAGTTTGCCTATCGAGTGAGGATTTTTGTATGCGACAGTTCTTTGTTTTTTTTTTGTTTTTTTTTTGCTTTTTTTACACCGTGATCAGCACTTATCAAGGCCCGATAGCCAATCAGGGATAAGGGTTATTGCAAGTACATTACATTAGCGTGGAGATTTGATGAAGTGTTCACTTAAGGGGGTGGTTCATTAGGAATTTTTAACGTTGAACTTGAAGGCATCCAAGTTGCAGTCAGGTGGGAAGCAGGCAGACGGAACAGAGGTCCACAGGCGCACAGGTCTTAGAAAGAAGCTTTGTTCATGGAGTCCGCGTTTTGATTTAGGCAAAGATATAGAGTGAGGGAAAATTTTCACAGTGGATTTAGCTAGAGGGGTGTTTTTCGTGAAAGATTGGCTAGGGGGAGCCAGAGATTGGAGTGCAGGCGAGCACCTGCCATGGAAATAAAGATAAAACAAGGACAGGCTCGCAACGTCTCTTCTGTGGGAGAGAGGTTGCAGGGTAGAGAAAATGGCATGCTCCACTAAGCCACGCAGTCTATTTTGTACTCTGTCAAGGCAGGATTGGCTGTTTTTAGCAGCTCCTGCCCAGATATGGAAACTGTATTCCATCCTTGGACGTACTTGGCTTTTATATAGATCGAGTATTGCATCAGTAGTGAGATATCTTCTGGAGCAGTAGTAGGATCCCACTATTTTTCTAGCGACCTTGACAAAAGACTTGATGTACGTGTTCCATTTCAGATCAGGAGTAAAGGTCAAACCCAGAAGCTTATCAAAACACGGGGCCTCTACCAGACGAGAGCCATCCATCTGCGGTAGATCTTTCAGAACGGAAACCATATTGTCTGTCACTAAGAATGTTGTTCCTGCTGAGATGGTTGACTATTTCTCTATTTAATATGGATTCCAGGAACTTACTCATGACAGACAGGATACTTATTGGCCTGTGCTGAGAGGGAGATGACTTATCACCTGAATTCTTAAATACAGGGCAAACTGACGAGGTCTTCCAGGGAGTCGGGAAAAACTTCTCCTTAAGGCAGCGCGTAAATAGTTTCGTAAGTATGGGAGCAAGTTGTGGTTGAAGCTTTTTAACACTATAATTGGGATGCCATCAGGGCCAGTTGCTTTGCTGGAATCTAGGTTCTTGATTAGCTGGGCGACCTCATGCACGGATATTTGTATGTTACCTAGCTTGTTCTGTGTTATAGGAGGAAATATGGGGAGTTGATTGTCTTCGTCACATAGGGTAGAATTAGCTGCAAAGTGTTTTGCAAATTGTTTGGCCTTGTCTGACGCTGACGAAATGACCTCTGGTCCATTGATAATGGTTGGGATAGAACGCACACTTCTGTTTAGGATCCTATTTGTTATTTGCCAAAACTGGTGGGGACCAAGCCGCTGATCAGCTACCTTGGATTTAACAGACTGCGCATATAGCTCTCTAGCATTTTTATTACTCTTTTACAGTGGATGCTGGCAGTCCTTAAAGCAGCTTTAGTCTCAGTGCATCTATTACGTTGGTAGCTATGGAAAAAGTGATTTCTGTGTGCGATAGCAGCAGCACATTCTGAGGAGAACGATGGCTGGCTGTTAGGTTTTTGTTGGAATGTTTTAGATGGTATGAATTGGTCTATGCCTATAATTAACCATTCGGTCCGATCTGATACTATAGAGGGCACATCCTTTTTAAACATGGAGTGCAGAGTTAAATCAGATATGAATGTACGGAAGCTATCCCAGTCAGTCAGCTTTCCCCATAATTTTAATGAATCATCATTATGGCAGATCAAACATGCCCATTCCAATGTTTCAATATATCTTCTATCATTATATGTGATCAGTGTTCTATAATATCAACTATATAGATACCTATTAGTGAGCAGACATACACACAGACCTTCAGCTTTATATTATAGATGTATACAAATAGGTAATTATAGATACAGATATCTATATATCTATCCAAGTGAACGTGTCTGTCTGTGTGTATGTGTGTGTTTGTCTTTGTACATTTCCCTACACAATAACTATGTCAAGTTAAAGTCTACAAACTCGAAATTTGGTATACAGGGTACTGCGATTTAGGTAAATCTTTGTGATCGGTTTTCAGCCAGAAATGTGGCTGTTAAGGGGTCAAAGTTCAACGATTTGACCATTGAGGATTCTACCAAACTCCTTCGATAATTTTGGGTATAAAGACTTGAAATTGTAGATATAGGTGGACCAAAATTAATGACTTGATTTGATCCAAAAAAGAATACATGTTAGGGGGTCATAATTGAGACCAAAATAATAAAAGAAAATTTATATATACATACATAAAATTCTATTCATTATATTGTAAAATGTATATATATATATATATATATATATATATATATATATATATATATACACATGCATATACATACCTATTATGTATTAAATAATATATACTTGGGTGACTGTGTGAAAAGGAAAAAAAATAGATATATTACGCTGTATTCTAAAACGGCATAAGTGAAGTATATCATCTGTGAAGTTATATGATAAATATCAGTAAAGAAATTCGTGTAAATAATTAAGCAATGCAACAAAAAATGTATACACATTTTTGTGCACGGAAAAGAATATATCAGTGTAGAATATCATCACGTGTATTTTTTATATCTCAGGCTGTCTGCAAAACGTAGAAAGATAACAGCCATGATAGGCATGTTTTTTCGATAACTTTCTTTGAAGACAATAAAGATATCCTTACGCGTGCACGTATATAATACCATGAAATATATTGTACACTAAGGTTTCTTGTATATAACAAATGATAGAAATACAATTGCATTAAATATGTTTGCATATATACATATATATATATATATATATTTATATATATGTATATTTATATATATATAAATATATATGTATATATATATATATATATATATATATATATATATATGACTACTTCATTTACTCACATAAATTTAATATACGGAAGTATAAATTTATGCGTAAACTTTAAGTATTTAGTCGAAAGTGCTCAATACGTAGGTAGATCTAGTTAGCAAGTTATAAAATATTCAGTGTAGCTTATAACTTACTATATATATATATATATATATATATGTATATATATATATATACACTCATATATATATATATTTCCGAATAGATTTATCCAACAATCAGCTGGTATACAAACCTGTTATGATAAGATTTACAAAATATTACTGGTCGTAATATTCTATGTATTACCCCTATATTAATAGGAATTGCTCAATATAGAGGATAGAGGAAATAAAGCAAATTATAATGATTCAATAACATTTTTTAAAAAACTTTATTTAAATCAAGAATTTTTATTATTTCAAGTAAGGCAAAGAATACTTTAGACATTTTATCTCCATATCCTAGAGGGGTTCGATTTCTACCATCACTTAAGAGAAGAAAATATTAGCAAATTGATATAACGGTATTTACGCTATTTGCTAAAGTCAGTTAGACATGGAAAATCATAATCAAAAATTGATTAAATAGAAGTGACAGAGCAGTGGAAATTGAAGAAAATGATATAATGGGTTAGTTCGAAATTGCGCGGTAAAATGCAAGGTAAATGTCCTTTAAAGGCAATGAGATCCAAGCTGTATATTGTGTAATCAACGTCATAGAGTAGAAATCCGAGTTGGGCATATTTATGGGCCGGTGAAAAGATTTTTAAGGTCTGGTTTGAACATTTTGTTAAAGACCTTAGTATTACTGGAATTAAACGTTAGTGAGATAGAATAGGTTGAAAGGGGTATTGGAGGGGAGAGAAATTAAAAATGAAGAGATGGATGAGGGGAAGAAAGCATGTATGTATATATATATATATATATATATATATATATGTGTGTGTGTATATATGTATATATATATATATATATATATATATATATATATATATATCAGTGAGTGACCTTATACCAAATTCAAACACGCTAAAAAATGCTATAAAATTGTTGAGTAGCCGTTTTGGTAGGTCAAGTTAGGCTTGAGTATAAGGGAAAGGGAGAAAAATAAAAAAAAATATATAAAATAAAATAAAATGGAAGAAAGAAAGGGGAAGAAGAAGCGAATGAAATTTTGCGTTTTTACAGCTGAAATAAACCTTTAAAATAATTAAGCTAATTACATCTTAATTCTCTTACTGTTTACATCTATTAAATCATTCAAATGTATAATATATATATATATATATATATATATATATACATATGTATATATATGTTTATATATATATATATATATATATATATATATATATATATATATATATATATATATATATATATCAAACATGAGTTTGAAATTATCTACACGCTATATTTTATAGATATTTACAATTACACACAATAAACATTTGAAATATATTCTTATTAGATATCTAGCTTACACCGTATCAAATATATTATGCCACATACACCTGCTCTCAATGTTTTATTCTGGCTAAACCCTATATTAAAATAACATCTGTTTTAACAATTGTGTAATAATAACCGTATTTTGCTATGATGAAACACCGTAAACATTTGCAGTCCGTTTTCACTGGAGAAGTATTGTCCTCCAACGTACACTCAAACGTGTTTACCCGTTCATATTTTTAACAGTTATTTCTGTTTAATTTGATATTCCCCGCATAGTATTAAGTTTCCTTGGTGGGTGATGAGATGTTTGAATTGTTAAATTGGTACTAACAAGCAGAACCTTGATGCGGGTCTGAAATATTGAGCAAATAGGTTCTACCTGAAAATTTGCATTTAGCCCACATATGAGCGGTCGTCACCTTTCCTTTTCAACGGAGTTCGGCACAATAATGACAGTAAGACCCGTCTTGATTTTCATGATTTAAATTAGAAATAAAAATAATGACTGGTTTCGTCCTCATTTTATGTAGGTTAGATCGAATGATTTTCATTTTTTATTAATAAAATCGAGTAACTTGGGAGACAATGTTTTAGAAAGCAATATTATAAATTAGAATAAAAAAGAAAAGAAAAGAACAAGGGGGCTCACCCTATGTCTACTATAACGAAACATGTGATATCACCTACAGATTTATTAATTCTGACATGAAAGACATCCCCATTGCTTTCAGGGAGAAGGCTTCTTAGAACGAACATGAATAGGCTCCAAGATCTTCAGGTGATAGATCGAATAGGCATGACTCAGAATAGAAATTAAGTCAGTGTGACAGTTCGTCGCACATGCGGCGTTTTAAAGTATATATTCATGCATAGAAGACCCGACGGTTGGTAGGTGCCCCCATTCCTGATTTTTCAGGGTACGTGCTGTTGGCCTATACAATAAAGTCTTAACGACGCCCGACCAAAGTAGTCAGCACGTCTTTTTTCTATATTATTGTACATTATCTTATTCCAATTATTGTATACTTCATATACATACATATATATATATATATGCAACTATTTTCATTGGTATAAATGTGTACGTCTACAATTATAATCATTTCTATAATGTTATCTCAATTCATTAACCGTCAGGAAATTCTTCATTCTCTTTAACTCTTATTTTCTATTCCAAATCTAATAAATCTGGGTTATCGTTCTCATTTAATTATGTTCCTGTCTGACCAAATATGACTAATTTCAGTCTGTTTTGAAAAGATTTAAAACAACTATTTTCTATCTGCTTCCCTCTTCCCTTTCTTTTTCTCCACTCTCCCTTAACTATGTCAAACTCATTTCTACCCTCCTTTTCTTTTCTTATTCACAATATTCTTTCTTCCTCTCTTTCTATTTTTGTTTTTATTTTTGCTTTCCTTTTTTGATCACCCAATTTGTCATCCTTATTTTATTTTTCATTTTCAGTTTAAGCCACCACATAAAAAAAAAACGATTTGCTTTATCACTTATTTAAAAAGAAAGGTGCTATATATTCAAAAATATGAATTCTCTTCCCCATGATCTGCTTTCTTTTTCGGGAGGGTTATTTTACTCTGAACATTTATGACGGTATTTCTCTAATGAAATACCAATAAATTGGCTTATTCTGGATATTTCCTGTTCTTTATATTCCCGTATTTCCTCTTTAGATTCCTCTGCCTTTCCCGTTATTTTCTTTCTTTCTTCATCTCATAAAATTGTCACTAACTGTATAAATAACATTTGCATACAAGCATGTTCTATTTCATGCTGCTTACTTCCTTTAATGCATTTACCTGTAAGATTAGTGCACTTTACAAGCCCGTTCTATCTGATGAGAGACATTGCATTCTTCAGAACTTTAAGAAACAAGGTTTTTCTTGTGTAGTTTAACTCTTTGCCGGATAATTTCAATAGTATATAACTTCTACACATGCTTATAATTCTTTCATTTCAATAACACGATTTTTATATCTATTATATTATATATGTATATATATATATTATATATATATATATTCATATATATACACACATATATATATATGTGTATATATTCATATTTATATATTCTGCCTCATGTAAATATTTCTACATTCGTTCCTCAAGTTCTAAACGGAAGCCGCTTTTTCCACGGTTTTTATAACATGCGTACTTCCATTTTATATAGGTCAAACTGTAACAACACAGAAATAGCTTATGTAATGGCTATATTCTTTTAAAATATAACTCATATAAAATTTAAGTTCTCGTAAAAATTGTAGAACCAAATATTGTTACTGTTTAATTTCATTTTTTATCGCCTACGTGTTATTTGATATAATATATATAAGGCTTATACTTTGTATGAATCAGTTTGTGTTCTCTATTAAAGTATAAACGAATAACCATTAGTTCTTTTTTTTAATTTCCAAATATCGTTATGTGTGTATACCATTCTTTTTTTATCCGTTAAACATATTTAAACATCTCGTCGCTTATCAGGTATGTCTCACTACCTTGGACGTTTTTTTCTATATTTCAGTGTCTTGTAAATTTCGTAAGATTTCAAGTTAATGAATCTTTCTGTTTATTATCAAATTATTTTATAATTGTTCATTGCAACCCTCTGGGTTTCGTAGAAACTAATTGATCTCTTTGTAATGTTAACTAGAATTTATTGGCTTTATTTATTTTTTCTTTAGTTGCTGATTTTTCAACTTTACTAACACGGATGGTCTGGTAATTTTATGGATAATCCTGAGACACAAAACCATTTTACTTGATATTCCGATATCACAAGACTAAGTGTAGCATTTACACACTTCAGATGTTTTTTTTAGTCTACTGACTTTATCATTTTATTTCTTTATTAAAACTTAACATTTTATCTACATTTCAAAGTAACTCTAGGTACTGTCTTTTTATTATGTTTTTCTTGTCATCGTTCATATTCCCCAAAACTTTATATAATTCAGCTAGAGAATTGCCGACAAAAAGAAAGGGTGAAAAATTGCCCTTTTCCTCGCAGACAAAAGACGTATTCTCTTCTGATTTCGCTTCTTCTTAAAAAAATCGCGATTACGTTCGATCGCGTCAGTGTTATTACATTTAATCTATTTCGCAAAAAAGATCATTGTATGCATTCATTCTAACTACTTGCAGTACCTCAATATGCATATCCCTTTTTTCTGTACTGGGGGATCCCGCGGTCGAATGGGAGTGTTTTTCTTGAAACCTATTTTGTATATCTGCAAAACCAATGGATTGTTGTTCGGTCCCTCTAAAAGAAAATTATTAAGGAAGCTTTTATGTCTGCTGTTAATTCCACTATATATACTTATGTTGCAATTTACAGAGCTTTCTCAAATAATGCAGTTAATTAACAATTTTATTCGGAGTTCGCTATTGATGAAATACTAAAATTATTTTTTTGTTAAATAATTACAAAATTCTATTTCTTGGACACATTCATTCGCTTGTTAGAGGAGACTACTTTATTTCCCATTGGCTCGATATTATGCACTTGTTGATGCATTTTATGAATAATTGGTTCAGGGGTTTGAGAGATGTGATGGCTTATAATATACTAATCGCATATCAATCGGTAGTTGGAAATTATGTTGTTATGTGAAGAAAAATATCCACATTTCGTAACATTAAATGTTACCATATTTTTACCGCCTCATTTTACTACATACGAATATTGTTTATTAATATTCTTTCAGTGCATTGTGTGATTGCGATGCGTTTCACACACACAGTAATGTCTGCAAACAGCAGTACATCGTCGTTTTAAACGAATCAACTATGCTCTTGAATGAGCGTCAAAGTTAAAACTAAAAGGAAAATTGATATTTAATGAACTGTTGACTAATATTCTTCTTCATATTGACGATTCAGATTAGAAGATTTTTCAACTAGAAAAATGTAGAAGCTTGTATCCCTTGAAACTTAAAATATAACGGATAGCCATCGATATCCTTATGTAAAATATATGCATTTTTACCTAAAATGTCTGTTATATAAAAATAAAAAACAAGGTATAAAACTTTTAAAAAATAAACGGAAAAGTTCACAAAAAACGTATATAATTGGAATCAGGTCAAATAAATCCAGTATGATTTTAATATTGGAAAGAAGTTAAAGTGGCAAAGTGTATAATTTGCATAGATCATATAAACTTTTTAAATAATATTTTTTTTAAATTTATTAGGAAAACATCTGATGAAAACCTGATTGTAAATGCAGCAGAGACATAATTTCGCAGACATCTTTGTCGGGATACGAAACCATATTTACAGGGTTATATATGACTAACATTTGATTTTGTAATATGGAGAAAAATATTTTATGCGATTATATAAGTTATTTAGTCTGCCTCTGCGAAAGTCTGCGAGTTCTTTCGTTATAGACTTCGCAATACGTCGTCCGATTTTTAAGAAAATTGCCCAGAAATGTACTCGATCTATTTGTCAGTGTTCGTAGATATGTTTTGAATCGGGATATTTTCGATAGCTTTCTATCATAGATACTCAAAGATTAAAATATAACGGACAAGTTGGGCCAGAGTGTATGCACCCAACCATCACAAGTTAATTTGAAAAATCTTAACCGCACCAACAGAAAGGTCCTGAATATACAACCAACAGCAAGCTCCTTGATATGGCAGGGTGCTTTCGAAACTATTTTTTCCGTTTAAAGAACAAATAAAACATTCTACGTGTACGTTTTTCTTTTATATCTGATATATCTTTCTCAAGATAATCCTAAAAGAGTACATTCACTAATGGTTTTCACAAAGTTTTATTTACAAAGGGTATATAAGGTAGGTAGATGTCCCTCTCCGGGGATTAAAACTCTCTGATTCCCGGATAAGTATATCTGTATTTTTGTAAAATATTGTAGGGAGGAGTGCTAAGTCATTTCCTTATAAAACTGTCACTTAGGCAAAATTCTTAGAATTTGGTTTTCTCAGTTATTGCTTTTAAAATTGGTTTGTAAAGTTTAGCAATTTTTCCGATTCTTTCACTTCTCCCTACATTTTTCATTTGTGAATTCCTCGATGTGAAAAGTGACTAGTTTCGAAGTTACTGGCACTTTCCTTAGTATTTCCTCGTTGTTTGAATGTTCAATTTGGAAAATTTCGTACAACTCTCCCATTGGTAGCTCTCGGTGTTCTCCTTTTTTAATGCATCTTGGTATCTATTGGTGTATATATCTTTTATGGGAAAATGTTACTATAAGGTAGTGAAATATATGTAAAACATTTTATTATATTCACCATGAAAATAATTGTTGAAATAGACTAAAACACGACTGATAACACACGGCGATGTATACTTTTTGCAATGTACAGTATCATAAATTATATAATGAAGAAAAACATATCAGTATCATGTATATATTCATTATATTTTTCAATTCTTCAAGATAGTAATTGTTTTATCTGCTCAAGTAGAGTAATAAACTTGTAAACACAGACACAAGTTTATATATATATGAGTATATATATATGAGTATATATACGTAAATATCTGTGTCTAAGAGTATATTACACTATATTGATATAATGTTATTAATATAAGCTGCAAATATTTTGGTTGCTACGCTTTAAGTAAGTTATAAAAAAAGCAAGCAAGAATCTCCCTATAATAGAGCACGCCAATTCATAAACCCACCCTCCCAATATTTTAATTATTTAACACATAATTACAAGTAAAGGATGCAGAGGAGTCCGGATACACAACAAGTTTACAATTATGCTTACTATAAACCGGCACAACTCTTATTATTAACGGCGCTCGTCGAAAAACGTTTCAGAAGAGTCTAGCATAAATTACTCAGCAAAATAAAGAGACAAGCCATTTTCTCCTTACACCTAAACACAACCTAAACCGTCACCGTTTAATATAAAACTAAACAAACAGTAACACAATTTACCAGTAGTTCTATAAATGGTAATACAAGTTGTATACTTATTATTTAAACACCGGAACACGATTAACTGCTATAATATTCGGTCTGCCATGCGTGTAATTGGAATGTCCATATATACCTGAAAAAATAATTAATAATTAATTATCGTAAGCAGTGATGCATTCGTCATCAGCCGCATAATATACACAGACGATAACTTAAGTAATTAAGCTAGACAACTCTTGGCGTAGGGTACTTCCCAAATATAGATAAATATATGTTATTATGTCCCTGTTGCATTGTGTGATCTAAAGAATATATCCTTAAGAAAAAGCATATACAACTATTTAATATATACAAATTCTAGTACAAAAGAATGAAACATTCAAATAAAATTTAGGTATAGATATAAAAATATAGAGACAGAGGGGAGAATATAACTACTGATATACCGTTTTTCTTGGAACAATATAAATAAGCCTATGTATCTATTTACCAGGTGTTTATTTTGCTAGATTTGCATATACCTAAAAAATACACAAACAAATAAATAAAGAGGGGCGTTGAAAATTGAAACAATGAACGGACGTCTGCCTGCTTCCCACCGGACTACAACTTGGATGTCTTCATGTCCAATGTTAACAAATTCCTAATGAACCGCCCCCTTAAGTAAACACTTCATCAAATCTCCACACTAACGTAATGTGTTGCAATAACCCTTACCCCTGAGTGGCTTCCGGCCCTTGATAAGTGGTGATCACTGTGTAAAAAAAAATGAAGCGGCCACCAAAAACGAAGAAAAAATAATCATAAAACATGATATAGGAAAGTAGCAAAAATAAGAGTGTTTCATTTAATTTCATATTAAAGCGAAAAGTAACCCCAATAAATAGCCGCCAAGTAAAAAAAAAATACTAACTCCACGACACTGAAACAGCTTTAACACGCGATATCGTATTCCCGCTCTTCTCGTCTGTTCTTACCTCCGTCACCACACTTCTTTTCAGAACACTGTGTGCAAAGATTCACCAAGTATACGCTCCACTTTTTTCGAGAACGTAAAAACCATAATATTTTATAAAAAAAAACGATTGTAACTTTGACTCCAGTTTCAATATGGATTATCTTTGGTTAGATGAAAAGATATACTTGAATACCACTCAGACCTGTCTGCACACATGCAAACAATAATATTTGTACAATAAGCAACTATATACCAATTCTGCCATGCATTAAGCACTGTTTTATAAAGAGGAGGTGCTCATTGAATTGTTGTCTAAACACCAGTCAGTCGAACAATTATATGTATACATACACACACGCACACATTCACACACACATCAACACACACACCATATATATATACATATATATGTATATATATATGCATATATATTATACACACATAGGCATGTGCACGCCCATATACAAGGTATATCCTCGTGTATACTTGTGTATGTATGCCTATATATATATATATATATATATATATATATATATATATATATATATAAATATATATATATATATGTGTGTGCGTGTGTATTTCTGTGTGCGTCTGTGTGTAAGTATGGATATTTGTTTACACAAATGTACACACAATAACAATCCTTTCTCTGTCACTCTGCCATTCCTGTCTCAGTCTCTGTCTATGCCTATCTCTATATATCTGTACATATGTACATATTCATAAAAATGAGACTTTATTGAGGATAACTCTCAACCTATATACTCAATGATTTATTTATTTTCAGGCTTGAGCTTTGCTATATGGGACAGGTTTTTCTTTATTTTCATCCGTAATCGAAGGCTGCAATAACGTAAAAGTGAAGAACTGGACCATTCGATTCCATCAGATTATCATTTGTTTGTCAGCTCTTTCACGACTGGGCAACTGCGAATCGTTTATATCGTGGCTTATGTTAAGCAGATGTAGGTTTTAAAATGTTTTTTATTAAAGTTGTGTCAAGGTCCATTAATATTTATCGTGCTTTTCTACAAGTATTTATTATCGGGTGTTGATTATGTTCGAGTAATGTGTCATTAACGAAATGTGAACTCCTTAAAAAGAACATGCATTATAATCGCATACACATATCTCTGTTACTTTCTGTTTTTACTTTATTTGAAAAATGAAGTAAAGTATATATATATATATATATATATATATATATATATATATATACATATATATATAGTGGAAATGGTAATTAATAAAAACTGGAGACAGTGCCCAATACTGTTGTAGAGCTAATATGCGTTTTTATTTTTTATTACCGTATCTTTCTGTTAAGTTACATTATTGCTTCAGTTACCCGTCCGTTTTTTGGCCGTCTGTAGCTTCCTCAGACTTTTACAGAAATGTTCGTTATCATGGAATGAAAGAGTGAAAGAGGTCTGGGGGGTTGCGAGGAGGGCGGAAGAGAGAGAGGAAGGGAACAAGGGGGGAAGGTGGGAGGATGTGCTTGGTATCTCACTAATGTTTTAGCTTTGGGGTTTAAGGAACCCTTGGGGGAGGGTCTGGGAAGTTCATTTCTGCTGTGGCCACATCTAAACAAAAAAAAAACACTACTGAAAATAAAAATATTATGTATAGGACCCTGAGGATAGGGGTATGCTCATATCTATGTATAACCATGTGTACATCGAACGAAAGTATTGCGCCTATGTACCCACAAATGAACTTAGATTTATATCTATGCAGACGAATATGTCTATACCAATAATTGTCTTTATAACTAGGTGTGTATGTGTGTGCATGAACGCACGTGTACATCCACGTGGGCGTCCGTATATACATGGGGTGCCGATGTATATGTGCACGTACCTGTGTATGCGTGTGTGGATGTGAATGTATATGTGCCCGCCGCCTGCTGTCCACATACGTGTGTGAGAGCGTGCAGCTGTGTATATATGTCAATGCATGTGTTCACGAGTATTGGTATCTGTAAGTGCGCATGCGCTTGCATGTATGCGTGGGGTGCAGGTATGCCTGAATAAATATGCGCATATGGGCCCGTATAATCACCTCCTTGGGGGCAGGGGAGCCGATGTGTGTATGTATCTGTGCGTGAGCGCATCCATGCCTGCGCACACGTACCGAATTTTAGCACCTTAAAGAAAATTTAACGTAACCGGAGCAACGCGTGTGTCTATGAATGCAGGCGCACATATGTGCATATATTTGAACGTCAGGGCGGGGATGTATGTGTACATGTGACCGTTTCTTTTAAGTGTATATGTGTGTACGTGCGCATATGTGTAACCGTGCCCAGGCCGCTAGCTAACCCTCTCTCAACATTTAACAACAAAAAACTCCAAAAATAAATAAACCGAATCATAACCCCCCCACCGCAAACATAAGCGAACGCCCAACAGGGTAATATATACTTACAAAGAAATCATCTCACCAATGAGACGCAAAAAACTTTAACATACAGACTCGAATTTAAAAGTGCCCCCTCCTTCTACCCGCACATATTCCCCTTCCCCTCCATGCATCCCTATGCCCTCAGCCACACCAGATATGAAATTCCCAGACCCTTCCCCACAAGTTGCTTAAACACCAAAACTAAAACATTATTGACATACCAAACGCCCCCTTCAAACTTCCTCCTTGTTCCCTTCCTCTCTCTTTCTCTTCCGTCCTCCTCGCACCCCCCCTAATATCATTCACTCTTTCACTCTTTCCTCCCATAATAACGAACATTTCTGTAAAAGTCTGAGGAAGCTATGGACGGTCAAAAAAACGGCAGGGTAGATGAAACAATAATGTAACTTTACAGAAAGATACGGCAATAAAAAATAAAAACGCATATATACATATATATATATATATATATATATATATATATATTATACTGATTTATACATAACTGCCCCACTTGTAGATGGTTAGTAAAAAAAACGGTTTTCATCAATAGGACATAGAGTGATGCCTTCATTAGGTTGACAGTTTTATCAGTTCACAACGTATTACTAATATTTTTACCGTTTAATTCAGTTTTTCAGTTTCTAAACATAGATTATACTTACTGAAATCAATAAGAAAATTAAATATATATAAATATATATATATGTATATATATACATGTGTGTGTGCGTGTGTATGTGTGCGTGTGTATGTGTGTATATGATTATGGACATATACATATATATATATATATATATATATATATATATATATACTATTTCAAGTATATGAAGTGATTTTAAAACATGAAAATGTTCATTTGTACATTTCATATTATATTTTGATTTTTCTAGCGATCCTCGAAACTTGATCACACAATTAAGATAAATAAAAATAGAAGATTTTTGGGTGAAGCAGTTATTTTATTTTTGGGGCTGTATTTATTCATTGAGACCATGTTCCATAGAGTTCGAGTTACATATGTTTTACGGTTTTCCAAGAGTAGTCTTGCACTTTTTACTATTGGTAACGTATAGCTTTCCTTTCAGTCGACAACAAACAAATACAATTGATTTCAGTATGAATAGTCTATGTTTAGAAACTGCTTAACTACATCAAACGTTTAAGCATATTTCTAATACATGGCCGAATAATACATCTGTCACCCTAATGATGGCATGATTCTGTTTCCGATGAATGAAAACTCGTTTTCTTTTGGTTGCTGCCCATCTACAAGTTAGCCAGTTATGTATAAATCACAAAGATGCCACCCGAGAATAATGCGTACTGAGTACACATTAGTCAATGTTATTATAGCGCAGTGATAAAAGTAGTGGTAATTTTGCAAATTGTATTATTTAGGTGGGCGGTGCATAATGAACGTGTTTACGTTATACAATCAGACTGTAGTCAGGCGGAAAGCAGGACATCGCAAGAGAGTTCCAAAGGTGTGCAGTTCTAAGAAAGAAACCTTGTTCATTGAATCGGTATTTAGGTTAAGTCATTGATAAAGAGTGTGGAAAATTATTTATACCTGGTGTTTATAAAGGTAATGGCTGATATATCACTGGAGTGTAAGAAGTATTCCACCGTTTTTCAAGCAACCGTGGCAATAGATTCCATTTTAGATATGGAGTAAAGGTCAAGTCCAGAAGTTTGTGAAAACACGAAGCCTCAACAAGACAATCGCCGTTAATTTCAAATGATGCCAGATTGGCATCAGAGCGTTCATGACGTAAAGACAGAAGCTTGGTTTTAGACGCATTAAAAGTAGCCAGTCACGTCTTTCCCCATTTACCACGTGCTATAGGTGAGAGGAGAGAACACCCGAGAGAACTTGACCATTTACGGTCTTTGATGTGCTACTATATATTATAGTCGTTAGCATAAATGTGTACGAATTATGAAAGGATGTGATTTGGAAGATCATTAATGTAGATCAGGAAAGACTTGGGCCCGGGATTGACCCTTGGGGGACTACAGCATAATGCTAAGAGCTTCTGATTTCTGCCCATCAACCACTATACTTATAAAATTATCAAAGAGAGAAAATTAAATAATTGAGAAGACGAGGCCATCTTTACTATTGCTTGAAATCTTGGGAATTATGACTTTTGATTATACCCTATCAAAGGCCTTTGATATGTCAAGAGCAATTGTCATCGAGAGAGTCATTAATCCTATAAAATAAAACTGGGAGAACGTCTGTTGTAAATCTGGCAGAACGCAAAATATAGCACGTCATTAAGAAGATTTTTTTTCTGGGATGGTTGACTACTTCTCTATTTAACACAACTGGATACGATATTTAAAAAAAAATAGCAAATTCATAACAGGCCAAAACTGCGCGTTTTAACGAAATAGAAATATAAAATATATTAATGCATATAAACTCTACTTTTTTTTTCAAATAATTTTATTCATTTCCAATATGACATTTGACTTGCAGTTGTGAGGGCAATATGTAACAACATTGAATTTCAAAGCACACAACCAATATTTGAATAATCTAGGAGATCATCGCTTATTCATAAATAACACTTTGCAAATGTTCACATATTGGTTTTAGAATAATGTATGCGTTACCGTGGTCACTATTGTTGTAAAATTGCCTAATATAAAAGCATTCACGGGATACTTTGTCCCTAGTACAACACTCCTTGTGGTATTATAAAAATACATTATAAATATAGTAAATAATTTAGAACACATTTGTTTTACCCAGGGGTTCTCAACCGGGGTCCACATGGACCATAGCCCATGCAATATTTCTGGGGTGCATAGGTAAAGAATTATTCTCACTCTAATTTAGATTATTATTATTATTATTATTATTATTATTATTATTATTATTATTATTATTATTATTATTATTATTATTATTATTATCGTAACTATTATAGTTGTTGTAGAAATAATTAATTAGCATTAAATTAGTTTTCATTTAAAAATAAATCTTAATTATATGATATTTCTTTGATTTTAAAACCTCAAAATTTATATTAGTGAAAAATAGAAAAATGTCTCATGACCAATAGTAATGAAGGAGTCCACAAGGATAAAAAGGATGGAACAGAGGTCCATAAATAAAAAAAGGTCGATAACCACTCGTTTAAACGATAGGATGTGTATATTCTTGCTGAAAAGTTTGCATCTCTAATCCAAACAAAGAATATATTTCAGAACATGATTAATATATTTCGTAAATGTCGCATGTAATATTATGTATGAATGAATTAATTGTATGTTTTCTAATGCGATGTTCGATATTTAAGAGTATTAAAAGGGGCATGTTTGCCCCGACATATTAATTACGTAATATGCAAACACCGGCTTAACGAACACTGCATAAATATAAACAATTATATATATATATATATTATAAATACATTGACATAGTTATTATTCTGAGAACTTAAAGAACAACATTGACGAGAGAACGTGTTATCAAATAACTTATTTGTCTTCATGTTTTTTTTTATAAAGCAATTACAAAATTATATTTTAAACTTATATTTATACATAAAAGGCTACGTGGATAAATGCAATCGATTTAAAATGCGACCTCTTTAATTTATTTAATATCTTTCAGATACGAATTTCAATGAACTTGACTCGAAAGCATAGCCGCCTCACAGTCGGATAAGATTCGATCGCAGTAAACGCAAAATCACATTTCAGGTGTTTCTTCAAAACCTACGTCCATTCTTTATTTATCTCTTAACATATCGCTGCTGAGAGAAAATTGGATTCATATGGTTTCTTCTTTTCGCAATTCATGATCTGACTGTTGGAGAATGTCATAGTAGTCCAGCAGAATTTGATTAAATTAGTCACTTTTGTAAGCGTTAGTGGTACACTAGAAACGGGTAAATAGATCGTGAGTTTTTAATGCCTCCATAATAAAAACGCAAGCGAAGAAACGGGTCGAATAAAGAGAAAATATTAGAATATGGAAGTTTCATTTGCTTCGCGTTTATATTGCGCCTGTTATTAACACCGCTATACTAAAATAAAGTATTACCTCTCTCGATACTCTTCTATATCAGCAATTTGTAATATATTAATCGCATGTAGATATATGTTTTTTTGTAGATTAAATTTTAGAATAATATACGAATTCAAAAATAACGTTAAAGTAAAATGTTTACACAAATTATAATGATCTGCGGTCCATGAAAACATCTTTATGACAATAGAGACAGAACGGATGTAATCAATCAAAATCAGTATGACCCAATGCAGCAGGTGTCTAAAGTAATAAGTGAAACATATAACTAAATGCAAATACATATTACTAAAGGTTTTCCGTAGAAAGTCTGTATTTCCGTTATATTATGTAAGTATTCAGTGATATAAACTATACAAAACTGGAGAAGATATAATTGGATTTAAAAGTGTTATATATATATATATATATATATATATATATATATATATATATATATATATATATATATATATATATACATACAACAGTATGTACACATATATACAACAATATATATATATATATATATATATATATATATAGGTATATATATACATATATATATATATATATATATATATATATATATATATATATATCGAAACATTTTACCGCAAAGTGTAACTTTTTACGTAAATGCCTAAGTGTAACTTGTTCGTAAATGCCTTGTGTGTGTGACCAAACATTAATTGACCTCAAATGTATCTGTCTTCATTGAACTAAACAATGTCTGACATTTCAAATACACTTCTGGCAAACAATGCTTCTATAATTTCCAATATACTATGTTTGTATTTAAAAAATAATTGATGAATGTTAGACCAAACGCTTACATATGTTTGCCCGAAAGTATAATTAAAGTATTTTACTTTAAAATACAATTCAATTTTTTAGTTATAGAATTGTGTCATCTCATAAAAATAGAAGTATATAGCATTTTGATACACCGGTGGATGTAAGCATTTTACATTTTTACGTATACTCGTTCACAACTACATACTACCTCCGGTCGGAAATAGTTGGTGCAAAATTAAAACTGTCCGTGTGTTATAATTTGTCAGGCACCATTTCAATGTTTTAGGGTGTAACTGGTAGTACTTTAGAGCGTGCTTTATTGACAAAGAACAGTTTTCGTTCTAAAAGTCATATAGACTTTAATCTAGGCACACTACTTTGTTGACTGTTATATAATCTATTTTAAAAAAATATACTCGCAATTGATATATAAATATGGAAAGTGTAGTTGATGCCAATGTGGAAGGTAAAAAACAGAAGTGATAAGAGATAATTGACAAATTCAAGACGAACAGCAGTTCTGCAAGCGTTGCTACAAGGGTCTAAAGGGCGCATCATTGAACAAGGTGCAATCAAAGATGTTGCAACAAAATTCGGTATAGGAAGAAATACTGTAGGCAGAATTTGGTCACGATCACGAGACAGTTCGTCTGATATATCGGTGCCAATGGATTTTTTGAGGAGTAAGTTTTTTTTTTGTGGACGAAAAAAGAAGGACTCTAATTCACAGTTGGAAGAAAAAAAACATCATTCCCTTGCGAAAAAAAAAACTTGAGGACTACGGTTCAAGCATGTGGAATATCTAAAACAACGTTGATTACAAGGATGAAAGATGGCGAAATTCGGGCACATTCACATGTAGTAAAACCGCTTCTTACGATAGAAAACATGAAATGTCGCGCTGATTTTTACCGTTCACAGTTGGATTTAAATCGAGGAACTTTGTGAGAAGTGTTCGATGTAAGTTATATTGATGATAAATCGTTTTTCATGACGCTAAATGAAAAGAAATTTTATTTAGGCATAGACGAACACGCCCTTTTAAGAAACACTAAAAGTGAACGTTTCATTACAAAGGTAATGTTTTTTGTACCCGTGGCTCGACCAGGTTGGGATTCACATCGCAAATGTTACTTTCACGGAAGGATTGAAATTTAGCCATTTGTCAAACAAGAGGCGGCTAAATGTAACAGCGAAAACAGGCCGGCTGAACAATGGTAACTAAAGTCATGGATACAATCACGAAAATTCAGATTCATGAATTCCTTATTGAAAAGGTCCTTGTGTCCACACAGAACAATTGTCAAGGGCATCCATTGCACAACGAACCATAATTCAACAAGACAATGTTAAGCCACACGTACATCCAACGGCCCCGGTGTTCAAACAGAAATCGGAGAGATTATGACTCAACATTAAACTGGTTAACCAGCCTGCAAACAGTCCAGATCTGAATGTACTTGACCTAGGTTACTTCAATGCAATCCAATCCATTCAACACCAAAAGGCTCCAAAGAATATTGATGAATTAATTAAAGCAGTTGAAACCAGCTTTCAAGAATTAGAATAATCAAAGTTGAACAACATTTTTTCTAACATTACAGTAGAAAATGGAACAAAGAGTTTTGGCTGATGTTAGTAACAATTACAGGCTTCAACATATGTCAAAAGCACAGCTAGAAAGAAAAGGAAAAATTCTCACTTTAATTTTGATATCAGAAGAATTGAAAAGTAGATTAACACAATTGAATTAATAGTTATATTTTTTGCGTTATTTTTTATGTATTGATTAAATCATACATTGTTAGAATGTACGTACACTCAATTGTAACGTTAATTATGTATACTTATTTGGTTAACATGTATTTTCTTTCAAAAGTACTGCCTTATAAAACTTTAAGCTTGTATGCACCAAGTATTTCCGACCAAACTGAACATTTTTGTGCACTGAATATTTCTTACCGGAAGTAGTATTATTTTAAGGAGAGTTTATTTACCAATGCGGCTCTGCTTTCTTGATGAGGTTTCATTGAGTTTTAAGGAAAACTGCAAGGCAGCAGTAGGATTTGAAATCAGTCTTCATCTCTTTGTCTTTTGCTGTGATACCGCCCAAAATTCAATGGTGTTTTATTTTCTGCTTGGCTCCCCTAGCCTTCGCCAAACTTAAGACACCCACAGGACAATGGGGTAAGGGGTCGTAGTGTGCCAGGGCGTGTCCAAACATTGGTGGGCCATAACGGACTACATCTGGGGGCCGCTACTACTCTGGGATCTACAGGTTTAGCCTGGGGCGGCAAGGCACCCAGTTACCATGTGTGGCCAACGTGGATGCACTGTAGCAGTCTTGATATAGAGATGCTATGTACTGGCAGCGAAGACTTATGCATAGCTTCTCATGTTTAACCGTGAGGTCAGCCAGCGGTGTTAACTGGAAGCGAGACGACATGCAAGCATGAACTTAACACGAACTTATAAATAACACGCTAGACGTCTTACATTCCCCATACCGGATAAAGAATCCAAACACACACACGTAGTAGCGAACACGATTGGGCGACTGTCTACCTCACTTAAATTACATTCGGCCAGAAGCCGTGGTCTTCTCTGCTGCCAGTCGTCACGGGTTTGCTCCACTGGAATTAAGCATTGGATGTTCAGAGGATATGTATCTGATGCGCAATAAAAACTACACCTAAACCCCGCAAGCAAGTTATGAACCAAGATAGAGTCCTGTACCGAAGGATAAAGCAGTGAGGCCCCGACTAGTCATCGTCAAGACTGAAGGAGTGCATGATGATGATGATGATGATGATGATGATGATGATGATGATGATGGTGGGGGTGATGATGATGATGATGATGATGATGCTGCTGCTGCTGCTGATGATGATGATGATGATGATGATGATGATGATGATGATGATGATGATGATGATGATGATGATGATGATGATGGCTTACCAAGAATTTGTTTATTATAATTACGGTTTAATTTACGTGAGCATAGTACTGTCAATTACATTTTTTGTGTAGATTAGATTAATCACGTTTTTTCTGCACATTACATAGTAATGGAATTTTCTTTTAATCAATTACGTAATTAAAACGTGCAACGTAAAATAACTGTCAGAAAAAGTGTATATAGTATGTTAATCGAATAAAGGTATATATTTTATGCAATAATAAAGTATAATAGTAACAAAAACGATTCTAAACTTATCTGATTTGGGAGATTATTTTGCTATATTGTTTACGATATTATCTATGTTTCTATTAGATAATACTTGCATAGAAAAATACCAACAATATAAGTAAGTATTAATTTAAGGGCGATGACACTCAGTTCAGAGTTTTAGATCATTCTTTAGGTGAATTTTTGCGTTTGCGTAGAGTATTATGCTGGTGTGTAGATAGCAGAGTCCGTGTTGTTTTTTCTTCTGAATTTGCCAATACCTCTAATCAAATTTACGAAAAATTTACTGATAGCAAACAGGAGAGTTCTTGCTCTGTACTGCGAGGCAGAGGGGGAACATACATACTTCTTACTGAAGAAAATGTCGAAGATTTCCATGTGTCGGGAGAATATTTTCCTTAAAACAATGTATAATAATTTTCAAATGTCTGGGAAATTTGTAGATTTTAAGATTGAGCTTGGAATGTTAAGGCCATTTAATTTTCGTCTTTTTACCCGTCCTTTTTATTGTCGTGGGGATATTTTCACTGCCTTCGATTAAAGTGCTCAATATCATTGGTATAACGGGGGTTGTTAAAACAGAACTTCATGTTGAATAGGGCAACGATTTTATCAATGCCAGTTAGACATAGACGTGTGTAGTGTACTATCCTTTATTTATTTACAAACAAGGGGCATAATTGTTGGTTTTATATTTTTTGATTTATTAATATGTTACGAATCGATCCATAATGAAGTATAAGGCATTTATAATAGATACACGTCCACTATTTTTAGTTATATTTATTATTTATTAATGGAGATACTCATGAAATACATGTATTTTAATAGTTACTGGAATACATTTCAATTGAAAAATCTAATAATACGATAAGATAGCAAAAGGAAAAAGGCGTTTCGGTGTTGCGTGAGGGATTATATAACCATCAGAAAGCTGCTCATTGATGTAATCTTAATCTGAACATAAAATAATAACATTCAGAACATTAAAATTATAAATGTCGCGGAATCTTACATGACTTAAAATAAATATAGTATAATAAATAGTAATTACTTATCTTTAATTCATTCCGACAGAATAATTATGCACTAAATATTATATGATATGCATTAGGATATGTTGTTTCATCCAAAGATTATACCCCGTTTAATGTAATATAATTTTAGATATTTTTTATCCGCATGACAACACCCACACGCTTGTGCACGCACTAACACACAATCACATATAGACATAGACACATTTATAAATCCCCGTGACTATTAATCTGCTTAAGATGAACGTCATCAATAAATGATATATATATATATCTGTGTATATATATCATATATATATACATATATATATATATATATATATATATATTATATAAACACCTTCTTTAACATATTGAAATGTATAAACACATTACACTGATCATAAATACCTCACTTGATATGCGTACTTACTTCCAGTCTATAACTGGTCTTGTTCAATAAAAATATTAATATAGAATAAGTGGCATTTTCCATAAAATATCGTTGTGTCTCTATTAATAGAGAGTCTATTTTACACATGCGTTTTCACAATTAAGACCATAGTTTAAATATTATTAGCCAGCACTAGTATTGAAGTTGTTTTTTATTCCCTTCTCAATGTATATATATATATATATATATATATATATATATATATATTGACATTTTAAACTGTATTTAAATATTTAGCCCAACAATATCTACATTGATAGAAAAACAACAACAGAGTATAGGATAATAATATAGAGAATAGGGAAAATGTTGGGTTCCTCCACAGTGTTCCAGGATATAACATCGACTGGTTTTCTAATGCAGAGGAGGATATCCTGTTTTATAAATTTGTTAATATAACTGAAGTAATATATCTGCGTGTGTGCTTAAGTATTTGAATTACTGCGATCGTGTGTTACGTGCTTCGAAACATTATTTAAAACGACATAATTCATGGACCGTACTTGCTGCTTGAAAATTTCTCACAGTATGCAATCTGAAGATTACGAAATCTCCAAGCGCTCCTTAAACGATGCAATCATTTCCTAGTCTATTTATTTAACTGTCAAAATATACCGAATTTCGATTTCTAGTAAAAGCGCCACATCCAGGCATCAGATATTGTCCTACGACCTTGTTTACATAATCTCTTACCTCGCCATCTGCGCGCGGCGTTTCCCCAGTGTTTATCCAGAGCGGAATGAAGCCGACACAATTATAAAAGCAGCAATCTTCTGATTTAAACTCCCGACATTTGTCCTGAAACAACCATTCCGAATTTACACTACACAAATAACTACTTTACATGATTAGGTATCTTTACTCTCATTTGGATGAATAACTCACGATAATCTTACTAGGGCATTTCATAACTGCTGATACACCTTTTTTCTGTTCGTTCAATAGTGAAATATATAAAAATCGAATTTTCTTAGTATTCATGATGGCCAGGAGTACATATCAATACTGTAGTACATTTACGTTATCGTTTTTAAAGTTTATTTCTGTATTTTTTCAAACACAATTTTACATGGGAGATACAACTGATATCTCTGAGACTGAAATTTAAAATTTACAAACCAACTAAGGAACAAAGATATAAAACTCTAATTCATACTTTGGAAGCATACATTCAGTGTTGTTTTCCACGCTATTGTGATAAAAGATTAATCCCTGAATCTATCTATTTATCTACACACACACACACACGCACACCCACACACACACGCATATATATATATATATATATATATATATATATATATATATATATTTATCTATGTGCCTATCTATTTATATATATATGAATATTTCCTCAATAATCCATATGTCTATATTTATATCTATACCTATCTATCTACATATATACCTTTTTATCTCTCTCTCTGTCTCTCTGTCTCTTTCTCTGTCTCTGTCTCTCTCTGTCTCTCTCTCTCTCTCTCTCTCTATATATATATATATATATATATATATATATATATATATATATATATATATGCAATTTAGACCAAGAGCACAGTCACAAAGTCTAATGTAGATACATGCGCTATTTTCCTCCCCGTATATTGCGAGGTAATTGCCAACAAAATAACTGGGTGTTTGATAGTGTTCTTTTGTAACGAATATTTGTGTTGTTGTTGTACTATTATAACTACTAAAAGACTTCCTTACTCCAATATCGTATGTCTATTGTGTATTCATGCAAATATGATTGTGGTTCTGCATATGTTGATATAATTAGCCGTTAATCCATTCCCGCATGAAATAACACTTTTCAGATAGAATAGCAATGAAAAGGTTTAACAATCAAACGCTTTGAATATGACGTACATTTCGGCATTATGTAAACCCTTACTAAATACCCGTGTATGTTTTCTTAGGTCAATTGTAGAATTGTGCTCAATTTTCAGCAAGGGACTCATAGTATTTGTTTGGAAGTTGTAGGGAATATACATATCAAATGTTATAAACCTTCTCTTTGCAAGTAAAAAGTAAATATGTAAGGAATTACTGCGATTTCTATTCGATTTTTCCTACTTAAGTTTCCGTCTCATTGTCCCTCACCATATTTCCACTTCCTATAAGTTTTATATTATACCTAGAGTTAGCTCTAGTGAGCAAGTGACGCAACATGTCACTTGGCTCTTTTATTTATTTTTATTTTTATTATAATCTAAACTTTTAGAAAATCTCCAAAGTTATATATATATGATGGACCCTCCCGTCGATTTCGACGTATGATGTTCGGACAATCCATATTTCTAAAACTCATTTATGCTTTTGCATCTGATGACAAGGGACTTGCAAACAAGGCCACAAATAGAACATGAACGTGGATTTAACGCTGCAGATATTGGTGCGGCTGCTAGTTGTTTTGCTCTTACGTTGTTTTCTTTCAGTTGCCTTAAGCTTTCAGGTTGAAACCTCTGCAGACCTTCAAAACACCTTGATCTCCATCCTTTTCGGTCATTAACCTCATCTTCAAGACTCCTGTATGGTATGTTCACTGCAGACAAGTTACTCTTCAACTTGTCCTTGTACCTAAGCCAAGGACGTCCAACAATTATTTTACCACCCTCAACTTGACTGTATATCGCAATTTTTTTAATTCTTTTATCGGGCATCGTCAATACATGACCAGCACACCGCAATTGCGATTGAATAAGGAATGATTCAATGGCAGATATTTTGCATTTTGTTAATACATCGGCATTTGATATCTTGTTGCGGAGGCTAAGACCACATATAGAGCGTAGACAGCTTTTGTGGAAAACGTCCAGCTGATTAATGTGATGTCTGTATAAGGTCCATGACTCAGATCCATAAAGAAGATATACATATATATATATATATATATATATATATATATATATATATATATATATATATATATATATATATATATATAACTATTTGCAAATGCATTCAGAGAATATTGGTTAGAAGACAGGGACAGATAGAGCACAAATTTTGCTGGTTTTATTTAAACCGATATACTGTTAGAGAATGGATAGAGAGAGAGAGAATGTTAAGGAATAGAGAGAGTGAGAGAGAGAGAGAGGAAGAGGTGAGTTATAGTGCAGACACGTTGGCCGGAAGTAAAATATCAGTTGACTTGATTGCGTGTGAGTCATGTGATCAGGTGAGCTGAATCGTAGAGATTTGATTTGGACACAGAAGACAACGGACGGCTTCCCGTTGTCTCCTCCCCTGCACGGGGGGTCGAACGCTGACGTGTGTAGAAGAAGAACCCACACATGCCGATTTCACTTCCACCTTCTGCAGGACATCTGGAGAAAGTGAAATAAAATCTATAGAACTAATTCCTTGTCTTGGAGTGATTGAATTTTCATCCAAAAACAGGTATCAAATCTCCCTCCAGGATGAGAAATTTCCAGATGGTCCAGCATGGAAGAAGCAGAGGTAGGTTCTGAAAATACATGTCACTCACACACTATTTCCTTTATGATAATCAAACACACAACTCTTTATTATAGAGCAACAATATAACGCACTCAATTTGGTGGCGTAACTGACCAGACCACTTGGCAAGGGTGGGTTTAAAAGAAAAAGGGGGAAAAAAAGAACTTCGGTTACCACGGAAAAAAAGACCAGAAAAACACAATAAAATGTCTGGAAAAAAAAGAAAAAAAGAAAGAACAATAGAAAAAAAGCAATACACACGTACAACCTTTTTACGAAGAAAGAAAAGGAAGACATACAGACACACAGATGTAAAACTTTATATATAGAAAATAGTTTATAAACGTTTATCGTATTAGGAATTAGCTCGTTATGAACGAAGAAAAATATAACTTGATGTAAAAATTAGATGGGAAAAACAAAGAATTGCGTTATTCTGTTTAAAGCAAGGGACCGATGAGACAGTACGAAAATGTAATGAGAACACGCACAAATGAAATTGTTTGGAAATGTGTCAATCATAACTTGAAATATTTACACCGTTGCATAAAGAGAAAATGGGCATCGCTTGTCTTAAACTGGGTTAAAAAAAGAAAAGAAAGAAAACAACGTAGGGTCCTTTCATTAAACAGCGGTGAAGCAAAAATATATAGACACAACGGAAAAAAGACACATTAAACTTATGTATAGTTATATTATTTGATAAATTAAGAAAAATAAGAAAAAAACAGATATATCAATCGACAGACTGATAACACATTGGTGTAAAAGAAATAGAACACATAAACTTTAGTTACAGAGGTGAAACAAAAGGGAAAAAGAATGAGATGACTGTCACGATTACCAGAGAAAAACGTCAATCAAATATTTGTTGTTAATTTATAAGTTAAACAAATTATAAAGTTAAATTGTTGCTAAATTGTAAAAGTTTTGTGTATTTTAGGAAAAGACAATGTGTATTTTTGTTTGGTTGTTAAGAAACAATGGATACTTTCTTCTAACGTGGAATTGTTTTTTTCTCTAATTGTACGGGTTTTTTTCGTGAGATTTTTTTTTTCTGGTGTAGAAAAATGTTATTGTATGTAAACTGTTTTATGAAATGTTAAAATGTATGTTTTTTTAGATAAAAAAATAAAATAAAACACAAGTGTTGTCCTAGGGTGATGGGATTCTGTAATTTCGAGTAGGATCAACATGGAAAAATCCACGGATGGAACCCCGATGTGTTTCGCTGAGCTATATGCCTTGAAAGGTAGTCGCGGTTACCGACCTGGAAAATATTTTTTGCAATATAGCAAAGCGAAATATAGTTCTGTCCAACATAAGGGAGCAAATGGAGTTCCCCTGACGTGGCATAAGTGGAAGTAAAGAAAATGGCAGAAAAGGCCATAATAGAAATCACTCTGATGAGTACAAGGTGATAATTTCTTTTCAGAAAACCCCACGTGTTGGGTGACGTAGACAAAATTTAGTTTCCATTGATTGTTATTTTGTGTTGAATTTTTGTTTTTGAAGGATTGTCTGAAAATTTTAAGTGAGTCGTTTTTTTTTTGTTTTTGGAAACGACTATGTATTTTAATTGTAAATGTCTATGTATTTTTGTAAACGACTGTGATTAAAAAAAATATTTTTGAGATTCGTTGAGGGGGCCAAATGTTATGTAACCTGACCTCAAAATGTGCTGACGTGGACCATTTTGGGTTTCCACGAATCTATGTTTTTGTTATTTGTAATTTTTATGGGTGAGATGAGACTTTGTGAATGATTGTAAGAATTTTTTTTAATGTATATTTTCCTGCGATTGATGTTTTCTCACAGCATAATTGTGCAGGTTTTTCTTGTTCTCGGACATGTGTTTTTTTCGAAGAAGGAGGAGAAATGAATTTTGCCTTGTGGGATTTATTGGGATAATAATTAATTTATAAGTAAGAACATGTTAATTAATTAATAATGATAGTAATAATAATAATAATAATAAAATGTTAAAAAAGAGAAAGAAATAAGATTAAGCAGTGTACGAAAAAAAAGACACACTACTGGGTTGAATAAGGGGTCAACTCGTTTGGAAGAGTCAAAGGTTCAGTGGATATTTATTCTAATTTTCGAAATGGTTGTAGAATTTTTTTTTGTCGTTTTTTCGTGGGATTTTTCTCTGGATGCGTAATTCGGCGGGAGACATAGGAAAATGCTCTCGTAATATTATAAGGAAAATCTGTTATCTCGTATCAGTCATGTGCTTGTGGAAACGCGTTATAGCGTGACGAGAGATATTGTGATCGCTGCATGATTCTAAGATGCGAGATGGAGGCCATGGGGTCACAGAGAGTTGTTGACCTTCGAGGGCGCAAGGATTCGCGCCACATGGTGTTCTTTGTAGATGTAGATGCTTTGTCAAATTTTAATCCTCTACGGAAGCAAAGGATTTGGTACGACATTTAAATTTGCTTAACATTATATTTATGTTTTCCCTGGAATGTAAGAATAATCATTCATTTTCGTTCTAATATGTTCTCATCGAATGATCTGGTTTGATGTTTCTCATCAGCATATAAATGAAACACACTACTTTTGTCAGTACATTTGCTGTTATTACTAAAATTAATTAATTAATAATCGTGGTACATTTAGCTGTGTTGCTTTGTTCTAGTACCAAACTTGCTGCTAAATTTAAAGTATAACTGATATACAATTGGTACTTGGGTATCCGTTCCACAAAATAAAATTTAAAAAAATAAAATTTAATGTGAAATCCTCCTTGCCCTAAATATTTTCCTTGTTTCAGAGTCTTTCTTCGAGTTTCCGCTGTAAAATATTAGAGTCGTTTCATGTTGTTTTTATTGAACTAAGGTTGGGACAGTTTTTAGGATTAAATCTGCACTATGTAATACAATATGCTAAGTTAGTGCTTTAGTTCCAAAAAAGTTCATCGGAGATTTTAACTTTTGATTTTAAATGATGGATTTTCAAAAAAAAAGTAACAATATATTTAATTATTATATCATTTAAAGAGATTTTTACGCTGTATCTGACCGTTTGGACTAAAATGAGTTTAAAATAATGGTGTCTAATTTTTAGAGCGGAAGATTGAAAAAAGTAAATTCGCACGGTGTTTTATTTCAATTCAAACTAACATTAAGTGCTACTGAAAAGGCTCGCGATATAAAATAAATGTTTAGCCAAGGAACGCACTGCACAATAATGTTTGAAGAATTTTTTTAAGGCTACGAGAATCTTGCAGATGATTAGAGCAGTGGTCGTATATAGGATGTTGATATCTAGCAATTAAGAGACTTGATCGAAAGTGTTCCACCTACACTTTTCGAGAACTTGCTTCTGAATTAGGCGTGACGTATGCGACGATTTTACACAACTTGAGACGGATTAAAAAGACAAAACTCTTAATAAATTGGTAGATTACGAATTGAAAGACAACCAAAATAATCGGGGTTGGTAAGAGCTATCTTCCCTTCTTTACGCAATCAGACCGTCACGTCTCCTGACCAGTCTCTTGCCCCGACTCTTGAACACGATAAAAATTGTTGTTGGTTTTTTTTTGTTTGTTTGCAACGTTGAGCAAACTTTTAAGACGGCGACGAAGTTACACGAAGCCATAGTTGCGACAAAGCATTGCTGACTGCTTGCTGGTCTACCTTATCCATTACAGTTTTTTTTTATTGCAAGCGAACAAACTGCGGCTGAGGAATAGTGTCAAGCAATGGGTGAAATGCATCAGAAACTTCGAAAGCAATTCCCATCACTCGCAACAGAAAAGGCCAATTCTTTAACAAGAACATGACTAACCGATCCGTGCAAATCCGATTTTCCAGAAGTTTTACTAATTGTGCGACGAAACTACCTCATTCGCCATACGTTCCGAACCTCTTACCTATCAACTACTAGTTGTTCAAGAATTTCGACAACTTTTCTGTGTCAGAAATCCTTAAAATTCTAAGCTATACGTAAACGCGTTCACCGACTTGATCGAAACCGGAACGCTACATTTTTAGTGTTATGGCACAAATACTCATATTTTGCCTTGGTAAAAGTGCGTTGATTCTGGTGGTTCAAATTTTGATCAATAGTTTTTTTTTTCTCGGCTGCGATATATTCATGTGAAGTTAAAATTCAAAAACCGCAGGAAGTTTCTTTCCAATACAATTCATCGTATAGAAGGATAAAATTCCCCAACCACTACGCCTTTACAAGCTGATCAGTTGGATATCTGTTGATATTTATTGCAGAGCAAATTTGGCATGTGAGGTTACACAGCGAAGCTTTTCCTAGCTCGCAGAGAGAACGCCTGACACCCATTAAAATATGACCGAAGAATTAATATTCGTAAACCTTATCAGGGTAGGTAAAAACAGCATACACATAATATTGGACTACATTGCATTCTTTTTATATGTGTCGTACTCTGTTTTTGTTTATCTTTCTCATATTATAATATATTTTGACTCTCGTTCGTAATGCATCAACTTTGGATCACGTTTCGAAACGGCTTTGTTCACCGTTGCTTACGATTATTGTGAAATGTGTCGGCGCTAATACTCTACGTACTGTAATTAGTTAATAACTCTTCTTCACGTTTTCCCCTATTTTATAAGTGGTTAATTTCCGATTATATATATATATATACATATATATATATATACATATATATATATATATATATATATATATATATATATATATATATATATATATATGAAAAGAATTTAAATAGTATTCACACTTAGTGGAAATTAGTATTAACAGCGCAAGCCCCCTTCCTTTTTGGAATTTTCAACGTCTTTGTGCATTTCTGAAATAGAACGGCGTCCAACTTGGCACATGTATTATTTTCAAATATGTTGTTTCTTTATCTCATTCATCCAGAGGAAGTTTTGAAATAAAGATGAAACGTTGATGGAGGCATACCATGGTGTGTTTCTTTTTATTTTACCCTCTCTCTCTCACTCTCTTTCTTTCTCTTTCTCTCACTCTCTCTCTATATATACATATATATATATATATACATACATACATACATACATATATATATATATATATATATATATATATATATATGCGTGTGTTAAGGCGAAAATATGCTTAGTCAATTATATTTTACCCGTTATTTGTAATAATATTTGAATTCATGCAGTTCACTGTTACTAGAGAGCATATATAATTAAATGAGAAAAATGAGCATTCAAAATTCAAAGCCGTTGTTTATCTTACTGAATATTTGTCTCCAACCTCTTAATACGTACAATTCCCGATGGCACGTGTCCCGTAGTGCAGAAAATGTCATATCGTGTCAATTTTGAATATCTGTCTATTTGACTCATCCAAAATTTATAACTCATTATCTTTAATACAAAATGAAAAATAAGAACATGTCATGAAAATCGAAATAGTAGTTGCAGTCGTGCTTTATGATATCTTCGCCATTGTTTATTTTATGTATATTCATTACTGTCATATAAACGTATTTATATGTTCCTTGTATACAATGTTTACATATTTCATATATTCATATATTTGTTATATAAAAACGATGTTAACTTCATTGTGTGATCATAGTATTTGAAATACATATTCTCATCAAAATATAAGAATTAATTATATAACTGAATTTATTATTTCTGTTTTAAGTATTTCTATTTAAGACTGCCTTTTAGTAAGTATAAAGTAACAATACATTGAATTTATATATGGAATTTTATAATTGTACGTTACCTTTATTTTTTGATTCAAAAGAAAGCTATTTATAGAATAATGCCATTTTTTTTTTTTTTTTTTTTTTTACAAAGGCATCACCACATTATCAAGGCCCAGAGGCCACTCAAGGATAAGGGTTAAAGAGTGTACAGTAGAAATTGGTCAATATAGTAATCATTAGTAATGAAAATTTGGTAAATTTAATAACTTATATGGAACGGCTCATCAAGAACTTATTTACTTTAGACTTGAACACAACCATATTGTAGTCAGCCGGAAAGCAGGAAAACGGAAGACAATTCCACAGGCGTGCAGTTCTAAGAAAGAAGCTTTGTTCATGGAATCTACGTTTAGGTTTAGCCACAGATAAAGAGTGGGGGAAATTATTGATAGTGTTTACAGCTAGACGAGTGTTTCTTGTGAAAGTTTGGCGAGGGGGGACCAAAGATTGAAGCTCAGTTGAACACTTCCCATGAAAATAACGATACATCAGAGACAAACTCGCAACATCTCTTCTGTGAGATAGAGGTTGCAAGGAGGAGAAAAGGACATCTCCTACGAGGCCACGAAGTCTATTTTGAACTCTATCAAGGCAGGACAAGTCCTTTCTAGCAGCTCCTACCCAGATGTGGCAACAGTATTCCATCCTTGGACGTACCTGGCTCTTATATAGGTAGAGAATAGCATCAGCAGTGAGATATCTACTGGATCGATAGAAAGATCCCACCATTTTTCCAGCGGCCTTGGCAACAGATTTGATATACGTGTTCCATTTAAGATCAGGAGTAATGGTCAAGCCCAGAAGCTTGTCAAAACTTGAGGCCTCCTGAAGACGAGAGCCATTCATTTCAATTGATGACAAATGTGGATTAGAATGTTGATGCTGTAAAGAGAGAAGCTTGGTTTTAGATGCATTAAAAGTAACCAGCCACTCCTTTCCCCATTGTACTACGTGCTCAAGATCAGAGGAGAGAGAATTGGAGAGAACTTGCCATACTATATCTTTGACATAATGTACCTATATTCTTGAATAGTGTGTGTGTTTTTACTGTACTAATAACACTTATGTTTTTCTAATTTTATATCTATAAATATCAAAGCAAAATGCATGTATGTATGTGTGTATGTTCGCTTTTTCTGTGTGTCCACAAAAAGCTTCTTTCAGAGAAGCGGTCGGTCGGTTCACAACTTTTAAATCTTTTTATATCACATACACATCCTAATATCTCATACTTAACAACGAATCCCGCCTGTCTATTGAATTTGCTCATTTTCGGAAGATAAATATTCAATATTTGTCGCTCGCTGCATGTGGCTTAGTCTTTTTCCTATAACAGCTTGGGGGCGAGGAAAAAAAAGCGGTCAGCAGTAAATGAAATCCCGTAGGCAAAACTGACCTCATTAACTCATTAAAGCGAGCACCTGCTAAATCCAAGTAATTAAATAAATTCAAACGTGTGTCCGTAGGCATGTCGAGGTGGGGCAATGGTTAACGTCCCACGTTTTTTTTCACAACTTTGCCCCAACGGTTCGGGTACGATCCTCATACTTACTATTTTTACCCCCCCAACATCAGAGAACTCTGGGTGCCCCTCGCTAGTATTTCCTAAAACCCCTCGTTTATATTTATTTTATTATAAATATTTGTTATTATAATATTGTTACACAGGTTTATTTTTTCTTTTATTTTTAAGTATTTATATTATTGTTTATTGAAACCGAGATATTTTTAACGATTTTCAATATAAACTCACTCATATTGATTGGTTTTATTATTACAAGTACAATGATATATATTTATTACATGAATTTAATCATTACTTTATATACCTATTAAATAAATCCAGTGAAATTAGCTTTAAATATATATAGTTTATATAATATAATCTATCGAATGCACTATACAATATGTATCCCCATATAATTATGCCCAATAAATTTACTTAATGAATTTGTCATATGAACGTATACCGTTATATAATACTCGCTATTTTATATGATAGTATTATTATATATGATTATTATTTAATTTTGACATATTCATATATGATCGTACTCCACCCAATAACATTTTTATTGCTATTTATTGTTTTGTGAACAGAAATTATTTACTTAATTTAATAGGAGCTATTATAATATTAAATTTGTGTTTTAGTTGTTCATTTCATATAAAACCTTTACATTTATTATATTTAACCTGTAATCATTAAATAAAAATGTTTTATTAGCTTCAGACAAGTGGATAATGATAATATAATTGACTTCTTTTTAAAACAATCAAGTTCTTACTTGTAATGAATTTAAATATATATATATATATATATATATATATATATATATATATATATATATATATATATATATATATATATATCGTCTTCTATAAATTTCTAATTCGAATTATTAAATGTATATAGAAAATCACATCTCGATAAACACTGCGGTTATTATATTTATTCAATTTCTTTTTGGTCATTAAACATAATATGCCCACCTCATACTTCCATACTATTTATGTATTTTTTTGTATACAAGTGTATAATCTGTTCTCCCACTCTTACTTATGTTATCTAAATGCTTACCGCAGACATATAATTGGTTCCAAGGCTATATATATATATATATATATATATATATATATATATATATATATATATACATATATATATATATATGTGTGTGTGTGTGTATATATGTATATATATATATATATATATATATATATTGTTATTATATATGTATATACACGCACATATATATATGTATATATATACAGATAGCATATATATGTATATATATATACATATATAAATATATATATACATTTATTTTCAAATCTATTCCATTGAATCTAAACATACCAAACATTAATATTGCAATCTATTGTTAATAAAATTAATAATTTACTCTAAGTGGTTAATTTCGATTAATTTGGTATATAAACACCTTACAATAAACGATTAAATGCAAACTCTTCTATTATCATATTTGGTTTATTCATTCTAGAAATTCGAATTTCATAGTTTTGCTCCCCTCCCCCCGCTCTCATTATACCTCTCGTTTATTTATTTTATTACTTTATTTTAATTTTATTAAATATTATTTTTAAATAATAACTTTTTAATTTATAATTATCAGGTTAATATTAAAGATTAAATTTTGTGTAATACACTACTTATTTAATATAAATTGTGTAATCTAGTTTACTGAATAAATATATTCCGTTATAACAAAACATTTAATGCCCACCATTACTTTATTATATTTATGTGATTTATTTGGGCCATTTTAAATTCATATTTCCACTTTCCGCAGTCACCATTTTAAACTTAAAAAAAAAAAACGTAATTAAACGATGATACTTGACTTTCTCATGTTTAACTTAAATCCAAGTAATAATGTGAGAAAGATTCATAAAATATACAGTTTATTCCTTGATAAACAAGTAACGCGAAAGAAACAAGATTTTCTGAGTTGAGCAAAATTTAAGGCTGATACTTAACTGATGCATTTTGAAATTATAAAGAGGCAATTGTTTACAAAGTAACAGTAGATGTTGTACAGTATAATGTAAAATACAATGTTATTAGGCAAGTCACTTGATGAGACACAAAAATATCCTTACAATGAGAGTGTATCCTTTCATGTCTTTAATCTTTATTTATATATATAAACATTTATAGTTAGACATATACATATATATGGATAAATACATAGGTTTATTTGTCTGTCTATAATTATATATATATATATATATATATATATACAAGAATAAAAAAGCATTGGAAATGCAAAAGGATATAGAGAGTGCATGCCAAAAAGTATGCAAACAAGATAGCTATGAATGGCTAGGCACTGGAAATAGAATTGCATCCAAAGTATAGCCCTATAGCTTTTCTCCAATCTTCAGTCCGTGCCATCATTACGGTTGTAAAAAGCTATAGGGCTATACTTTGGATGCAATTCTATTTCCGTGTGCCTAGCCATTCATAGCTATCTTGTTTGTATACTTTTTGGCATACCATCCCTATATCGTTTTGCATTTCTAATGCTTTTTTATTCTTGTTAATTAGTATTTTTACTTACAGTCTTTTTTTTAAACTTACATTCATGATAGTATTGTCTTTTTTAGGAGGCGGCTCATTGCCGCCTCCATTAATAGCAGGTCGCTTCCTGCTGGGTTTTAGGTCTTTTTATAATAGTTTGTGCATGAGGTAGCATTTTTCCCCTTGAAATCCCTGTTATACCGTGCTTTTGAGTCAGCACGTGAGGCAGCCTTCTTTTTTTCTGGTTCTTTATTATAAAGAGCACGTGAGGCAGCCTTCTTTTTTCCCTCGGAATCCCTGTTATACCGTGCTTTTGAGTCAGCACGTGAGGCAGCATTCTTTTTTCTGTTTCTTTGTTATAAAGAGCACGTGAGACAGCTTTTTTCCCTCGGAATCCCTGTTATACCGTGCTTTTGAGTCAGCACGTGAGAGGGCCTTCTTTTTTTCTGTTTTTTTGTTATAAAGAGCACATGCCGCAGCCTTCTTTGTTTTCTGGTTCTTTGTTATAAAGAGCATGTGAGGCAGCTTTTTTCTCCTAAGAATCCCTGTTATACCGTGCTTTTGAGTCAGCACGCGAGGCAGCCTTCTTTTTTTCTGGTTCTTTGTTATAAAGAGCACGTGAGGCCTTTTTTCCCCTCGGAGTCCCTGTTATGCCGTGCTTTTGAGTCAGCACGTGAGGCAGCCTTCTTTGCCTCAGGATTTGCATGATACTTAATTTTTATTATTTCAGCATTTTTCTGATAGTATTCTTTTTGCTCAGATAATACCTTGACTTTGTTTTTTTCATAGTCTATATTTCTTTGAGCTTTTTTACTACGTGCTGACTTTGGCATTTTTATTAAATGTAAACATATAATATTTATGTGTATCTTACTATAATATCACTTATCTTATAGCAAGACAAGTCTCGTAGAATTGAGATACAGCCCCGTCACCAATAGTTAAAGTGTGGAACGGTATATACACCAATAGTGTAGTTATTATCTTAATATGCAGTCCTAATCAGTGACAGTGTGAGGTTACTTGGTTAATTTATTGTAGTTTATTTTAGAAAACTTACTTGTTTTTATTAGTAGATTGTGTATAGTAGCCACAATATCTTGTTATTTTTGTGGCTAGTGCTTGGATTTTGATTCTTTTTGGTCAGCTTCCAGTGAGTTCTTAGAAGATGACTTTCTTGCAGTTTCTTTTCGGTTAATTTAACTTATTTCCTTTGGCGTTTGGTGAGTTCTTAGAAGGGCTGATCTGATCTACTTTTCTTTGCGAGCGAAGAGATTCAGCTGCCTTTAACAATGGTTGCTATAGTGTATTTTTGCGCATGCGTAAGAATTTCAAGTTTCCTCCTAATTTTTCAATAGTTTGACAGTAGTCATGTGTCTTTCTGCCAAGAGCGACAGACGTCAGTGTTAGCCGTGATCGTCTAGAGGTTAGGACCCCACGTTTTGGACGTGCTAACCTAGGTTCGAATCCTGGTCACAGTATTGATATTTTGTACATATTTTACAGTCCAAAATCTTAAGAATTATTTATTTTTATAACATTGTTTTTTGACGTCGTACTTGCTTATAGGTTACTCTTATAACAATTTTGATCAACTGAGATAAAGATTTCGTGGTTTCATTAACGCTGGTGGGTTTCTGTTTAAAGAAAAAACCTTAACGTTCACCTCAAATATTCAGCGTCCAAGAAATATAGGCCACTGGCAAACTGGAACGTCTGTGAGCATCCGGTGTATTATTTGGAGCTGCCCCTTTTGAGAGAAGTTCCGTGTTCGAAGTGGTCTGTCTAAATTGGGTATATAGTGTTTAAAACTTTTTATTACACGTAATCTTATTTAATTATGGAGTTAGCTAAAAAGCGATGGGGTACTGCACTTCTCCGTGTAAAGAGCAGTCGATTGATGCTTGAACTGTTGTCAGAGACCGTTCGTACACCGAGATACATCGTCTCAAAAGAAAGAAGAAAGAAGAAAGAAGAAAGAAGAAAGAATAACAATTGTCCATTTTTGTACCCTTTTTTTCTCTCTTTTGACATTTTAACTGACGTTCTGACACTCGCTGGATTCGTAAGACGCTTCTCTGTAAGAATATGGGCTTTTTGAAACTTATAAGTTGATTTTAGTTGAGGTTTGGATAGTTTTGTCTTTTATAAGTGTGGGTGTGTGTGTGTGTGGAGCTTCTTTTTTCATTATTTTGGAATCTTTTAGAGTTTTAATGCCATAGTTTTATTTCTCTAATTTTAATAAACACACGAGTTTGCCTGTTTATGTATATACATGTATATATATATATATATATATATATATATATATATATATATATATATATATATATAGAGAGAGAGAGAGAGAGAGAGAGAGAGAGAGAGAGATGGATAAAGTACCGTCAACCGGGGTGACTAAGGCAACATTTTTTACTACTAAGTGTTATACCATTTTCAAAAATAGCTTGAAGTGGAATGTTTTTGGTTTGATTTAGGGGGAAGGTCAAGCAATTGCCTGAGAAATTCATTGAAAAGCATAAACAATGTTTTTAAAGAGTTATTTGGCAAAAATGGTGGGTGCCTTAGTTAGCTCGCAATGGGTTGAATCAGGCACAGCTAGGGAAGAGTTCATTTAAACCAAGTAAATCCCACTTTAGGGTGACTAAGGCCTGCCAAGCAGTGGGATGAGAGCATAAATGAAAGTTATATATATACTTTGTGAACAATTTTAACTTTATAGTAGGCAAATTAATTTTAAATTTTAGCGATTATTTTGAAAAAAAAACATCTTTTACTGGCAGCAAATAAAAAAGAAAACACAAAAATGATTTTATAAAACCAAAACAAAATTTAATTTAAAGGAAAAATAATGTGAATGCAGAAGATACTTTTTTTCAATGAAATTAATTGAATTGTTCAAAAATATTGCGAGATGAATTGTTGACTTCTTGGTGATTAACATCTGCCTCGCTGCCACTGTCAGTCTCAGTGTCAGAGTCCTCAGAGAAAAATTCATGTTCTTCAACTTCATCATGCTCTGTCTCCAATGCATTGCTATACGCCGGAGGCGGATCTTCAAAATCATCTGGAGATGTTGATGGTCCTGGTTGTGGATTGCTGCTATCGATATCTTCAACGCCAATGCTGCGTCCGGGAACCACATCCATCTTCTTGCGACGCTTAGGAGCTTGCGGAGCTCTAGAGTCTCCAAACCGCATTTCATGCAAGCGATTAAAAAAGGATTCAGAAACAGATGTGTCAGCTGTCCTCTCGGTAGTAAGACGATCTTTGGGAAGTCTATTCAGAACTGCTTGCGGGTCTAATGGATAAAGTCCACACTTGCGAAATCTTGACATTAATTAGAGGCCTGATTCGGAAGCTGCTGCATTAGTTTTTTTACAAGTTTTGGGAAGACGTCTTTTGACACAGATCCAGCACTTATCCTTCCAGATAGTTTGTAGTCGGTCAGAATATTTCACCTTGTCTCTTCATTGGAGCAAAATATGCCACATACAGCGGCTGGCATAAATGTGTAGCGTTAGGTGGTAAGCACACAAAGGATATATTGTTTTGTTGGCATTCAAATAAAATTTCATTCGAAAAATGTGAAGATAGGTTGTCTCCAAATAGGACTTTCTTACTAAGTGGTCCAGTTTTTAATAGTATGGTAATGCAACTATCTTGAGCCAATTCTGAAAGCAAACAACGTCAAACCAACCCGATTTGGTGCGGTTGTATCTGGCCTGAGGTGGACCACCCTCTGTCCATGTACTCCATAAATGTCCACTTTTATATACTACGTAAACTGGTAGAACAAAGCCTGATGCAGTTCCTGCTAGCATTAAACTGGTAGATGATTTTGTAGAGTTCATAATCCTCTCAGGGTAGTGGCAACCACGCTTGAAAATCATTATCCTGCGACCCGGGTCATCCGTGAGGTTGGTCTCGTCATAGTTTATAATATTCTCTGAGCTGACACCTTCAAGAGTATCTTCCAACTCACGGAAGTAAGCAGAAATTGTTTCCGAATTTACACCAGCTCTCTCTTTTTTTAAATGTTTTGGCAAAGTCGATTCTTTATTTGCTCCTTGTGACGTTTCATGAAAGAACAGACCCATTCAAGTCCTGGCACATTCTGTTTGAATTGTTTAACAATTGTTCCTCGTTTGTCGAGTATCACCTCTTTACTGTCATGCGTAACTCCAAAGTATCGAAGGGAAACCCCCACTCGGAAACAAATAGTACATGTTCAACTATTGCTTTTTCTTTTTCAAGGGACAAAAGAGTCTGCCCTCCAGAGGTGGTAGTGGTTGGTTTTCTTTCTTCCGATTGAGGTATCTTTGAAATACCGACGAGTGATGTTGTATTTTGCGCATACCGGCTCGATGTTCTTCATATGCTTTAACAAGAATATCTTCTGTTGTGTTTGTGTAGGTTCGAGCACCAGGCTTAGCTTTGTACTGCCTCGGCATGTTGATTGGTAGTGGTATATGTATCAATCGCTCAGTCTTTTTGTTCGCTTTTCTGTAAATGAGAAAGCATAAAGAAAAAAATAAAAATAAGTGACCATCTCTTTTCAAAGTTAAATACCAGAATTTAAAATCTAACTCTAGGCCTAGTCACTTATAAGTTATATCTACCGGCTACCGGTGTTTGGTACCGCTGACGGGTGATGAAGGGGGAACTCTTTTTTTCTTTAGGATATAGGCCTACACTAGCAGTTTCAGTTTTCTTAACCCCTCCCAGCACGAAACAGAGAATAAAATATACAAAACTCATAATGTTCTTTATTTAAGTGGGTTAATTATTTTCTTTATCGAACATACTTCTAAAATAACTTATTAATTTTTTTTTTTAAATTAAAGAATTATTTTTTTTAGTGTTTAAATTAAATGTTTATAAAGTGAAAGTGTGCGCGCAAGCAGCCATTATTTACACGTAATGAAATGCATTCAATTTTTTACCTATTAAAAATTTCATTTTGTCAAATTCAAAAATCTATCAAAGTTTTTCTATTAGTTCATTTTTTTAAATGTTTTCGGGTTTAATGTAAAATGTGATGCTCTTTCCAATAAACCAAAATTTGTATTAAAAAAACACGTTTTTCTTGAACTTTGCACCCCCTCACATATATGTCTATACAAATAGATGTAATTAAACAGTACAGTAACTTTTTTATATCATAAAATAAAGGTAAATGATGAATAAATAAAATCATGCAATTAAAAATTTAAAAAAATTACGCGACTTATTTATACATCTCCGTAAAGTTGAAATATTAAAACCTTTATGTAAAAAAAAAACTAATACGTGTTTTCGTTTTTTTAAAAAATAATTTAAGTGTCTATTCTATGTTAAAAGTAGCCCCATAAAAATCGTGTATCTACATTAAAAATGTTGATTTATCTTGGATATTGTCTGTTTTTAATTATTCGAAAAAAAAACCTTCATGTAGTAAAAATGTATATATATAAATTAAAAGTACATGTAAATAAAAAAAGAAAAGAAAATGGGGTGGGACTACATTAATTTCTAAGAGGTGCCTTAGTCACCCCAATGTTGCCGTTCGACCACGTGGTGACTAAGGCACCCTCGACAAAAACCTTAAACAGGCCAAAATGTTTTAAACGCTGCAATTAATCCATTTATCATGTTATTAGACACATCTGAATTAATAATGTAGCGAATTACCTGTAATAGAGCAGTTTGTACACATCAAAGTTTACAGTGTTCTTGTAGCAATCAATTTTGGCAACATGGGTTAGCCATCTTTGGAAAGTAGAAGGACCGCACTAAATATTCTGCAGATCTACTTATTTTATGTTATATTAATCATGAATATCTGTAAAATTAGAAAATACAAGGAAACATCAATTATTATTTTTAGTTTTCATGTAAAACAGTTCTGAAACCACTCAAATCTTTTTTTTTCTGATTTTATGCCTTAGTTACCACGGCATGCCTGATTCACCATAGATGACGGTAATAGTGTAATTTATACATACATACATATTTATCTCTCTCCCTCTCTCTCTCTCTCTTTCTGTATATATATATATATATATATATATATATATATATATATACATATATATACATATATTTATATGCATATATATATATATATATATATACAATATAATAACAAAAAGCTTCTTTATTTGTACACAGTGATCACCACTTATCAAGGCCCGGAAGCCACTCAGGGATAAGGGTTATTGCAAGTACATTACGTTAATGTGGAGCTTGCATAAAAAACCTAAAATATGCCAATGAAAAAAGAAAAAGGAGCTCTACATACATATGTATATATATATATATATATATATATATATATATATATATATATATATATATATATATATATATACATATATATATATATGCGTGTGTGTGTGTGTGTGTGTGTGTGGGTGTGTTGTTGTTGGGTGTGTGTGGGTGTGCGCAGAACTACTTTTTCTTTTTTTATTGGCATATTTTAGGTCTTTAATGCAAGCGTTTTTGTTAATTAATCTGACTAAATTTAATAATTAATTAGTGCATGTAGACGTCTTTTTTCTACTTACATTTCATCTCATGAGAGCAGTTCATTATTCAAAAATCATGGATTAATGAACAAATTTACATTTATATATATTCATTGTCAGAAAATACATTTTTGTCACTGTTTTAATTTACTGATTCTAATTCCAAATCTTCCTTTGTACCATTGTTTTTTTTTTTCTGGTATATTGAGAATTTTTCTGATTGAAATTGTCTAGTATTTGATTGATGTGTATTTCAAGAGACATGCACACAAAAATATACAAATAAACATACATGTAATAACGCAAACACGCACACATAAACACACGAAAACACACACGGGAAACACACACGGACATAAAAACACACAACACACTTACAAAGAGACACACGCACTAACACATACACAAACACCCACGGAATCACAGCGCATAAAACACACACACAAAAATACAAACACAGACACAGCCAAGGACGCACACACACACATACACACACAAACACCCCCTACACACGCACGGCCCCTAACATACGGACGTCGACACACACACCCACACACACTCATGCAAACGCTCGAACAACCATATGCACAGAAGCGCGCCCGTACAAACACGCGTAAAAAACACACCCACACACACAAAATGCACAAACATACACAAGTCAACACCCGCAAAAACACAATGACGCATGCATACACAGGCACAAAAAACACCTAACGCACACATGGAAAAACACTCAGGCACACACTTACTAAACACAAACACGCACACACTCATGCAGAAACACACGGGTGCACGTACGCAAACGTACAACTAAACTAACGAACACCCGCACAAACAAATCTACGCACAAACACACCGAGCAATTCATCTCATAAGTGGGATTAGTTGATATATAAATGTCATAGAATTTAACATTCGTAGGTTGGTGGTAATGACCATGTTTCGAGTTATTAAAAACACTTTTATTAAAATCGGGTCATTGAACATATTTTTACTCTAAATTCTTCAAGAACATAGTAACTGAAAATGTGTTTCCTCATTAACTAAGGGGGACATGTGTTATGCCTAGGTATAGAATACCGGCCAAATTTATTTCGTACGAATGTATATAAAGCAATGTCTTCGTTGTGCGCGGGCCAATCTTCTTGTTTAACATAGGATATTGATTTTAAGCTGATAGATATAATAGGAATTTGCTTATTAACGATGTGGCGACTTATAGTGTTGATATGAAGTCAGCATTAGAAGTTTACTTACGAGTTAGTTCGTTCAGAAAGCAAATAGTTCCGCCGTGGATCACAAAGTATAAGCATTTTAAGTAACATATCTTAAATACAGGCACACTGTAGATAGTTTGCGGCGATGCGATTTGTCGGCTTGTTCACATACGTTCTGATTTCACAAACTTTAGAGTCAGTACTTACATCATTTTCCAACATTTTGATTTTGTAATCTTCATAATGTGGACAAAAACATATATTGTCCAAACCAAAACTAATGCTATTGCATTTCAATCCAATCGACTAGTCACAGAATAAATCTGTTTTTTAAATAATTCCGCCCAATTCGATAGATACCAAACAACATTCGATGATCTACAACACTCTCATAGCCGGGTCAGAGGCGGTACGCCGACTAATTCCCGATAATTCTCGACTGCGAAATTTCACTAAATCCCGGTGACATTTCTCTATTCGTTGAAGAACTGCAATTGATCTCTTGATTTAATTTGTACTCCAACAGACCATTTTATTTTCTCAGAAATGCCAACATCTCCACATTTCTGTGACTGTGTGAGTGCTGCATTTTCACGCATCAATCAACTGTCTATTTATCGAATGGTATTGCCTTTCTCACAAAAGAGAGTATAGTTGATCCGCTAAAGCTGTCAAACAACTCATAAGTAGACGTCGTACGGTCCACTTCTTATATATACTACGGAATCTATTGAAGCTCTATCCTCACAGATATTAGATACTTTTACGGAAATTTACCTCAGTACATTTCCAGCTTCTTTAATAAGTATCAGAACCGCCGCATCGGCTCAATTTAAAAGGTCTGCCAGCGAGACCTTGGATATTTTATTTATTAAGTATTCTTACAGACACCGTATTTTCCTAGTACTGTTTGGATGCCTTTAACCCCGTAACTATGCTTCGAGAGCTCGGCACGAAAACATGACCATTTTTGACAAACGGGTTGACCCTGACTTACTCACAACAGTGAGAGAAATACCGTGGTGTGGCAGTCTACTTTGGCAGTTAACCCACCATCGAAGAAAATGTTCCAACCAGCGATATAAAGCAGGATCTAGTACGGCGGTGTTTCCCGCCCTGGTCATGAGCAGTGCCGACCGGATCACGTTTGCATACCAAACTCTAGTAAACCAGATGAAAATATATAGGGGTCCATTTATGTAAGTCGAGGCTTTAACCAGATGTTAGTATGTTGTGATACACAAACTCCTTGAACTAATCTGAAAAGATCAGCACCTCTTCTGTATTTTCTTTGTAACACCTTTAAATCATTTGAATTAGATGCAAATTATTTGAGCTTTTCCTCACTGTATAATTCTGACCAACATCAAAAAATATATGGAAAACAACCTTTAAAAATATTCGCTAGAACTCAACGGTTGGAAGAAGTGACGGCGAATTCTTTTTGGGACGGTGAATTATTTTTGGACGTTGAAGAGCTCGACCTTTTGTAGGGACAGTTATATATTTAAAAAAAAAATCTACTTCACAACAAGCTATTTCGGCAGGAACTATGGAAGCAAAGAGGATCAGCAGTGAAATGCTTAAGATGTTCTCTGGAGAGGGAAATGTCATAACCTGGCTGACCCAGGTTAAACTTCTCGCTAAGTTGCGGGATATCGCGGATATAGCCAGCTTGATACCGCTGTATCTTGATGGTGATGCTCTGGCCCTATATCGGGAGGAGGATCGACTGTCTGTTGACGCCATTGAGGAAAAGTTTAAGGAAGCATTTACCTAAGGACCGTTTGTGGCATATGGCAAACTAAGCCGTATGGTGTGGACCGGAGAGCCTGTCGATATTTACGCCAACAATATCAGGAGGTTGACGGGAATAGCAGGATTCAATGGAGGAGGCCGTCGACAGGTTGTTAAGAGGTCCTTTATTAATGGCTTCCCGGACCATATTTCTATAGCTCTGCAGCAACTGCCCGGTGTAAATACTATGGAGGTGGCGGAGTTGATTACACAGGCTAGGGTGCTTGCCAGGAAAAAAGAGCGTTAGCAGGGAATCGTAGCTGTCGCTCAACGAAGCAAACTGCAACAGGAAATTATGAAGGACGAATAGCAGAGAAGACTGTGGAAGAGACCAAGGGTCCCTGGCAGATGCTACCGATACCAAGGCCCCCGTATGGCGAGGGAGTGCAGGGAGCCAAAGTCAGAAGTCACGTGTTACCGCTGTTGGGAAATTGGCCACATCAGTAGATTCTGTCCCCAGGGAAACGAACAATGGGGAAGCCACTGCGCCGGTGGCTACCCAACTTATTCGATGAAGGCGCTTCAGGGTATGTTATCACAAGTAAAGCTGGCCCTAAATGGACGAAGTGCAAAAGCCCTTGTCGACACGGGCTGTACTTCAACAATTGTCACCATAGACATGGTTGACACATGCAATGGAACCAGCAGCATTACGGCAGTTGACGGCAGAGAGGTGAAGTGCAATGGCACAAGTATCGTTCGGTTGATGGTACGTGGGATGTCACTAACAATCCAGGCGATTGTTATCAACAAAACTGTCACGGGTGTCGATGTGGTGCTAGAGATGGATGCAATTGCTCGACTAAGGGGCGTTACGGTATATAGGAACTCCATGAGATATGGAGGACATCAAGGAGCGACAGGTGTGCAATTCGAAAAAGGTGTCACAGGAACGGCCGGGTTGGACAAAAGTTGTACGATAGAGGACCAATATTTCTCTGCACACTTTGATTGTGAGAAATGGACAGTCAAGTGGGCATGGAAGGGAGAACCTCCCATACTGAACAACAGAGTGGAATTCTACGAGCATACGTTGCGAGGAGGCACAAGAGTTGAATTAGAGAAGGAGGTGGACCGATGGATATCAGAGGGGATTTTAAGACCATGGAAGGAGAAGCTGGAAGGTGTGCTGACGTTAATGGCGGTTGTTCAGCCCACAAAACAAAAAGTTCGGCCAGTACTGGACTTCAGGGAGCTGAACGTGCACGTGTCGTGTAACACGGGAGGCGACGTGATGGACGTGTGCGGAGAAACCATGCGAGAATGGAGACATATTCAAAAGCTGCGACGATTGTTGATTTAAAATCTGCATACCGACAGATCCACATTTCACAGAGATTCTGGAAATACCAGCTGGTCAGATAGAACGGCCGAACGTACTGCCAGACTAGGTTGAGTTTTAGCCTGAATTCTGGCCAAAAATCATGGCAGCGATCCTCAAAACGATGTTAAGCAAGGAGGACGCAGTCAGAAGAACCACCAGTTCCTACATTGATGATATTTTGGTGGATGAGACGTTAACAACTTCGGAGGACGTAGTAAAATACCTCAACAGCTTTGGGCTAATTGCAAAACGCCCGGAATCGTTGGAGGGAGGCGCTGTGTTAGGGCTTCAACTAAGAAAGGACCAGATAGGACGGTTAGTGTTCTGGAGGGGGCATGAGATCCCGGAGGTGTCGGAAAAATTGAGAAGGCGAGAACTCTTCTCAATATGCGGAAGACTGGTGGGCCATTACCCTATTGCAGGATGGCTACGGACTGCATGTAGTTATATCAAAATGCGAGCTAATGGAGCGAACTGGGAGGATGGAGGTTATAAAAAGACTGTGGACATTATGAGAGAGATTATTGAAGAGGTTAAAAGGGAGGATCCAGTGAGAGGTGTTTGGCATGTACCCAACAGTGCAGAAGGTGTTGTGTGGAGTGATGCAAGCTGTATAGCAGTGGGGGTCACCTTGGAGATAGGTGGTGTTACTGCAGGAGATGCTGATTGATTGCGGAAGAAGGACGACGTGGCTCACATAAATGTGACGGAACTGGATGTGGTTATGAAGGGCATCAACTTAGCCTTGAAATGGGGGCTACTGAATGTTGAGGTGAGGACCGACTCAGCCACTCTGTTCTCTTGGATCCAGTCCGAAGCTACAGGAGAAAGGTGAGTGAAGACGAAAGGCGCTGCCGAGATGCTAGTAAAGCGTCGATTGATGATGTTAAGGGAGCTGATTAGAAAATTTGATCTTCAACTTAAGGTCGCTATCGTTCGTTCAGCGAAGAACAGAGCAGATGTGATGACGAGAGTGCGGAAGACCTGCCTAAAGGCGCCGAATGAGGCGGCTGTTCCAATATGTTGTTTGAATGAAGACACTGTGAAGGATTTTCATGACATGCACCATTTGGGAGTGGATAGAACCTTGTTCTTGGCCAGGAAGGCGGACCCCAGTATCACAAAGGAGGCCGTTAGGACAGTGGTTGAGAGATGCAGCCGGTGTCAATCAATCGACCCTGCGCCGAATAGACACGAAGCTGGTGAGGTTCAGGTTGCAGAGAACTGGAGCAGGTTGGCGGTAGACGTAACGCACTATCGACAGAGGCCGTATCTGTCAATGGTCGACTGTGGACCAGGAAGAGTAGGCATTTGGAGGGAAATCAAGGCGGAAAATGCAGGTGAAATTGCAAAGGTCTTGGAAGAGGTGTTTTTGGAGAGGGGTCCAGTGACGGAAGTGCTAATGGACAATGGAACTGCCTTTCGCTCAGCTGCCATAGAGAATGTGTTGGATAAGTGGGGAGTGCGGCGCTATTTCCGAGCTGCATATAGACCAGGCGGAAACGGAATCGTGGAGCGGCATCACAGGATCATTAAGGCTATAGCTAAAAGGGGCCAGATTTCGACGCCAGAAGCTGTCTTCTGGTATAATATGGCTCTAAAGTCAAGGCAAGAAGTGGAGTCAGTGCCGCAGAGGGCAGTCTTCAAGTACGAGTGGCGGCATCCCCGAACTGTACAGGTACCACCGGAGGAAGGCGCGAAGCGAGCGACTGTGCGAGTGGGAGAGTAAGTGTGGATCAAACCGCCTCATGTTCGCTGTACCACACGCTGGGGGAGGGGTATTGTGACAAGTGTCCAGTCCCCGAACAAGGTATCTATCGACGGCATCCTTCGACACATCCTTGATGTGCGGCCGGTAGTAGGTTAATCAGAGGAAGACAGCGACGTCGAGCCAATTTGCGACGTTCACGAAGAGGCTCCGCGGAGATCGCAGCGAGAGAGACGGCCGCCATGTTGGTCGAGCGACTACGTGATGGGTTGACATGTGACGATCGTGTTAAACAAAGGGGCGTGTGGTTTGAGTTGTCCCCCTTTGCAAATTGGCTGTTTTGAGAAATCGAAAACTAGATGGTTCTGTGTGGTTATAGTTGGCCCCTTTGCAAATTGGCTCTTTGGAGAAATGGATAATTAGATGGCTCTGGTTGATAGTCAATTTGCATAAGTGGAGATATGGACATCATATAAACGGTACTTGTTTTAAAGCAGGGGTGAAGAGCGCAGAGAGTGAAACGACGGTTGGAAGAAGTGACGGGGAATTCTTTTTGGGACGGTGAATTATTTTTGGACGTTGAAGAGCTCGACTTTTGGAAGGAACAGTTGTGTCTTATATATATATATTCGATTTTTTCCTACTTCACGACGGTATTAAAGCTACTGATACCGTATAGACTACTTTTTTATATTGTTACTATTAAATTCCGAAGACAATCATTACAAAATTGCTTCCACATTTCTAATATAGGTTTCATTGCATATAGCTATATGCAAAATCTATTAATTGTCAATGTAACAGAAATTGACATATTGTAGGTAACTTAGTTTAACATTTCCCGGGGTCTAATTATTTATATTTACGAAAATATGAATTGCACTTATTTCAAAATAAATGTAGAAAGTTTCGAAATAAATAAATCCAATCATTCTAAATAATAAATTCAATTATCATCTAAACGAGTTAATGAATAAAAAATTATGTTTAATGAAAAATACACCAATAAAATTTAGGCATTATTCCTTGATTGTGCAGAATATCGTTTTTTTTTTTGTCTTTTGATGCTCAGAATAAAGTGTTCAGTTTTCTGATAGTAATTAAATAAATCGCATGGTTTACTGATCTAATACGTTTTCGTTAAAGTGAATATACTAATTACAGTAAATGATTAAATAATACATTTTCTGCGCTATAAATAGAGAATCACATATCTATTCCAAGATAGTATTTTAACAGGCAGAAGTTTAAAATATCGATATATATATATATATATATATATATATATATATATATATATATATATATATATATATATACGCGTTTTATTTTTATTACCGTACCTTTCTGTTAAGCTACAAACCTGTTTCAGCTACCCACCCGTTTTTTGGCCGTCTGTAGCTTCCCTAGACTTTTACAGAAATCTTTAAAAGTTTGAGGAAGCTACGGCCGGCCGATAAAATGGCCGGGTAGCTGAAACAATATGCAACTTAACAGAAAGATAGGTAATAAAAAATAAAAAGCTTATTTGCTCTACAACAGTATTGAGCAATTTCTTCAGGTTTTATTAATTACCATTTCTACTATATATATATACATATATATATATATATATATATATATATATATATATATATATATATATATATATATATATATATATATAGACTTGTGTGTAACATACTGAGGTCGTGTAATTCAGTACATTTTCATATACCAATGAGATTTAAGCCAAAAATAGTTGACTTAAGGAGTAAGCTAAAAAATTATCATATTTTATAATTGAGCATTGATATACTTGTGAAAGTAAAATCAAGACTTCAAAAAAGGTGTTCATGGTAACAAAAAGGGTATTTCATTTTACGGTACAATTGTCCAGTCGACAATTTAAACCTTATATCGTTTGCACATTTTCAAAAAACTACCATTTCTTTGGACTTCATTAATAAAAACACTTTTGACAATAGAGCATTTTTGAAGAGAAAGAAAAAAGAAAGCAAAAGGAAAAATTCCCGTAACCGGAAAAAGGATGTATTATATATATATATATATATATATATATATATATATATATATATATATATATATATATATATATATATATATATATATATATATTGCTCTTATATATATATATATATATATATATATATATATATATATATATATATATTATATATATATATATATATATATATATATATATATATATATATATATATATATATATATATATAAATGCTTGTACAACATTTAAGGCGTGGCAGCAGAAATCTATTCCTGTGAAGATATCCCTGTATGGCATCTAGTCTTTTAATGAAAATTCAAAGAGGGGCTTTTGAATAAACGGGTAGATGTCATACAGGGATATATATATATATATATATATATATATATATATATATATATATATATATATATATATAATATAGCTTTTTATTTATTCTCATATTCAATTAAACGTTAAATCTAAAATCTAAGTACTAAAATAACAATACTCTGTAGACATTACTTGCCACCAATACGAAACTAAAAGTACCCCCAACGTTATTGCAAGTTTGTTACGATCATTCTATACTTATAGAAATACAAGTTTTATAATTATTTTTATAAAAAAAATAATTATTGGGAAAACAAGTAAAAGCGAGATCTGATTTAGGATCTCAAAGAATGGGATGTATACAAACAATCATTTTCTTCCTTTTGTTCTTTCTCTTCTCTATTCACAAAAAGTGTTATTTATGCATAAAGTCTGAAGAAATGCTGTTTTTTAAAAATTTTCAAACGACATAATGTTTGGGATTGCCGACTGAACATGGAAACGATGGTAACGTAAAATGAAATACACTTTTTGTTGCCATCAACACGTTTTTAAAGTCCTGATATATATATATATATATATATATATATATATATATATATATATACATATATATATATATATATATATATATATATATACATATATATATAACATATGTTCTATTTGGATAACAGTAATAATAGATAAATGAAACCATTTTATATTTAAATGACGGCATATTGACAAAAAGTAATTTTAAACGAGCTTAAATTACTGTTATATCTGGTTTATAATTGCAATTTGTCAATTATAATTCTCGCACATTAGACTGATCCCGTCATCAGTTATTCTCATTTTATTCCCCAATGTACCCTTTTTTTAATTAGTCTCCCTAAAGCCGTGCAACGCCACTTAGGAGTTATTTGGTGTACTGTTATCTTAATTAATCATGTGTAGGTAATTTATATTGCTAATTAGTTTAATAATTGCCCGAGATTATTTGTTTGCATTAACATACAAACACACACACACACACACACACACACACACACACACACACACATATATATATATATATATATATATATATATATATATATATATAAAAACGGCATACTGGTGGTTTCATTGTATTGTACGAATAATCCGTTGTTGTTATATACTCAATACAACTCATCAGATTCTTTCAAAGTGAGAGCAGGACATACAAATATTTATTTAAAAACTGTACAAATATATTCCGAACCTCTCATATTCGCGATCGGAAACTTTGTTTGATTTATTGGCATCGTCTCCTGACATATACTATGCCTCTCTCTCTCTCTCTCTCTCTCTCTCTCTCTCTCTCTCTATATATATATATATATATATATATATATATATATATATATATATATATATATATATATATATATATATATATATATAGTAGCTGTACCCTGCCACGCGTTGCTGTGGCTTAATTTCGTGTAATGGAAAATTCTAATAAAAAGAGAAAATGCATGTTTCTGATATTCTTAGTACGGCAGCCCACTCCAAAAAGCAAAAAAAGGCGAAAATGAAAAACAATATGGTACTCTTGCAGAATTGGATCGGGATCCTCGGGAATTACCATCAATCATTACTTGGGCTCGACCAACATTCAGTGGATTAAGCCGAAAGTTGTTAAACCCTTGAACCGCTAAATAGGTTTCTTTTTTATTGTATTAAAAAATGTGAGTTTTTAATTAATATTTTGGTAAGGGGGGGTGTTACTATACACAGATTCGAAAAAAGTTGTTCAAAAACGAATAAATGAAAGGTAAATTACGTTTTTATCTAACTCGATAATTGTTTAGTGGTTTTATTTAATGTACAATGTTTAATCGGCTCAAAAACGCAGTGTGTATCTATGTATTTGAAAAAGACGAATTGCCGCGGACTCTATTTAATACGTTAAGTTTGGGAAACTCAGTTAAAAACTATACAAAACAATATCAGATACCTACTGATTGTATGTTATTGTGACATAGGATTACATATTCGGTGGGTTTCTGATAGTATTTTTTATTTTTTTTTAGTTTGAAATCATTTTCAAAAACTTAACATCATCAACAGTGTCCATCACCGTTTGCATTTTTAAAATTTCCAAGTATAATTAAAGTTTTATATGTTTTTTATTAAATTGTAAGGTTAAAGTACAGAATAGATACAAAACACCCTCCCCTCCCCATGTTAAGTATGGCTTTATAAATAATAACGTTATTATTTCAGCACGGATCACTCTCTACATGAGGGCCTAATACTTTTTTCAGCCATTCTTACCATAGAGAGTGGATGGTGTTTTGTAATTGTGAAAGTTGAATTTAACTTGAAAAAAAAAAACAATGTGAACGGCGCGTTCAACATTGTAGCCGGACCTTATTTGGCAATAAGGTCACGTGAGTCGATTAATGTGTGCTAATACTCTTACTGATCCACGCTATTTTTTAAATCATATTTCTAAGCTAAATTAAAGGTTTATGTTTTTTTGGTATTTTTTTTAGATTGGGTCCACCTCCACAACTTTCTTTTAAATGACGACTTTTAAAGGTGTCCGCCTATACTGAATACAGAAATCGCATTGAATTTGTGCAGAAATAAGTAGTTATCGAGATATAGATAATTGTTTTATGCATTGTATTATTTGGCGGCCATCTTTGTTACGCGCGTAGATTTGTTTATGACACGCGCAAGCTTGTAAAAATGATGGTTGCCAGAGATTACAATGCATTATACAATTTTTTTTATATCTCGATAACTACTTATTTCTGCAAAATTTCAATGCGATTTCCGTATTCAGCATAGTCGAAAATCTAAAAAGTCGTCATTTAAAAGAAACTTGTGGAGGTGGACCTAATCTAAAAATTTACCGTTTTTTTTCATTCAATTGTAAGGTTAAGTACAGAATAGGTACAAAACACTGTTCTCCCAATGTTAAGAATGGCTTTATAAATAATATTATTTCAGCACGGATCAATACGTGCACGAGTACCCAATTTCTGTAAAGCATTCATATTTTCTTATATAAAAACAATTTCTGTAAAAAAAAAGAAAAAACGTGCACTTTCAATCTTTGTTAAAACAAGGTTTTCTTGAAAAAAAAAACAAAAAAATACGGTAAAAAAGGCAAAGAAGAAAACGTTTATCGGTATTCATGTAGAGAGTGATCCGTGCTCAAATAATAAAGTTATTATTTAAAAAGCTATTCCTAACATGGGGAGGAGAGGGGGTTTACCTAATCTGTACTTTAACTTTACAATTGAATAAAAAACATATAAAACTGTAATTAAACGTGGAAATACGATTTAAAAAATAGCGCGGATCACCTTCTGCATTAGCACCGAAAGTATAGAATAGTTAGAAAACATCCTCCCACTCCATGTTAAGAATGGCTTTCTAAATAATGTTATTGCTTCAGTACTGTTCTTTGTCTGGTTATGTTTAATTTTTGTTTCTTAAATTGTTAGTTGAAAGTCCAGAATAGTTTCAAAACACCCTCTTCTCCCAATGTTAAGAATGGCTTTTTAAATAATAACGTTATTATTTAAGCACAGATCAATAAGTGTACGAGTACCCAATTTCTTTAATAAAGAAAAGGCATTCATGTTTTCTTATGTAAAAAAAACTTCTGTAAAAAAAAAGAAAAAATGTGTACTTTCAATTTTTGTTAAAGGTTTTCTTAAAAAAAATACGGTAAAAAAAGCAAAGAACAAAACATTAATCGGTATTCATGCAGAGAATGATCCGTGCTGAAATAATAACGTTATTATTTAAAAAGCTATTTTTAACATGGGGAGGGGATGTGTAACTATACTGTAACCTTACAATTGAATAAAAAAACATATCATAAAAGTTTAATTAAACGTGGAAATGCGATTTAAAAAAAGGACAGATCACTCTTTGCATTAGCACCGAAAGTACAGAATAGTTAGAAAACATCCTTCCTCCCCATATTAAGAATGGCTTTCTAAATAATGTTGTTGTATTTTTCTTTCATTTTGAGCTCCTTTTTTCTCCCGTTTGTTTTTGTTTTCTACAATTAATAAACCAGTTTACAAGTAAAAAATAATTTGTTTTAGCGAATTTAATTTTTTAATCTCTCCCATTTGTTATATTGATATTTCAGGGAAGAATCTAACATGTCTTTTTCATTTTGAGAATTTGTTTTAGTTTTTAATTACTAACACAGCGGAGAATTTAACTCCCCCTCCCATTTCTTATTTTGAGCGGAGAATTTATTTTATTTTCATTTTGAGCTCTTTTTTTTTGATCCGACGTTACCTTTTATAGGTACTCGTGGCCACAAAGTGGGTGATCATTGTACGTTAAATTATTCAAGAACAGTGATCCCCCACTTTTTAAAACTAACATTTCTTCATATCTTGGAAACTACTCGTTTGCCGTAATTTTATACGTTATTTTCGTTTTCAGCGACCCCGAAAACCTTTAAGAGTGGTAATGTTAAATGAATTTTCGAGGGTGGAATAATTCTTCATATTAACCTTTTTTTTAATTAAATAGTTAGGTGAAAGTACAGAATAGTTACAATACACCCTCCCCTCAAACCTGTTAAATAACAGGTTTCTAAATAATAACGTTAAAAAATAGCTCGGGTCGTAAAGTGCAGGAGTACCTATAAAAGGTAACATCGGATCGGAAAAAGAGTTCAAAATGAAAATAAAATAAATTCTCCGCTCAAAATAAGAAATGGGGAGGGAGTTAAATTCTCCGCTGTGTTAGTAATGTAAAACTAACTCAAATTCTCAAATTGAAAAGAAATGTTAGATTCTCCGCTCAAATACCAATATAACAAATGGGAGAGAAAAATGCAAAAATTATTTTTACAATTGTAGCCATCCGTATTATAAGATTTGTGTGACGTCACTTCCAATGTTTATAAAGAAGTGCACAGCGTCAGGATAACCCTTTTGTTTGTTAAATTGTTAGGTGAAAATATAAAAAAGTTACAGACCACTCTCCCTTTCCCATGTACAGAATGGCTTTCTTAATAGCGTTTTTTCAGCACGGTAGCTTCGCTGCACAGGTACCATCTTTTGTTTATTAAATTGTTAGGTGAAAGTATAGAATAGTAACAAAAAGTCATCCCCATGTAAAGAATGGCTTTCTAAATAACGTTATTATTCTATTTTTATATTATTATAGTACTTTCTCTGCATAAGTACCATGTGTTGTTTATAAAATTATTAGGAGAAAGTACAGTACTCATGCAGAAGTTGATCCGTGTTGAAATAATAACGTTATTATTTAAAAAAAGCCATTCTAAACATAGGGAGGGGAGGGTGTTTTGCACCTAATCTGTATTTTAACCTTAAAACTGAATAAAAAAACATATAATAAACTTTAATTAAACCTGGAAATACGATGGTAAAAATAGCGCGAACCACTGTTTGCATTAGCACTACCAACCAATCTTATATCGAAAAACACAAAAAAGAAAACTCAAAAAGCAAGCGACAAACTTTTTTGCCTTTTATAATAAAGAAAAAAATGTTTAAATTAAAAAAAATTTGGAAGATAAACAAATGAATTATGTTTTTTTTTTTTACTTATCGAGTAAACAGAAAATGAAATATACTTAGTTTCGTCAATTCGTAGCTGTGAAATGAATCGAACCGGAAGTTCAGTTTTATCAACAGAACAGTTTCGCACTAACGGTTACGAAAATATATTTATTTTATTTAATATTTAAATAATTCGCGTGGAAAAATTATTTTGATACAATAAAAAGATCCCTCGACTCTAAAGATGGGTTGTCTGAAAATTTCAAATGAATTGGTAACGTAGAAATATGGTTTTATTCACTTGTAACGAACATAATTTACATATATATATATATATATATATATATATATATATATATATATATATATATATATATATAGATATACCTGGATTTTATTCGATGCGTGTAAAACGTGAAATACATTTAATCACAAGTAACATATTTACATAAATCATCTTTTTACTTACTACTTTTTCAACTATATTTAAACACACTCTGCTGCGTAATATTTCCTTTTTTCAGACTTTGGAAATTATATAATACGTATTTATGTATTTAAATGTATACAGTGTTTAATAAGATTAGTTCAAGTATTGAGAGTAAGGCTAAGAATAATGCTATTAAACAATTCAGCAGATAAAACGTATCTAATCTATTATTTGCGTCTTCTTGATTACTTCCATATTATCGCGTCCCAGTAGAAAAATAACTGATCAATTTACTTGCAGACTATTACAAGTCCGCGCCAATAAATACTCTTATTTCACGAACTCATTCCTGACGTACACATCAGGGAGTTTATTTCGAGAAGCTGATTTTCGCACATGCTAATACACCGAAAGAGTGTCCTTAGTGCGTTAATAAGGGTCAATTATGTCCTATGAAGTGAAAAGATATTCACTTTTTTCTCTTTCGTAGTCTTAATGATACTATTAAATAACTTTTTTTTTTAAATTAAAAAATATACATGTGGTAAATTTCCTTTATATTCAACGTGACGTCCTGAATATATTCGAGAAAATCAGAATATAGTAATGATTTAATGTTTGTTCATAAACCTTTTCAAACTAAGTATAAACATTATTGCAAATGCTGAATAATTCATAAAAAATGTTGTACTACCAATGTCGTTTTTCCTTGCTATCTCGCTACTGTGTAAGTTATGTTTTCTTTTTTCTTTTTGAGAGAAATATTCATATGCATTTTTTAATTGATTTTCATAATATTTCTAACCCATAAATTGACATAAACAAATAAAGACTGAAGCAATATTGATTTGTTTTAACTAACTAACGTCTGAGATCATTTGAAAATCTGATTTCTGGAAGTTTAAATAAATCCGAAAACCCAATACAAGTAATGGAATCAAAAAATACGAAAACGTGAGTTTAAGATTACATACTTTATTAGTATTTGCTTACTGTTAATAACACAATATAAGAAAACAGGTGCATGGAATAAAGCAACCATATGCCATCTTTTGTTACATTGTAAACTGGGAGTTTAGGATGGCAAAATATCTCTACAACTTGTAAATTACACATACGCTGTTAAGGCATTCTCTCGGATCTATTATATAAATTTACAATATTTAATACACCTCACTGATAATATATGGAAATCAAGCAGCAGATATTTGCGAGACGCCTTGCCATATCGAAATTAAACGTGGCGTATAACTTTGTATTCATACAATATTGCATTATATAAGCGAAAAATATAATATGGTAGATAGATACAGATATACTTTTTGTAGTTTCAACTTTCCCGTGTAAAAATTAGGAAATATGACCTAGTAATACATCTAGTAAATTTATTTTGTATTTTGTGTTATTATTTTTGTCAATATTTTTATATCATTACTACAGCAACAATGTATATCTGACAGTTATATGCATTAGATAAATACATTTTAGCTTGTCATATTTAGAGTGATTCCTTCAAGTAAATGAATAGTGTATGTATTAATATATCATGGAAACTGCAATTATTCGATTCCGACTTGAATAAATATTATTCTACAAATTATTAAGATTTGTTAAAATTAAATATACTAAATGAAAATTATATTTCCCTTGTTTATCCTAATAAATGTACTAAATATGTGTGCATTATATATTGTTCATATTAACGGTTTAATTAACATGTAAATATAGTATATAATAATGATTAGTGTAAAATAATATGCTACATTTTATTATTTTGATTATTCATCAGTTGTTGTCATGTATAGTTTTATTCTGTAAAAGTTTCAGTATAATGCAAGCTATCAATTCTAATTTTAAAACAATCAATCCTGTTATGGTGTTTGCTAAACCGCTAACACAACGTTTTTTTGTTTTTGTTTTTTTAGCGAATAGTGTTTTTTATTTCTATTAACTATTAATGTTTTCAATCATTTTGTAAAAAGTCAATAAAGCATATTTCAATATTTAATTCGCGAAGTGTATTGACAGTATTGGTTTAGAAAGTCATTAAAAACGCAGGGAACACGTGTCGCCTTTCATTCGGAAAATTGAATGCAAGTGTGAACGGGAAAAACAAGGAATGAAAATAGAATCGCTTCAACAGCAAATGCGGTTCGATGAAAACAACAACTTCAATGTAATCGAATTTATTACACAAATAACTTGTGCTCCTCGCACTCAAAACGAATATTCGAATTCCATCACCCTCTCATTTCGGTGATATTATTTGTAAGATTACTGTCAGCTTAGTGGTGTTAATGTTTTGATTAATTCAATTAGCGCTGACAACGAATTTTATATGACACTGGCCGATATTTGAAATCTATGAAATTCTATGTTTATTTCTGATTCAATATTCTCTGATATGCTGAATGTGTTTCAAATTATGTTTCTTTTCTTTCTAAAATGTACCAAGCGGTTATACGTAGTCCCCACGGTTTATTAAAACTATATTTTTTACATGAATTTGGAATTTGATTTAAAATATTAGCAGTGTTCGTAATGGTTTGCTATGTAATCACTTTAATGCACGCCTCTTTATAATATAATGAATTATTAGATTCCAACCGTTTCTCTAATAATACTCGAAATCCATTACTTAAACAAACAACTTGGAAACTGTGAAGATGTAACAGATAAAAATTACATTTTTTCTGGATGCAGAACCATCAATAAAATGGGATGGTATTCTTATTTGTGAATCAATAATAAAGATTTATATTGCCGCAATAAAGTATAGTAATATAAGGATGAATTACAGTTTTATATTTTATTGCATTATAACATATCTTATATATTACTTTATGCGTGCTAGGCCTATTTTACATATTTTAATAAACTGTTTTACAAGACTTAATACGTGTAAGAACACGTCGGTATATACATGTTTGTTAGTAGAATAAACATTTATGAACTGACCCTATAAGGCCTTTAATCTCGCCATTTCTAAAAATTAGGCAATAGTATATAATCAATGCATACGTAACCATTACATAAAACGTAACCGTGACAATTGTTGGCGTGTTTTTTTCTCTGGGTAATTTTGAGTATCGTACATCCGAGTGGTTGTAGTTTAAAGATATACAAGGAATGGCAGCTGCGCTCTTAAATAATTATACACCGCTTAATCTACAGGAATCTCTTGGAGTACCATGTGTATTGTATTAAAACATATTCCCCCGCAAAAAAACAACACATTCCGATGTGATGATAACAGGATAGCAAACTATTAATAAGATAAGTAAGACAAAAGTATAATAAACAAAACATAAATATATTTTTTATAATTCCAATATTTATACGTATATACAATGAAGAACATGATAATTTAAGATACCTTACAAAATATTAATTAATCAGAAGTAAACTGATAGATATTTTTCACTAAAAACATATTCCACTACAGGTAACATAATCTGTAGTCATACATTTCATCAGGTATTTTTTCATTTCATTTTCATCGAGTATTTTAGTAATCGCATTATTTCGGGAACGGCGTATAACACAATACTGCTAAAACTATTTCAGTGTGTTTTATTTCCTGTGTGTATTCCAAAAAATTCAACTATTTGATTAAGACAAAATTTACTTTAAATTATCGTCGGTACGAAAACTCGCAACAATATTTATTGTGCTGCAGCAGTACAAAGAATAATCATTCATTCGTATGTTTATTAAACATATCAACAAAATATGTGTTTTGTCGTTAGAACACGATTTATGCAAAAGCATTTCAATAATCGCAGTCGCGATATTATATGCACTCACCCTTGTCTTGTATTTATGTATCTAGCCATTAGTTTTACCGTTAAACTCCGCTTTGTAGCCTTCTTTCCGACAGTTAAATTATATCTACACTGTGATAAAATACCACTAAAACGCAGAAACCTCACAGCATCAGCGATAAAAAAATCTAAAAATCTCAAACTTATCACAACATATATGACGAAGGATTATTAAGTTGGTCAAAACCTATTCAACCCCAATATATAACAAGCCAGTACATCTTTAACACCGTTCATATAGGATAACCATACACCATGCGGCAGCTTTTATATTATCCCCGCATATTATAACATTTCATAATGCGATGCTAAAAAAAAATAATGCGCTTTTAATACTGCAAACAAAATGATTTCGATCAAGTTTCTTGCACATAAATTCATTAGTTTGAACCCAGAATATGAACGTTAGAATTATTATAAACTCGGCGCCTTTTTTCCATTTAATTTAGATGTGATTTTAATACTCCCTTTTGTAATGCCCTGTTTATTTGATTAGAGAAATTACCAAAATTTAATGCAATCAAAACAAACATTTCGTTTCGACGCATATAGCCTCTTACGACTAAATGAAGCAAAATAACATAAAGTTAAAAATACATGAATTAAATTATGTCTGCCATATTTTTTTTTAGTAACAGAATTTCACTTTACATTGGTCGATAATTTTAGTTATAGAAGATCGTTTTTCTAGTAATGGCTTAGTAATGCTAATCAGTTGTACAAACACACACACGGACAATTATTACATTTAATATACATATATATATGTATATATATATATATATATATATATATATATATATAAGTGAAAAGTGAAAGGGTCGGTATGCCTGTCTGTGTGTCTGTGCATATGTCTGTATACATTTCCCTTCGCTGTATAATTCAATAATGCTGTATAATTTCAGTCTACAGACTGGAAATTTTATATACAAGTAGTGAAATTTGGCAAAATCTTTTTAATCCGTTTTCGGTCAGAAATTGTGTTGGTAAGGGGTAAAAGTTCAACGATTTGACCTTTGAGAACTCTATCAACTCCTCCGTAAATGTTGGGTATAAATAATTGAAATCGTAGATATAGGTCTCTTGGGTATGGATCTAACGTAATAACTTAATATTAGCCTAAAACCATAAATGTTCCGGGGTCATAATAGGGGTCAAATTTAAAAAAAAAATTGGCCTTTGCGGTCTCTACCATATTTCTCAGGACATTTCTGGTCCAAACGTTTGAAATTTTACATAAAGTTTATTCAATGATAGGACAATCTTTTTAATCGGTTTGAGTCGAAAATTTGAGCTACCAATATATAGATGTATATATGTATGTTTGTATGTATGCCTGACACTTTTGACAGAGGCGAAGGATTTTCACAAGATTAGTATCGTTTTGAAGCTCGACCATTCCGACGACAAACACCGAAAAATTGTCTAAAAGCATTCACCTTCAACTTGGCCATTTTCTACATAAAAGGGCTGCTTTTTCGCCGATGCTTTGGAAACTCATTCCCTGTTTTCTATAGTCTAGTTTTAATTTAAACCTACGCCACTTCCGGTATTGTGGTTGTCGTAACAGCAAAGCCGTCACGTTTTCCCCCATTCTTTTCTCCTTCACGGTACGGTTTAGAGCATGCCTTCCTACTACAACTTTTTTTGCTCAACACACACCGTCAACCACCCAGACAACGCTGGGCCGAAATAGTAGGAATTAATAAGTGTAGATTAAAGTGCAATAGTAAATTAATAGCAAATAATTTTGGGTTTGAGATTAATAGTCGATTATTCGTAAAACTTTTGGAGTTGAGGAAAAAAGTAAATTAGTAGCAAATAATTTAGGGTGTGACATTATTAGTGCATTAATAGTAAATAGGTTTGGAGTTGAGAGTAATAGTAACTTACAAGCTAAGAATTTTGGGTTGACATTATTAGTGAATTATTATTAAATAAGCTTGGATTTAAGAATAATTGTAAATTAGTAGCAAATAATCTTGGGTTTTAGAGGAGTTTTCTCAAACGGTTGTGGAGGCCTATATTGAAAATTTCAATTATAATCCAGAAGACGATGTCACTTGCGCCCAGTACTATACACGATATGAGTATATTTTTATACCGGATTTCGGTAGTTGGTCAGACGCAAAAAAAGTAAGGCTTTTGCTAAGAAAATTGGGGACAGCCTAGCATACAAAGTTCGTGAATTTTATTCTCCCAAAAAAGAACGCTGAGTTGAGCTTCCAAGAAAACAACTTACGCTACTTACAGAATTGTTTTCTGCAAAAAAACGTATCTTTTCCATAGGCGATATAAATGTTTAGATGTTACTAGAAGAGAGGAAGATGACTGCACTACTTACGCAAGTATAGTGGACAAGCATTGCGACGATTTTAAACTGGAGGAATTATCAGCAGATACTTTTAAATGTGTAATATTTATGCAACGGTTGGTCTTAAATGAAGACGCTGCAATCAGGCGTCGTGTTTTAAATAAACTCGAATGCCAACTGAATTCAAAACTACAAAACTTAACGGAAGACTGTGAATGGTTTATCGCGTTGAAACAGAACAGTCGTGAAATAGAGGAAAGCGGAGAGTCGCATATTAAAAAGATCCATCAAAAGAAACATTCGACTTCAAAAAATAACTAGAGAAAAAAAACAGGTAAAATATCTACCTGGACCATGTTGGAGGTGTGGAAATAAACATCGGTACAACGAGTGTCTCTACAAATTAAACAATGTGACAACTGCCACAAGAATGGGCATAACGCACCGCATTGTAGGAAAACATCTGTTAGAAAGACCTCCATTAAACTTACAAAAATTGAACTTGAGGAACAAACTATCCGGGAATATGTACACAGATTTAAAAAAAAAGTAAGACTACAGTTTGATAGTGGTTCTGACATTTTCATTTTTAATGTAAACACATGGAAGAGGCTTGAAAGACCCACTATGATTAAAACACACGAAACGGCGAGAAGCGTCAGTAGCGAAAAATTACCTCCGGAGGAAAATTTTTGACGAATATATTTTTCCAGAACAGGGCCAAAAAAGCAAGATTTTTTTTTCATGCGAAAATCAAACAACCTCTTTGGAACTGATCTATTCGAAAAGGTTAGACTATGTGATTTGCCTTTAAGGTCATTTTGCCAAAAGGTTGAAGATTCAAATGAGGGGACAGAAACACTTAAGAGGGAGTTAAAAGATAATTTCCAAGACGTATTCTCAGGCGGTGTGGGACGGTGAACAAAAGTGGTAGCAAAATTTGACGTAAAAAGTAAATGCAAAGCCATTGTTCAGAAAGAAAGGAAGGGTTGCATACACTGCTATAGAACAGATAGACGGTGCACCAACAGCTTACATAAAAAAAACAAGAGTATGGAGATTCGGGTTTGCGCCTACTTCGCGACATGCTTAAATAGGGCATTACAAGAACGCCATTATTCTCTTCCGAGCCCTAAAGAGATATTTGCGAAACTGAGTGGAGGGAAATATTTTTCTAAAATCGACTTCAGCTACGCGTACTTACAAGTCGATAAAGAGTGTTCAAAGCTCCTATGTAGTAATGCCCATGAGGGATTGTACAAGATTAACGTGCTTCCTTTTTGGGTCAAAGTCGCCACTGTGATTTTTCACAAATAATGGACAATTTGTTAAATGGGTTGGATTTCACAGTAGGATGCCTCGAAGATGTGGTTATGAAAAGCGCTAGCAACGAAAAAAACACAGAGCTCAAGTAAACTAAGTATTCAAAAGGATCCAAGATCAGGATTTTAAGTAAAACATGAAAAATGTACATTTATCATGGAGAAAATAAAATCCTTGGGGTAAATCATTGATAAACACGGAAGAAGGTCGTATCAAGATAGATCGAGTACAATACATTATGTGCCTGCTTCAGAAAATATTGCGTCTTTACAAACTTTCTTATGTTTGGCAAATTACCACAATGTGCGTGTGCCAAATATGCTAGGTCGCCTAAAAATGAGCTGTTAAAGAAAGACCAAAAATGCGTCTAGACTGAAGAGTGCGAAGAAGCATTTCGGAAAATTAAAGAGAGGTTTACGTCTTACTTGTTTCTGGCGCATTATAATCTCAAGCGTGAAACTATAGTTGCAAGTGATGCAAGTTCCTATGGCATAGGAGCATGCATTTTACACAAAATGGATGATGGAAAATTACACCCATAGCACATTCATACTGATCACATTTGGCAGCCGAAAAGAACTACTCACAAATTGAAAAAAGAGGTGCTAAGCATTATATTCGCGGTAAAGATATTTCATCGTTTCTTGCACGGTAGGCAATTTCTGGTACAAACAGACTACATACCATTATTAACGATTTTCGGATCGAAAAAGGGACTACCACAACATACGGCGAATAGACTCTAAAGATGACATACCATACTTCTGAATTACAATTTTCAAATACAGTATGTACCATCTAAAAATGTGTTCATACAGACGGGTAATCGAGGTTAATACCTAAGCAGACAACACCATTGGAGGACATGGTAATAGCACCCATTCAAACGGAAGTGGAAGTAAAAATACGTGACACAATAAGAGAACTTCCAGTAACGCTTGATGAGATTAAGACTAAAGCAGAGGTGGACGAATTTATTATACGCACAAACGAAAGGATCAACAATAACGACGTGGATGAAGAAATTTATTTAATTTGCGATAACGCCCTGTTATATAGAGACAGCTTCGTAATTCCTTCGATATTACAGAAAAGAATGTTCAAGGAATTCTATGTATGGCATCCAGGTGTATCAAGAATGAAAACCCTTATGCGCTCTTTCGTTTATTGGCCAAACATGAATAAGGATATAGAAGGAATAATAAGGGAGCGTACAGGATTCCTATTAGCTTTGAAAGCTACTTCAACTCAATTTGGTCTAGGATTCATTTAGATTTTGAAGGGCCGCTAAATGTGGTCTACTATTTCATTGTTGTATGCAGCATATCTAAATGGCTGGAAGTATTAAAATGTAAGACTCCCACATCCGACGTAATTAGCAACTTCCTGTATGAACTATTCGCTAGGTTTGGAGTAGTAGACAGCATTGTTACAGACAATGAAACGCATTTTATGTCTACCGAATGTAAACATTTTTGCAAGAATCATCTAATCGAGCATATAATCATTCATCCATACCACCGAAGAAGTAAGGGACAAGCAGTGAACTCAGTTGACACACTCAAGACAGCTCTGAAAAAGCTAGTGTGTCGCCGACGGATAAGTCAATACCACAGTTTCTACAAGTCTACAGAGTCACTTCGAATTCAAACATCGAAATGTCGAAGATACATGCTGAGGTTATGATCGGACGCAAGGTTAGATCGATTTTTCACAAGTTGTTACCAAACCAGGATAGGGCAAACCTTTAAAAAATCGATAACAAAAAAACGGTAAAAATTGGTGAAAGAGTATTTAACAATATTCACAAAAATAACGATACTTTCTGGGAACCCGGTATTGTTGAAATACAAGTAGGCAACATTGTCTACATGATTAAACGTCACACTAACCAAATTTGGAAAATATACTTGAAGAGTGGGGTGACCACATGGCCCGAGGACGACATCATGGACACAGTGTTTTATACTTTCCATGTGGTCATACCAGAGACATCTCAGGAGAACAGAAAATCAAACAGAAAACGGAAATCAACATAATTGTTTAGAGTGAACCCAAAACAAAAAAAGTTATTAATCCAAGCCGGCGTGTTTTCAAAGGAGGGGTGTTATACTGGCATTCCGTGAACAGAGAAATTTACACCGATTAGCACACGTGAGAGAGAGTCGACTGCATTTCAACTGCAAGCCGTGTGCCCAGCAGATATACACGCTTTCATATTTTTCTACATTATTGTTAATACACTTGTTACTTAACCGAACCCCGACTTAATTGTTCTTATTCTCACAGTTGTTCGACGACACAACAGTGTGTTTAACTATTCATAATGTTTTCTGTACGAGGATCGTTCAGCAAATTAGCTGTAATCTGAAACACGACTAATAAACGAAAATGGTTCATAAATGAGCTGTCCATGTTTTTTTTTATAGACAAGGAAAAAAGAAAACTCTACTGTAAAATCATTAATAACTAAAGCTTTTGCGAAAGATTTACCAATCCATATATCTTATGACTAGAATGTTATTTTTATTTCATAATTCTAATTACATATGTAGCATGATATGCGCTTTTACTATAAATTAAAACAGATAAACTAATTTTAACATGTATGTATGCAGTTGTAGCCATACACTGGTAGTCGTCACATAACTTCAACAAAACAACTATACTTCGCATTTTATGTTAAGATTACTTAAACTAATCTTTTGATTTTAGAGTTTTCTTCTGACTAAGTAATATAATGAATGATTATTAAAGCAATAATAACGAGTCTAAGCACGATGTTCATATAATTATATATTGGTCTATTTATGCTCATGAGAAAAATAGGTAATGGATAGGTTTACAGTGAAGGATCTAATGTATTTGCCCCATGAGAGATAATACGAAGTGTGTGACCAACCAGGCAATTAGTTCATAATCTTCTGTCGAAAAAATATTTCTAGTTTATTTAAGGATAGAAGATTTGCTATGTTTTCTTTCAGAAATTCACGTTTTAATCGTAGCTGATGATACACACATTATTTCCAATACTCAATATAATTAAACACGTTGCAAGCCAGCGTGTTAACACACTTTGATAAAGTATGAAATAAGATTACTCGAACTAATTTTTACGTAAAGTGTGAAATGGAACATCAAAACACTTATATATACAGGTAGTATATATCACAGCACATCAGACACTTAAATGCATATCAAAAGACACTTTGTTAAAACGTGCACGGAATACATTGAATAAAGAAGTCACCAAACCATATAGTTGACTCATTACGTTAAGTAAACAAACAAAACAAGTTATACTGTCTATCAACCATTGTATTGGTATGCTAATATACACACACATATATATATATATATATATATATATATATATATATATATATTATATATATATATATTTATATTTATATATGATATCGTATCGCTTTAATAATTGTCTGGAGAATTGAATGCAGTTGTCCACCCATTCTTTTTAATTTTACAGAAATATTGTTTCGGCCACATAAAGTATGATAATAGTAGTATACTAGATTGAATTATAAAAGTTGTAATTATAATGTCAGTTCCTCCACTCACCCTGGTGCACAACGTGGTTAGATACTACGCAACTCTCGTCACACAAATTTACCGCGCTGGCACTCCTACAGTGGGTATCCATAGTCTTTCAAGACTAAAAAAAAAAAAGAAACACGACTGATTATTATATTTCCATAATACAAATGTGCGCAGTACTATTTTAACAGTAAGAAACCTCATCTATTGTAATCTAGGTATATACAGTTTATTTGTATATTGCACATGATTTAAAATACATTCATTTACTTGTGGATAGACAACAAAAATTAGATCTTAATTAAAGTGCAAACATTAATATTTTCCGATTGTTCTGCAATGGCAGATCCTTAAACATAAGGTGTTAATAGCAAAAAAAAACTTCCTTTATATGTAGGAGTTAGCTTTCTTTCTTACAGCATTTACTCTCTAAAAGGAATAGGACGCGATTTATAGAGTTGTAATAAATATATATTTAGTTTGTAATGTGATGAAATCGTTGAAGTAGTGATTTAATCTTACGGGCATCCAACCCATAAACATCTGAAAGGAATCACAAATTTATAAATTTGAACAGAGTTCACCGAGGTTACATTAGGTTATATGTGAACGTAACAATGTCTTATTCATACTTTGAATAAACCATGCTGCAATGTTTAACATTGATAAACGGTAATCTACGCAGGAATAAACAAACTAAATCGGACAAGTAAGCACCAGAAAATAGTTTACACATTTTTCGTTGTATCTATCTATCTGTACATATATATATACATGCACAATTTTTGTGTATATATATATATATATATATATATATATGTATATATATATATATATATATATATATATATATATATACATATGCCCGTAATATAGTGTGTATATATATATATATATATATATATATATATATATACATATATATATATATATATATATATATATATATATATATATATATATATATGTATGCGCGTGTGTGTGGGGGGTGTGGATGTGCGTGTAAATACATATATATGCATATATACATATTTACGCACATGTATATATGTATATATTTATATATATATATATATATATATATATATATATATATATACATATGTAAGCACATGTACTCCCCACACCCGTGTATATATATGTATATATATGTGTGTACATATATATGTATATATACATATATATATATATATATAGAGAGAGAGAGAGAGAGGTATTTGTTAACACTCTCAACAAAAATTAATAAATCCAATAAATATGGTTAACTGCTATTGCCAGAAAATCGTTGAGTATAAATAGATATTCATTTCTATGAATAAAAAAGCCGTGATTACACGTGTACGTAATTTGATACATATGTTTACCGATATATTTATATATATATATATATATATATATATATATATATATATATATATATATATATATATATATATGCGTGTGTGTGTTTTGTATATTTTTTCCTATTGGATGTTTAGATCCTTTTATAATGTTTAATGACTGAATTTATTTATACATGAACTGACTATAAAATTGATATAAATAAAACATTTAAGAGCTATGTCATATAAAGAGATGCCAACAACAGTTGTGAAAAATGGTATATATTTAGAAATCCACTATCCGCTATGATACGCTTCCAGGAGCCTTCATGCGTTTTATCTTTTTTTTTATTTATCTATAATAGTTAACAGGCCAGGTTCATTTAATGTATTGAAACATTAAGCGGCTACACTTCCTTGTGTATATCAAGTATTACATGAAACTGGATTTTTTTGTAGTAAACAATAGAAAAATTCAGATAGTTTAAGTGTAGGCCTCCATATTTTTCGTTCTATTTCTGTTTTTTTTTCATTTAATGCAGTTTATTCAAATTTTATAAATAGTATAAATTTGTGAAACTATAAAAACCGTTTAATTTGTCTGAAAATTTTTCATACTATATCGTTGTCGTATATCTAATATTTCCTGTGTGAAAGTAATATTTGCATATGTATTTTTTATTGATTTAAGTAAACACCCGATAAAAATAACTTTCGAAGCTGAGATGCATGCTTAGAATTTTCAATCTACATATATATATATATATATATATATATATATATATATATATATATATATATATATATATATATAAATTATTTTCACAGCTAAACAACGTTGCAGCCTACAGGATGTATGTATGAACGCTAATACACCAGAAGTTCAGGAATCGAGTTTTGCGGTCGTTTGGGTAAATCAGTAAGCCATATTCGAACTTGGGATTCGAACCCGAGCCTCTTGCATGCCAACTGAGCAAGAAATTGACATTTGGTATATAGGCATTCAGAGAGATGTGAAAAAAGTTTTAATCAGTTCTGAAATGAAACAAACACAGATTAGCAAACTGCGGCGAAATCTGATTGTGGAATTGATCTAATTCGTCTCCACAAAGAGCGTGGACATCCAACCACCTAATAACTCCAAGCTGATGTCTCACAAGTAGACATTTTCAAATTTTATCTCGCCAGGACGATGCCATCCACAACGCTAACCTATCAAGCAATTCTTAATAGAAAAGGAATTTTCAAAATGTGAGAGAGTATATATACTTATTTCCAAAGCCACATCAGTGTCAGTTTATTCAATTTCTTGTGTGCCCAGCGTTGTCTGATCGTAAAATACTCATAAATAATATAGTGTATTTAAATCAGATAAAAACTGAGACGAGCATCAAAGAATATTTTTCTCTAAACAGTCCCCTTCGTGTAAGTTTAAAAATAGTCGATGAAAGATCAAAACAAAAGCTTAATATACTGAGGCAAGTACGTTATATATACATATGATAAAGATATATATATATATATATATATATATATTATATGAATATATATATATATATTATGTATGTAGATAATACTTGTATAAATGTTGTAAAGAGTACTCATCACACAGATTTTATATATATATATATATATATATATATATATACACACCCACCCACACACACACATATATATATATATATATATATATATATATATATATATGTATATATATATATATATATATATATATATATATATATATATATATATATATATATATATATATATATATATATAAAGGCTGAATGTAATACACGGCGATAAATGAATCTACAGGACTACGTGAAGTAATTTCCTTCGTCGGCAAGTAGCAAAATTAATGGCATGAATATCACTTAAAAATGTAAGACATACTAAAAATAGCAAATACTTATCGTACAAAAAGAGGGTGTTCTTGTACCACATATATTTAAAAGCTCTAGATTGGACTGAATAAAAATTTCAACCGTGGGATAACTAATCTGAAACGACACCTTCCACTTTCTATTTATATAACCAGTTAGTCCCTCCTGCCCCTATGTATCATGAGTTTGTTAATGACTAAACAACTATGCCTTACGCTAAATAAGCAGAATGGAGGAACAATGTAAGAATGTTTTTATGCATACACACACAGACCAACCACATATATAAATTTATATATATATATATATACATATATATATATATACACACATCCCCCCACACACACATATGTATATATATATATATATATATATATATATATATATATATATATATATATATATATATATATATATATATATATATACAAATCGACAATGAACATTTAAACAATTTTTTTTTTTAGAAATTTGTGCGTATTGGGTGTTTAAGTACAAATTTTTTCATGTAATGCCATTTGTATGCTATTTTATTGGACTCCCACATTAACTTAGATGAAAAATTATAAAAGGAATTATACGAATTATGGAGATAAAAATACTTTTTTTAAAACTTCATTGATTTCCTCATATCTTTATCTAGTTATAAATATTTGGTCTCTTGATTATAAATAAAATACATTTAATATTTGGAATAAATCGCGTGGGTGGAAAATAGAGCATTTAACATGCAAAATCAATAATGTACTCAGCATTAAATCTTGCTGTATCGTGAATTTTTTTTTTACCTGAAAATGTCATTGTTTTAGTTTTCAATACGGGAAATAAACTAATGATATTTCTACTCTTTTTGAATTCGATGATATATTATTTGATATAATCTAAAATATATATAAACCTTATCGTTACTATTATATATATATATATATATATATATATATACATATATATATATATACATATGTATATATGTACATATATATAAACATCTATGTATATATATGCGCATATGCACACAAATATATATATATATATATATATTATACGTATATATGTATATATATATATATATATATATATATATATATATATATATATATATATATATATAGGTAGATGGATAAATATCTATATATATATATATATATATATATATAGATAAATGAATATATGGATATATCCTTATATATATGTTGATAAACGGAGTTATTATTTTTCGATCCATCTGCTGTAAAAATCCTCATTTTTCCGTCAGTGTCGCACCGAAAATCACGGCGAACGTCGAAAACCGCTGCATTATTGCGAGTGAGAAAAAGAGACGGAATCGAAGAGACAGCAAGAGCTTGGAAGAAAAACTAAACAAAAAAAACTGTTTCATTGAGCCCCCTTTCCCCCCAAAAAAAAACAAGAAAGGACAGAGTATCCTTGCTTTTCAAGCAACAAGTCTTTAATCTTGCGACGTTGAAGGAAAATAACGAATTCCAGGTTGAAATGTATCTGTAAGTACTCGGAAACGGTTCCCAAATTTTGGCAAGAAAACTGGCTTATTGCAGCAGAGAGAAGGTACACAAAATATCGAAAAGAGTACTTGAAACAACGAAACCTTACGGCTGTTTAGCATAAAAATGCAGTAATGGCCGATGACGACACTACAACCCCTTGCGTCATGGCATATTTTTTCAGTGTTCCTATTTCCGATTTCCAGTAAGTTTATTATTATTATTATTATATTTGCGACTGTACGAAACACATGCATTACCATACATTACCATCCTCTCTCCACCTCCACCTCCCTATATCAATATATTTCCACCCACGCGTACCTGAATCTGCTACCGCCACAGAGACAATTCAATCTAAAGTATCTTTACCTTAAAAATTGAAATATTTTCAATACCCGTCTCTCTATCCCGTATTATCTCCTACATGAACCCCCTTTTTTTCTTTCGTATATCTTCTAAATCACTTCTTCCTAATACATACAACTTCTGTAAGTTCTGAAGAGGCTGTTGGATCGTAAACATGGCCCAACATCTGAAACATATGTGACCACACAAAGCAAACGTCTTGCAACATATCCTCGCAAATTAAATTCCTTTAATCTAATTTTGCAGTAGAAAAAGAGCACTTTTTGCATGGTATAGGTTGTTTGAACAGTTACATGTAATTTAGCTTAAAATGGCAGTTTTTGAAAGAAATTACAAGTGCGGGCTTTCTTTTTGGCGGATGTATATATATATATATATATATATATATATATATATATATATATATATATATATACATATATATATATATATATGGATATATATATACAAGTGTTATATATATATATATATATATATATATATATATAAGTAGTAATTTAATATGTATAGTATAATATATACATATATATGTATACATATATATGTATACATATATATTTATATATATTTATATATATATATATATATATATATATATATATATATATATATATATATATATATAGTTCTAGACAGAGGGTTTTCGGTCCTTGATAAGTGGTGACTACCTTGTAAAAAAGATTACAGAGTGTATATTACTGTTAACCATAGACAATATATATGTACATATGTGTATATAAATATTTCTGCTCATATGAGAATCCCAAGCATATAACGGTTGTTCAATGCACTAGATATTGCAATTATATGTGGGCATTTTTAGTTAAATTATGTAGAATTACAAATAAATATTTGCTAAACATAGGTTACAACTAAACTTTGATAAATAATGGTACTCCTTTGTCAAACAGCACATTCTTTGTAATTTAACATCATTTAATTCAAAATTTCCGTTCATATATGAGTATAAATATAAATAAGTATATGCATACATATATATTTATATGTGTATATATACATGTACATTTAAAAGTATATATATGCATATATATGCATATATATATATATATATATATGCGCGTGTGTGTGTATGTTCTTGTATGTCTAACCTTATTTATCGCTTTATAGCAGGTCAATATTGTTTTTTTTTTAATTTGGAATTGTTATGAAACGCAGAGAAGTTTAATTTGGTACACTGGAAGAGCATAACATGTTATTTTTTGCCCCTGATTTGAACAAATATTTTTAAAATGGTACTAATCTTTCTATTTTTTAATAATTGTAATGTGTATCACTTCTTTGCAAGGGCCTAAAATGTATATTTTCGGTAAAAAAAAACAAACAAACAATATTCTTACTTAAAATATCTATTTATATTAAAAAAGGAACACACCCAGTACCAATATTAACCAAAAACAAGAACGAATTCCTCAATATTTTCTTTAAGGACATGTATATATATTAATCAATTTTACTCCCATGCCCTAAATTACTTTAAATAGTCTCTAGTAAATTGATGACGTCAATCAGCGGATTTGAATACATATGATGCTATAGGAAACTTACAAAAACTTCCCTCTAAGTTCTTCTTTAGACGCAAATTGTCACAACTTTATAAACTTTTATTTTTATTATTGACCCGAGCTGGTCAATTTTGTTTATATCAGGAGGTCATGTGGTCATGTTATCAATGTGGTCATGTTATCATTTTTTCTCCACAAATTCCTAATGCCTTACAGTAGATTGTCAGAGCCTAATTTTAGAGGAATGACGCATGGCGTACGTAAAAAATAATTGTGCCATGACTCGCCAATGGAAGGTTATCAAGCTACAAAATATAAGACTGGCTCTAAAAAATTCCAATTATTTTCTCGCAGATTATTCAGGCCCAAAACATGACCTCTTTTTTCCTGTTGAGGAGGAAATCGAGGAGGGGTAGGTAATCCAAGGCGACTCCTAACTTTGGTCCACCCATCTGGTCCATCAAGGGTTGCTCTTTCCTTATCGGACAGTTTCCAAACTGATGTTTATGTATTTCTGAGCTCAAGCCAAGCGGATTTCCTTATGAGTTCTGTTTGAAGCAGGTATATGTATGGGTATAATGCGTCTTACAATTCTGTTTAAGATATTGGAGTGTGTCTTCCTAGAAAAGAAGTATACAAGCATTGTAAAATATCGCAGCACTGCTTCTTCCTTGTGGCCTGATAAGTTGACAGCTGGTTTTTGTAACATCACGAGGGGAAACTGATTTTTTTTGTATTTTAGTCTTTCCTTGGGTTGATGTTTTGATTTTCAACGAATTAAGACAATGTTCTTCAATCTCTCCCAAAGGCATTGTCTCTCCCAAACTCATTGGCTTGATCTATGAAAAAAAAAACTTTCCGCAAGAACTGCAACAGACCGTATCTTTTCATTAACGGTAAATTAATTCTTTTAGGCATTTTGAGAAATCTGACATTACGTGATACTAAAAATTACCAGTAAAATACAAAAATAACATAACTTTTAAAATACTGATGGTGAATTTTTTAAAATACTAATGGTGAATGCTCTGACAAACCCGAAGCACTTGTGCTCCGCGACGTAAATATACCCGACAAGCTTGAAAAGCGGCTTAATCTCATCCCCTACACAGTAGAAGATCATTAGATGTAAGAGAGCTTTCTACTCCAGTAGTTTCTTCCCCAGAACTGCGCGACTTTGTAATTCCTTACTGGGGCCCTGCTTCCCCAACTGTACTAACAAGCAGAATGACAAGAGTAACGCGAACAGACATCTTGTTGCCAAACTCCCTACATAGTACCCCGGTAGCTTATATCCCTGATATAACCCCCTTACACCAAAGTGGCAATAGGCCTTGTTTGTTGTGAAAGTGTAACACACACACACACACACACACACATATATATATATATATATATATATATATATATATATATATATATATATATATATATAATGCATTTATGTCGTAAATTTAAGAGGTGTGTACACATTTAAATATATTTTACTGAATACGAAATAATGATAATTACATGTAAATAGATCATTTGTAATTAGCAGAATTCGTGGAAAGTTCGCAGAATGAAAAAATAGCCCATAATGAATTGGAATGCAAATATAAAGTTTAGAGGAAAAGCATATAAGTAGAAAATATGAATCTATGAAAGTTCTTGCCACTACATTTTAAATATATATTCGAGCCAAATGAAAACAATTTACACAAACTAATAACAGAACTGTGTACTGCGCTGCATAATCCAATGCAAATTATACCACCACATTGTAAGAGACAAACTTTGATTTCCTCATTAGAAGGCACTTGCTTGTGTGTGTATTGTTAAAGACCAGAACTACTGTGAAAAAAAGCCAAATAGTTCTGTTCTTTAACAATATGAAAATTATTTTTGTTATTACTGTGACTTGAATTTTATCCTAAAATTTCTGGATAACAATTTTACTGTTGTGTCACACTAAAATATTCTTATATTTTTCCTCATATCTTCGTATAATGTTTTCATTTTTATTTGATTTTATTTCACTTGGCTTCTCACATTTATTTTTACATTTATTTTTATTATGTTATATTTAATATTTTTGTATTTCTTGTACTGTTATATTTATTTGTAATAATTTTCATTTTATATATTCTATAACCCCTTATTCTACCGGGGGTGAATCCCTTATTTTATTTGTGTATATTATTTTATAGTTTATCCTTTTACTTTATATTCTAAATTATATTACTTATTTCCATTATGTTATGATATACACATCATTTTAATATGAATTTTTAACTCTGACATCCATTCTAATATATACAAAGCTTACGTAAGTCGCTTATTTCAAGAAAACCCTTTCCATAGTAATAACAATTGATTACATCATAAAATAAACACCTTATTTCAATCACTTCTTCTGAACCAACAATGGAATGCATGGTGGAGACACACCCATTCATTTTGTAATAAAAGCTATATTCCTCAAGTATCACATAGACCACTGTAGTTCTCCCAGTTTCCCTTTCAGCAATTTCAATATATTACCAATTTCATCTCCCACAAAATTACCTCGCTCCTAATATAGGTATCGCTAAAAGTCGAATCACTAATATGCTACCTCGTATATTCTCTCCCCTTCTGACAAGAAACATTAAGCCTAGCAGACCACAGTATAAAGCGATGCACTAATCCCTTACCCCCAATTGATGTGGTATGCCAATTGAATATAGAGAGGATTATATACATTATTATATATATTGTATTTCGTTTTTTTAGGTTCGTTATATACTATATAATCTACAATATAAAGTGTTTCACTAAGCATTATCCTGAGAGTTTCTTCTTAAAAAATATATCTTGTTCTTTAAACGCCTCTATCACTTTCTCTCTCTTTCTCTCTCCTCCCTTTTTATTGCTATCTCTCTATGCCTGCATAATAAATACGCCGGCACATGTTATGCACTTCTTGAAAAATGTTTCCTGAGTTTGTCCAAAACTGGAGTATGATTTTCATGAATAATATGTACATCTTAACTAGCAATATATATATATATATATATATATATATATATATATATATATATATATATATATATATATATATATTATATACACATATATATACCTGTATATATATATGTATATATGTATATATATATATATATATATATATATTATATATACACATATATATACCTGTATATATCTGGATATATGTATGTATATATATATATATATATATATATATATATATATATATATATATATATATATTATATATACACATATATATACCTGTATATATCTGGGTATATGTATATAAATATATATATATATATGTATACATGTGCATATACATATATACGCATATATGTATGTATATATATATATGCATGTATATATAATTCATAAATATATAGGTAAGTGTGTGTGTGAGTGTATCGCGGAAATAATGCTAACTTGACAGGATTTTAAGTTTCAGTGATCACAATTTTACTTTTCAGAAATAGAAAAGTATGTTCTCTATAGTCTTTCCTCATAGTAATATATACCATGTTTATTTATATATGTTGTATATATTTTGTTTATTTTCACATATATTACACGTTATTACAGACATGTTTCCTCATCGTGTTGAAATATTCTAGTCATTGTTATGAACTCAATATTCTTATATGACACAATTCTCGTTAGCATCGCTTTTTTCCAGAAGACATATTTCTTTCTGGATTAAAACAAGCGTGTAAAGTGAATATTATAAAGATATGGATTACATATATATATATATATATATATATATATATATATATATATATATATATATATATATATATACACACATATATATATATATATATATATATACACACATATATATATATATATATATATATATATAAATGAGGTTGCTATGCGCCGGTTACAAAAAGGCCTTCTTCTTATGAAAGTTGATTTTCGTTTTCCATTAGGAATTCCGTTTTCAAATATAACTGGTGTGACCTGGAGAGGACTCTAGTTACTAAATACTAGAGTACCGAAACATTTTCATGACTTGTAATGTCAAATGTAATATATATATATATATATATATATATATATATATATATATATATATATATATATATATATATATATATATATATACAAATATATATATATAGATATATATTCTATTATACATGTACTATGCTACATATTAGATAATACAGACATATATAGACACACATATATATATATATATATATATATATATGTGTTTGTGTGTTTGTTCCTCTGTGTGTACTCCTGATCAAATATTTATGACCGCTTGAACATCTTTAAAATATATGTTTCTAAGGATAGCTTTCAACTCCCCCACTTAAGGTTGCTATTACTGTCATCTAGACATTATGGAGAAAGCTACGTTCCAAATATTTATTCAGAAATTTACATTTTTAGTAAATGAGGCGTTTCACTATCGAGCAAAGTTATAAAATCAGGAATGTATAGCTAATACAACAGGATAACGCTGATGAATGACGTTGATATTTCTGCAAAATATAGGATACATCTCTTGCGATATACTTCAAGCTCACTGGACTTAAACCGAATTTAACATTTTGGAGGATAGATGAAAAGAGATATTTATCAAAATGGCAAAAAAATATTCTACAAAAAATGAACTTGACTAAACCATTTTCAGACGCTGGTGAAAATGTCATCGAACCCCAGTAAGGTAAAATCCATTATTAAATTATGTTGTTGAATATTTTCATATAATCTTCCTAGAATGTTGTACAACTGGTTTTATAATTTTAATCAATGACTTAATTAAATGTTTATAATGTAGCTTTTCCGATAATATTTAAGGTTATAGTCGTGTATGGTTTATTGGGGTGAGTTTTAAATCAATCTTTAGAAAAACCTGTTCCTTTAAAGAGTTTCAAGTATTTTGGTTAATCCGTAGCATATAAGACTATATAGTAGGGGCCTCTCCGAATAGTTGGTGCATATATATATATATATATATATATATATATATATATATATATATATATATATATATATATATATATATATATATATGAGACAGAGACAGCGATAGAGAGCGAGAGTTTGAGAAAGAGATAGACAAATTTACATGGGCTGGCGAATTGGTATGCTAATGTTTCAGACAAATGGATGCTTAAAACCAGAAGTCCCCTTCAGAATTCTCTCCACAGTAAATATATTCATTAATATGTTGCGAATTGTCGAAGCTAATAAAATAATAGTTATAAAATATTGAGAGAAATATTTTTTTTACCTGCACTAGAATCGTTTTATATTAATAGAAAGTTCAAAAGAATTACGTATTCGTTAAAATGACTAAACACAGCGCATTTTTTTTTAATATGCGAATTAATTTGGTTCCAACAGAAATACATTTTGATATTATACGTTTTTATAGTTGAATAATCCGTTTTCTTTTTTTCTTTTTTCTTTTTACCACATAGTGGAATTCTCAGGCGAGTGGTTGATAGTCGGCGAGGCGTTATAACGGCTCCATTAAAAAACAATCTTCAGCTAGGGTTGTTGTTTTTCCGCGCAAATTAAATTATAAAAGAAAGCCGTATTTTCTTTACCTGCTGTTGAAGCGTTGCATATTAATTCAAAACTGAAAATAAGTATTACGTATATGAATTTACAGGTTTAGAAGGCCAAACCCATGCATTTCCAAAAGTAACACATTTGTTTGCTTATATACGATAACTTTTTTGTGTTTTACATCGTTGTCAATGAAGAAGCTATCTTTTTTTTTAAATTGCCCATTCGGTGGAATTCTTCCACTGAGTAGTGTTAGTCCCGCAGTCTTGTTAAAGGCTTGACTTTTTAAAATCCATTTATATAGAATATTCTTATTTTCAATGTTCACTACATATAAATATAAATATGTACATTTGTTTCTATTAATAAAAAGAAGAATATCTTGCACTTCTTTCATTGCGTACTGTATATAAACATATTGAATTCAGTTTTCTCATTCTTGCATAGCTATAATCTGAGATGTATATATATATATATATATATATATATATATATATATGCATGTATCTTTATAATATATATAAGCATATATATATATATATATATATATATATATATATATATATATATATATATATATATATATATATATAAAGAATTCATGCTTATCTTTTTATATTGTAAACTCGAACGTGTATGTATTAAATTGGATTCATCTTTTATGTAGATTACTGTAAAAAAGAGAGTGAATATAAACAATTCCTATGGTATTTTTCTGTGTAATCTTCCATTTTTTATCATTCTCTTTGCCATTTTATTTTATATGGAGGAGCTTAAAACTGATAACACAGTTTGAATGTCTCGGAGATCAGCCACTAAATTTTATCTGATTTGGCTTTCTAAAAAAAAAAATAACATAAATATACACAAGATCAATATTAGAAAATATTAATGCATTTGAACCCTTGCTATACGTTGCATTGTTTCATTCTAAACCTTAAGTAAGATACGACAACCTTAATCTCTTAATGTTTATAAGTCAAACTATTCTAATTATACTAAGCTATGAATCTATATATGATTTATATACTACACAAAGTAAATAGTTACACTTCCTTGCACGTCATACTCCGGGATTTGAGTATTGATCTAAATTTACACTATGATCATTGGCGGCGATTTATATATATATATATATATATATATATATATATATATATATATATATATATATATATAAACAACTCACATGACCTTGTAACGTATGATGTAACACACTTTCTTGTTTACGACATTCGGTTGCGCATGCGCGCTAAACATTAACCCATAACAACGCAAACAAATTAACACAAATCGCTTCTTTTGCAAATTTTGACCTACGCAATGAAATATTAACATTATTATTTCGAAATAATTATTTAACATGGGAAACGAGGGGGTGTTTGCACCTATTCTTTAGTATAACTATACTGTCGCGATTTTCTTCCAACTAAACAAATTAACCCGGTTGACAAACATCAGAACACTTGGAGTATGCCAAGACTACTACTACGCTCTATCCCCTTTTTCCTTCTTTCCGTCCTTCCTTCTTTTTTTATTTGTTGTTTACATTTCTAGATACAATATAGTTGTGTGAGAACGGTGAATTTGTTGACATATTTACTAATCCGTTTCAATATTAGTATTATGCTATTGCATTTATTTCAATTTTGTTTCGTTGCTTCAGTTTTTATTAAGTTTTGTTTTGTGTTTTTTTTGCTGTAAATTTCTATAACCTGGTCGAAGGATTGCCATATGTGTTTTTCATTATTATATTTCTCATCGGTAGGTTCATGCGCATTTTTGCTGCTAAATGACTTCCGTCGGCGTTCGATTCGTAGGAAAACCATGTTTAATTTTCGATTTTTGAGCGATTATTCGGAAAAATAGGTAACTATACACGAATAGGGAGGGGCTTTTTTTCATGTGTGAGTGATTTGTCCGTGATTTTCATTTTAATATACTTTCATAGAAATGTTTCTTCTATGTTAAAATATATATATATATATATATATATATATATATATATATATATATATGTATATATATATATATATTACGTCAAAAGTGTCACGCTCATACATAAATTTCATGGCTAATATAACATACTGACACAACGGGTCCGAGGTAGCCTAGTGTCGTATATATATATATATATATATATATATATATATATATATATATATATATATATATATATATATAAATATATATACATATATATATATATATATGTGTGCGTGTGTGTGTATATTTATATACGTACTCACCCGCACACACACACACATATATATATATATATATATATATATATATATATATATATATATATATATATATAACCCTCACATTTATGTAATCACCACACATTTCAGCAAATCCCGGTACACTTAGGTGTTTAGTTACAAGCCACCTTAAATGATGTGCGCTGACATAATGTGGCATTCAATTTAAATAAACCAAAGGCCATAACTTTGACCGGGCACTTCGTGTGGTTGTGCCTTTCTGCATTAAAGTACCTTTATTTGCACTTCAGGCTGCTGGCAATAGTCGTATATTCATAACTTAAATTGGTAGGTAGCATGAGGTGTACAATAGCGTATATCCCATCACGCTAATTAAACTTTGACACTTTCAAACAACTCGCCAACTTGAAGATGCCGGTCAACAGATTAAGAAACCCGTTTTCATTAAACGGAAATGTAATTATACCGTATTTTCATGACGACAATACTATCCTTCAACTATATATATATATATATATATATATATATATATACATACCCACTCATACACACACCCACATACACACACATATATATATATGTGTGTATATATATATATATATATATATATATATATATGTATATATATATATATATATATATACATGCCTAACGTTTAATTCCAGCAATACCAAGGTCGTTAAGAAAAGAAACAACCTCCAACCAGACCATAACAATCTTTTCACGCGCCCATGAAGAAGATTTCTCCAGAAATATGCCTAACTTGGATTTCTACTCTATGATGTTGATTGCACAATATACAGCTTGGATCTCATTAGCTCACTGATTTAAAGGGCAGTTACCTTGGATTTTACTGCGCAATTTGGAACTAAACCTCTATATACTTTTCTTCGATTTCCCATGCTATGTGACTTCTATTTTAATCAATTTTTGATTAGTATTTTCTATGTCTGACTTTAGCAAATAGGGTGAATATCGTTATATTTATTTGCTAATATTTTCTCCTCTGAAGACATGGTAGGCATCGAAACCCTATAGGATAAGGAGATAAAATTCCGACAATATGCTTTGTCTTACTTGGATTTATAAAAATCCTTGATTTAAATAAAGTTCTGTTTTTTAATTTCATTTAATCACTATAATGTGCTTTCTTTCTCTCTCTCTATCTCTCTCTCCCTCTCTCTCTGTATATATATGTATGTATATGTATATACATATATGTGTGTATGTATACGTATATATAGCACTATATATATGTATGTATGAATATATGTTTATTTATATCTATATCTATATGTATATAAATATGTATGTACATAGATATACATATGTGTATATCTATATGTATATAAATATGTATATATATAACTATATATATATATATATATATATATATATATATATATATATATATATATACATATAAAATTCTATTGTAATATAAATCTATTTTGGGCAGTAAATAATCATCAACAAGTCTGGAAAACGGAGGGTCTTCCTGTCAGTAAATACATATATATATATATATATATATATATATATATATATATATATATATATATATATATATATATATATATATATATATATAAACAGAGATGTGTGTGCCACAGACGATTTGTGATTGGTTAATCCAATAATCACATCTCCTAAAAAACTATAGTTCCTTCGCTCTGAAATTTACCATCAAATATTATGCCCTGATTTATTGTCCATCTTGGAAGGGTTTTTTTTTTCCTAACTTGCCATTTACAAATTACAAAATTACGAAACTTACACCACACTAAACTAAAAAAAAAAACGCGCGTCCACTCGTGGTCTTAAGTTCATTTCGGGTTCGTATTACTGTACACATAGATTCGAAAAAGTTGTAAGAAAACAAATATATAACAAATAAATGTAATCAAAGGCAAGATAGGTTACTTTTCTACCAAACTGGGTATATTTTTCGTGTTTTTATTCAATGTATCATATTTATTCAGCTCGAAAAACGGGTTTGTATTACTGTACACATAGATTCGAAAATGTTGTCAAAAACCAAATATATAACAAATACATGTAATCAAAGGCAAGATAAGTTACTTTTCTACAATACTGGATATATTTTTCGTGTTTTTTCAATGTAACATGTTTATTCAGCTCGAAAACCATACAGTGTTTACCGATGTATTGGAAAATTCAAGATGGCGCCTCACTCCCTCTTTAACACGGTAAGTATGGGAAAAGTTGTTATAAATAAAAAAATAATATTACACTCCCGCCGAATATATGTCAAGCTATATCACGGTAACATATATTGAGCGAGTTTTTACAGTATTTTATTCAGTGTTTTTATTTATAACACCTTTTCCGAAACTTACCGTGTTAAAGAGGGAGTCAGACGAACATCTTGAATTTTCCAATACATCGGTAAACACTGTATGGTTTTCGAGCTTAATAAACATGTTACATTGAATAAAAATACGAAAAATATATCCAGTTTGGTAGAAAAGTAACTTATCTTGCCTTTGATAACATTTACTTGTGATATATTTGTTTTTAGCAACATTTTCTAATCTATGTGTACAGTAATACAAACCCATTAAAAAAATATTGTTTTTGATTTTGGAAAATATTGTGGTTCATTTGTATTTAAAAATATTGTGGTTCATTTTGATTAAAAAATATTCATTTTGATTAAAAAATATTCATTTTGATTAAAAAAATATTCATTCTGATTTAAAAAAAAAATATTGTCCATTTCGATTAAAAAACATTCATTTTGATTTTTAAAAAAATCATTTTGATTAAAAAAAATAGTTTAATATTAATATTTGTTTATTGTCTTAACTCATATCAAATGTTTTGCTTGTGTTCTGCTTCAAATATTCATAATCTTACATGCATAATTTTCATTTAATTATATTAAATAAACTTCAAGTTTACTACAAATCAAATCGTGTTCCTTCACTTATTTAAAATGTAATTTATAAGTAATTAAAGAACGCATTCTAATCTTTAAAATCTATAATACAACGAAATATTCAATTGCTTATAATACTTAAACAAACAACTTTTGTTTTTTTATTATTTTTTATTATTAATATTAGATGAGTTTCAGTATAAATCATCGTGTTCTTTATTTCAATCCAATATTGAAGTTTTGTAACGCTGTCTGTAAAAATCACTGCTCATTATTGACAGTCTAAGAGTTCCACATATCTTGCTGGTTGGGACCTCGGCGATGACGTAATTCGTTCAGCTGGCCAGCCATCTTTATAACGAAGGCCAAGCCACCATCCCCCCACCAAAAGGGGAAGCCTGTCATTTTCTCACCCGAAAGGGGGGACCTTGGAAGTTTCTCCCCGCAAAGGAGGGAACCGGTGTCCCCCCCAAGGGTGGGGGGCCGAAGAGGCCAGGAGGAGGTGACTTTTTTTCTTTGGGGGGGGGGAGAAGCCTCCAGGCGCCCTACTCCCTGAAGGTGGAGTTGGGGATTATCTCTCCCTGAAGGGGGAAGGCCGGCACCAAGCATGTAAATCCAGAGGGGTGACTTTTTTGTTACCCCTCGGAGTGGGAAGGGGGACGAACACCCAGGCAACGCCGGGTAACCCCTGCTAGTATATATATATATATATATATATATATATATATATATATATATATATTACTATATATATTTACTGACAGGAAGACCCTACGTTTTAGATACTGGTTGATGATTAAAAAATGTTTTACACTTCCATATATTTATCACCGTGTACTATAATCTTAGAAATCACCCATATTTTATCAAGCCGGTTGTTCTAACCTGTTGTAGTTTTATTCCCCTCCTGTATCGATACTCAAACGATAATATTACAACAGTAATAGTCGATGTCCATCAATGATTTTGATATGACGAGGTGAGGCGTCCACATTAATGTATCTATTTTGAACTCAGTTTGAACATGATACATGGTTTTGGCATTTTAACCTAAATTGCAAATTATTATTACCGTACAGGCAGATAGGCTACATCATTTTACATCAAGAGTATGTAGTAAAATATAACAGTGGACATTTGAAATGAATAGCTTGGAAGGAAACATGGGAACCCTTTTTAGAGTTCAGGACGAAATATTTGCGATTTTATCAGTTTCGATACAGCGAAATTTTGCGAATGTGAAACATTCGTTGACGATATTTCTATCGTGAGTAACTACCTTATATATTAATATATATATATATATATATATATATATATATATATATATATATATATATATATATATTTATATATAATTCTATAGTAATATAAATCTATTTTGGGTAGTAAATAATTCCATACAAGTGAAAGAAAGATTAGATAAAATAAATTCCAGAATAAAAGCAAAACCTATAGCTACTTATGATTTTAGACGATATATACTAAAATTTCGCACGAACAACTTATAAAAGTATTAAATGATAATGTAGATTAAGCTTTTGGAGGGGGAAAAGGTAAATATATAGACTTTTTAAACTCCAAAGCTTTCCGGTGTAAAAATAAAAATATCAAAATGAGTGTTTCTAAAGGTATTTTAAAAATACTTGTAAGTCATCTTATCAAGGAAATTAAATATTACTCCAAACGATAGGTATCCCAATGGGATAGGATCCTGCACCATTTTTGGCAAATTTGTATTTACATAGACTAGAGTATATATATATATATATATATATATATATATATATATATATATATATATATATATATCATCACTGTAAAAACTGATGTATCTAAAACATATAACTTTCATGGGTGTAAGGGATTTATAGATGACCTTATATGTATAAACGATAATGATGAATTCGAAAAAAATAAACATCTTATATATCCAAACGAATTAAAATTGAATTATGAACATAGAGGGCAACAGGCTACATTTTTCGATTTAGATATAAAAATTGAGGATGGGATGTTTCTTTATAAAATAATTGATAAAAGAAACGCCTTCCCGTTTAAAATAGTATGTATGCGGCATAAAGATAGCAACTGCACTGTTTTTATGTTTTATGGAACCATTATGTCAGAGTTTTTGAGAATAGCTCGCGTTACTTTAAAATTAACAGATTTAATACCACCTTTTCCTAACTTAGTAATAAGGATGATAAAACAAGGTGGGGATAAAAATAAAATATTTAAACAGTTAAATAAAGCATTTGTTCGTTATGCTGATGCTTTCGAATCGTTTAAATAAACCAGACTATATAAATAAAGGAACTCCAAAACTATATTAGCAATGTATAAAATTTATTTATAATTACATGTAATAAATTTATATATATATAATAAAAAAAAATGTATCTATGCAAAAATATTTTCACCTATATATATATATATATATATATATATATATATATATATATATATATATATATATATATATAATTTTAAATAAATTTGAATGTAAATATACCAAATACTAATCATAGTGGGGTGATAAGTAGTTAAATGGATTAATCCGTAATCTTATAAATACAAGACTGGTGAGTTAAAAAATATATTTAAAAAAAAGCATATATATATATATATATATATATATATATATATATATATATATATATATATTAAATGTGGAAATTGATGAAGCACACAGTAAACATCCATTTTTTATAGTATGAAAAGGTTAGTGACTGTAATTAAGAATAGGAAATTGGATCAAATGTTTGTAACATGTCTTCTTCCTAAGATTAAGGGTGTGGGCGTTTGATCAACACAGCTGAGGAGCCGTGGTGTAATATACTGTTTTGTTTTTAAATCTCCGAAACAGTGTTTCATGGTAAACAACTGATGACCCCTTGAAATATAAATTATTGGTACTGTAGTGAATTCGAGAGCGAGTTGATGCATTTATTGAAGGTGATTAAATAACTTTCTTTTATAAACAAAATTCCAACCTTATATCTTATAAAATAACCAAATAATTTTATTTGAAATCATTTGGGGACAGGATTGTCTGTTGTGTGATAGACGACCCCGTCCCCATGTGAAAGGATTGGATAAGCAAAAGGTCGCATAATGATGACGAAAATATACCGTCATATATCAGCGAAAGAAATGCAATTTATTTACATAAATATACATGAAGAAGCGATAGAAAGAATACGAGTTCGTTAGAATAAGAGTTCCTTACTTGGTAGCGGTGTGGTGGCCCATGCTACCGGACCGGTGTTTGGTACTTACTGACTGCTTGAGGGCCCGGCGCGAAAGAGCCAGAAATATGGGAAAAAGGAAGTGGCGTAGCTAGGTCACTCTTCTGAGTTAAAGGGCGACAATAGAGTTAGGCTGGGAGTTTTCAATTCCACAAATCATAAAGGTGGGTAAATGTTTCGACCTGAATCCCTATTCCTCAAATACTTGTTATTTCTTTTTCTTGTCATGCTGTAAAATCGAAAAAAAAACGCAGTAAAATCAGTGTGTATTTAACTGTTTTATTTTTGAAGTCTGCGATAAATGTAGTTGTCATTATATGTATGTAATGATTAGGTAGTTTTTACGGTAGTATAAGCGCTGTTTAAATTTTTACATAAAATTCGTGTATTATACGTTTATAAGTTAACACAATTAGATCCGCTCATAAGCCAAAACCCTACGCAATTTTTTTGGAACATAAACAGTTTTTATTATCGTACACTAATACCAATATTTTGGTTCGCTATGTCTTGTAATATTATACAAACATTTTGATTTTTATGCCATGAATTTTACACGAGGAGAGTTTAGCGATAAAAAATCCGTGCGCTTTTCGGAAATTGTAATAAATTTTATGCACACAAGAAAATGTGTAGACGTGCGTATTTATATGTGTAGAAAATGTTATTCAAATTTGAAAATCAGATAATTATATAAAACGTTTTTAAGCCACATTAGAAAGCAACATTTATATATATAAAAAAATAATTACTTAAAATCATAAAGATAGTTTAATATTTTGAGGATAAGTATAATTGTTATTTTTTTCGGTGTCCTGGTGTTAAGCTGTTTGCAGTAAACATCCGATTGTTATTCGTAAACTGTTTTATATTTTGTAAAAATAAAGAGGTATCATAATATTGTAATATTAATTATTTAATTAAACATTTAGGTTAGTTAATGTAAATATGAATGATGTTCTACAAGCAATAATACTAACTTGCCATGCTGCCCGAAGTGATCAGAGGTGATTGGAAATTGCATTGTATGAAGACTAGACCAATGCATATATGACTAAAAACTTTAATATATTTGTTGTGGTTATTGACGGTTTGGACACAAAACCCATACTAGCATAACACTGCGTCAAATATACATATGCGTTAGTGAATTCCTTTATGCAGAATGAATGAAATCGACAAAAAATGATCGGCTCTGATCGGATGCTTAGGGAGCAACTCTTCTTTTTAGTAAGCAGAGATAGAAGATAGGCTCACAAATTACAGATGTGAGAGACAAAGAAAACAGGGACCCCTCCGTACCGCTACCTCAGAATACGTTCAAACAAGTGAAATAGAAATAAGGTAGATCACTTATTTAATGGTATAATGTAACTCTTCAACATTGTTTTTTTTTAATTAATTGCAGTACGTTCGAATGACCACATTATTATGGCGATGGACAAATATTCAATTACATATAAAGCTACTTTAATTATTTTTCCGTAATCTAAATACTTTACTATGTACCTTTATGCAAGTAAAAATTATAAAAAAAATGTTTTATATAAAGAACTTTTCGTATTGGCTAAAAAAAAACGCAAGTTTTTTGGGGGGTTGCCAAGCCGTCGGACTGGGCATTGTTGTCTTTTTGTTATTGCGGAAACAGTGTATAAATATTCCTATTTTTTTTGTTTTTATTTACGTTTGAAGTATTGTTTAGCGCGTTCTATTTTATATCAAACTAGCCGTACCTAGGAACGCTTTGCTATGGCTCGATGTTGTGTAATGGAATAATTTCCATAACCGCGGGTTTAGCAACCCGAAATCTACCAAAAAAGTATGTGGGTATATACGGGCGTGGGGCGGGTTCCCCCAACCCACAAATAGAAGAAAAACGAAGAAGAATGGACAAAACTGGGTTCCTATTGCCGCCCTTAGAGAAATACTAAATAAAAAAAGAAATAAACAATGAAAATAGAGAGAAAGGCATCTAACAAAGCGAAATGTAACGGAAATGATTTATGATATGTTTATTTAAAAAAAAAACCATAGAGATTGGAAAGACAGCGGACGAAAAGCCAAGAAAAGGAATGGAAAAGGAAAGAGTTGTTGTAAATGATTTTTATTGTAGTGAAAAAAAAAAGCCGGTATTTTTACAAAGAAAGAAACAATGTTAAACTTGCCGAAGGAAGAGGAAAAACGGAAAGAGTGAAGAAATAAAAACATAAAATGGAAGATCATGGAAACGAAAGTAGAAACAGAGGAAAGTAAACTAAATAAATGTAAATATAAAGAAACGATGGACAACCTGGCGAAAAATAGGATAAGCAAAGAGAGAAGACATATATTTGAAAATTGGAAACATCGGGAAAACGAACAACAGAAAAAAGAAACATTAGGCACCCAAATAAAATGCAATAAGAAAAATCGAAAGAAACGATGTTATAAATGGCGTAGAACGCGAAATAAAACGGAAATAAAGTAATGCCATTTTTATTTTAAGGAAAGGAAATGTAAATTTTTTTTTTAATTACTTTTTGTTTTATTTTAAACCAGCGTAAAAGTAAGCGTGGCGCATTTCACCTAAATTGCAGTTCAGTCTTTACAGCAACCTACACCGGTGTTCGTCTGTAATCATCTCCTATGAACGGGCAAGGACGGTGTAAATAGGGTTGCGGTGGAAGTAGAGAGAGAAGAATTTACAATTTAAATTGATCGTAACCGGTTTTAGCAGTGAACTCTCACCAGATAAAATATAGGAAGCTCCGATCTGCGAGGTAGTGGATTGGTAATATGCAAAACATACGCCTCAGATAGCGCGATGCAGTTTGTGTACAGTACATCTTCATAACATCTCTTGATTTCAAATCATACTAAGGTAAAACTAGGAGGGGAAAAATGAGTTACTTTTATTTATATAGAATAGAAGAAGAAGAAGTAGAGAAGATAGAGAAGAAGAAGACCTAAACCATGAATTGTATGTTTATTGCATTGTTAAGTTTCGTAAATACCCTTAACCAATGTGCTTATTTAATACCTTATTGCGCAAATACGTGTTAATAAAACGTTGCAGTCATGTTTCTTTTACAAAATTACATTAGCGTTCTGCTACACACTTGACTCTCTTACTTAAGATTTCCTATAGATATTGATCTAAAATTTACTGGCAGAACACCCGTCCCATTCTCTATTACATTTTCTATTTCACTCTCCTTTTTCAATATATATATATATATATATATATATATATATATATATATATATATATATATATATATATATATATATATATATATATAAGTGAATTTAGAAGTGAATCGCTTCGTCAGGCCAAGGACATCTCAAGAGATGTCCTTGGCCTGTCGAAGCGATCCTGTACGGGGGTATCGCTGAAGCATGTATGCTTATGTGTAGCCATTTGTTTGTAAACTAAATTCACTTATTTTGGGTCTGTCTAAACAATGAGCACCCTTTTGGTCGACACACTTAACAAACAAATAATTACTACCAATACAATATATATCTATATATATATATATATATGTATATCATTATATATATATATATATATATATATATATTTGTGTGTGTAAATATATATATATATATATATATATGTATATGCGTGTAAATTTACGTGTATATATGTAAATATGTACATGCATATATGTATATATGTAAACGCATATATATATATATATATATATGCATTTATATATGTCTGTGTATATATATATATATATATATATATATATATGCATCTTCATATAAATTAAAATGTGCCTGTGTTAGTAAATATATGTATACATATATGTAAATATATATATATTTACATGTATACACACACATATATATGTAGTTATATGTTTATATACGTGTATTTGTACACATATACATATATGTATACACACGCATATATATAAATATATATATATATATATATATATATATGTGTGTGTGTGGGTGTGTGTGTGTGTGTAACGATGTAGAGAGAGAAAGAGAAAGAAATATACACACGTATCAATAGTTTTTTTACGGGTGGGTTATACAAATTTATAAATATATATAAAATACTACATTTAATTGAATTCTGTTAACTTGGTTAAGAATTTACACGATTTAATAAAAGTTAAGCGATATTAAAAAGCTCGATTATTTTAGTATACGCATATCTATGATAACAACATATTACATTTTAGATATCCAATGACACATTACAAAACAACAAAGCAAAACGGAAGTATTTCCATTGTTCATACCGAATTATAATCCACATATTTCGTTGTTTATAGATCGCAACAATAACCTTACATGAAAGGCTTAATCTTATACAGGCAAATAGATTCTTAAAAAATAGCTGAATTCTAAATCGTTTTATATATTAACCGCATTTTAAACACTGAGCCAGAATATTCAGGAATGTATCTTTGCGTATGTATTTACTTTAACATTTTTTTCAAAACAAAATCAGATCATTTATGATTGTAATTTATTTATTAAAATTAATACTTTAACGTCAAAATGATGTATGTTGAGCATGATTTGTGTTACTACAAATCAAGTATATCCTTGCGTTTTTCTTATGGGTAAATACCCATCAGCCTTCATACTTATTCATATTTGAGAGGTTAGCATCCTTCGTCTCTCTTCATCTTTCCTATTTGTTATTTATGATTATTCGCAGGAGGATTCGACGTTGCTCGAGAGTGAATTAGAATAAACAAATGTTTTATTCTCACATTTATTTATATGCTTTGCAACCCGAAGGATTGTTAATTTTGACATCAAATCGATTAATAGTAGTCTGGGAAAAACATAGTGTACATTTTATTAAAAAAAAATTCAGATAATGGCTTGAAACACATTTACACACCAACAGTTTCTTATCATGGTAAAATTTTGCACTAATTAGAAGTATTCCTTTCGCACACGCATCTGACTTATCAAAAAAAAAAAAAACAACTGGCCATTTTGCACGTCAGCCCTTTTTGCCTGTGCAGTGATAAACAGTTTCGAATACACTTGTTATTTAAGGCTGTATTACATAATGTTATTTGTGTGAAAATAAAATTATTTTTTTAACGCTTAACGGTTTTCAATACAAAACATAACCAATCACATAAAAAGTCCAGCTAAGAAAATTTGCAGGAACATCTAGAAAAGTTATGTGAAGCTTTGAACAATAGAACCGGTCGTTTCGGAAAATAAAGGGAAGGAACACGCACAAGAAACAAAGTATCTTTATATAGAGTAAGAAAGATATATGTATACACACGTACGCATGCATATATATATATACATATATATATATATATATATATATATATATATATATATAAAAATATATATATATACATATATATATACATATATATATATATATATATATATATATATATATATATATATATACATAACTACTTCACTAACTCGTATAAAATTAATATTCGAAAGTATGAATTTATGCGTAAACTTTGAGTATTTACTTCAACATTGCTCAATACGTAGGTTATAGCGGAATATTAAGTGTAACTAAATCGCCATATATATTGTATAACTTACTATACACACACACACACATATATATATATATATATATATATATATATATATATATATATATATATATATATATATATATATAATCACGTTCAGGATAAACAAAGCGTTTTATGTAAGGAGTTACTATTTGGGGGCACGCTTAAGTATGATAAAGATATGTGGGTTTACGTTACATTAAAACTTGTATATATCAGCGCAGTCGGGGAAGCAGATAAAAGGGGAGGAATTCAAATGTCTAACTGCCCGGAAATAGAAACTATTAGAATAAATAGTTTTCTTGCATTTACATACATATAGTAAAAGGTTCAGATGGTGTTGATAAGCGTGTTTCTCAGAGAAATGTGCAAGGAGTTTATCCATTAAAATATTTGTAAAACTATTACAGACATCCGATATTGTGGCGATCGGACAATAGGAAAACGTTATTTCACAAAATGGGCACTATTACATTAAAATCATTCGTTTGGTCCCTATACAAAATGAAGAGGGTATTTGTAGATCCCCAGCAACCATGTGTCAACAATACTCTATTCATAGGTGAATGCTTTGTAGAAGTACAGGATACGCACATTTTATTGACGTGTTGAATACTAATAAACCAAACACTATATATATATATATATATATATATATATATATATATATATATATATATATAGCAGAAAGCTGAACGTGTACGTGTGTGCGTGTGTGTGTGTGTGTGTGGCTGGTCACGAATAGGCTCCTATATGGTTGACAATTTAAAAAAAAAATGATTACATATAATGATAGAAGAGGTATCGAGACACAGGAATGGATATGCTTGATCTGGCAGAACGGCCGTTCATTCAAATTGAGGGGTCTGCGTTCGCACCTGGTCCACAAAGTATGGGAATAAAAAATGTAAAAATTAAAAAAAAAACGTTTACAAGTGTTTTTAATATAGATGTGCATAATAATATTTTGATAAGTAGGTTTTAACTTAAATAGGGATGGTATAATAAGATTGTTGTGTGTGCGTTCGCGCCTGGCCTCTATAGAATTGAAATAGTCACACACTTTAATAAAGACTTTTCATATCTATCTGCGTAAATATACTTTGATAATTATGTTTCAGTTTGAAGAAAAATGGTATAATAGAATTATGGGGGGTTGTTCGACTGGAATATGTCACAAAGTTTAACAAGGTTTTTTTTTTAATATAGATCCACAGAATATTGTGATAAGTCGTTCAGTGTAAACACGTATGGTATAATAAATTATGGCGGTAATGTATTTTATTTTTACTTTCATCATATTTTGCTTTGGTTTAGATACCCCCGAATTCTAAGCTATCTCTTTACAACCCTTCCTTTTCACAACCTTTCATACTTTTATAAATCAAAGCCCATTTTCTGTAGGCTGTTTTTGAACCCAGTCAACGACGGACACTTTTGCTAGTATATATATATATATATATATATATATATATATATATATATATATATATATATATATATATATATATATATATATATATATATCACGTTTCTGAATTTAAGAGATTTTGATTGTATTATTATTCATCGTATTAATGTTCTCATCCTGAGTATGATCTTCGCAACTTTTCCGACGATATAACCTCAACCCTTCTTCAGGTGTATGTTGTCGAATTCTGGAATATTTCTGTAACACTCGGGAATAAGGCAGGAATTTCCAGCGGAATCTTTATTTACTTCATTGGTGGAGCGTGCACTTGTTCCCTCTGCCATGATTGGATAGAGGTCCTTAGTTATTCGCTCAGGAGGACTGAACCTTCAAACTTCAGGAGAATATTGATTGTAACCACTGCGGCACGGGTCCTTGCGGACAATTATAGTACACATTTTAGGAGCCTTGAACCTATTTTTAGTCCTAGTTGTAAATGTCACTATTTATTACTAAGTATTACTATATATTAATATACATCTATCTCTATACATATTACTTGTTAATATGTATGTTTTCTTTTTACTTATTGATGGTATATATTATTTATTGTTATAACTCCTGGTTCTGATAACGGATTTACTTCTATACTACGCCTGCTTGGCAGGTCTACGGAAGAATTCTATATTAGGTATACTTATACAGAATTCTACAGAGTTCTATACTAGGTCTACTTAGTAGGTCTACAGAAAAAAAAAACTATGACTAAAAACTGTGTACATTGAATCCCACGTAATGGTGGAAAACTTCACAGAGGTGGAACATGTCGTCTGTTCAAAGTACAGTAAAAACACATCGAAAAGTCCTAGTACATAGAGAGACTGAAAAGTCAGGTATAGCTAAGCTGATAATATCTGGAATTAAAGGGAAGCTCTGCGATTATGGGACGAAGTAAAAATTATAGACAGTGAGAAAGGATTGAGAGTAAGGCGATTGACAGATGCAGCACATATGCTTGGGAAGAACCAACTACTAAGTAGACCTAGTATATATATATATATATATATATATATATATATATATATATATATATATATATATGATATAGTTATAAAATATATACGGTGATTAATCTTAATCGCCATATATATATATATATATATATATATATATATATATATATATATATATATGGCGATTAAGATTAATCACCATATAGATTTGATAACTTACTACCTATCTCTACCTACGTATTGAGCAATGTTGAATAAATACGTAAAGCTTACGCATAAATTTATACTTCCGTATATTAATTTATGTCGTGACTTCACGATTGTGATTCTTCTATTTCCTGTTTTCGATCTGATTTCCATTCGGTCGTTTTCAATCCAACGTAAACAAAAAATCCTCGAGGAATTGTCCCCTTAAGTAACCAATATACCAAAAAGCTACTACTTACGACTACTACGATATTATCCCATTGATATTTAATAATCCTCAACCTTGCGTGGCGTCCCGGCCTAAATACTTGCTGACTCTTTTGTAAAAAAAATATCAAATTGCTAGTTTCTATTGAAGTGGCTTTTTGACGCGTGATTATACCTAAAACGACATTAGCCTATCTCCCATTTATTATCGCGCAGATTATTGGTTTGGTGTGCACACTATCTCTAGACACCCCTATACGAATATGCATACATCCATATATAAGTGTGACATTCCTTTGTATATTTTTACTGGATCCTCAAAATATGTAACTTATCGTACCTTCACCAATAAACGTATTTTAGCTTACGAAAAATTGTCTCGATTTATATACTTATCTACATAGTTTCCATGTGATATAATTATGGGTATACAATGAGAACACTCAAAAATGTTATCTCCAAAAGACGGCAACCATTGCCTTTTCGTGTTTTGAAGAGCTAGTGAAAAGCAAACATTGTTTGGTAACTTCCAAAAATTGCGGAAACGGTATTTTTGTTGCGATGACAATGGCTTAAAGTCCGTCACTTTCGCAGTACACAGATGTTTCTCCATTTGATTTTTATCTGTTGCTACACAGATTTAGTTCAAAGCTATATAACATCGTTTTCGACTGTTTTAGCTTGTCTTTCTTACTAGAAAGAGGGGGCTTACTCATCGATAATGATTGTTATTAATTTCCATGAAAATAACCTGCTTTGTACCAGTTTAGATATTCATTGTTACCAGATGACTGTAGCACCGAATTTGTATATAAAATAAAACTGTTTTAATAACCGCGATATAAATCTATTTACTTTGAATATTATCTTTCAATGTCTGGACCTTTCATTCTTTTCTCTTTTTTAAAGAGGGGGGCTAACATTTCATATCGAAATAAATTTGCCTGCTTTATATATTTTAAAAGCAAGTTCCCGCTTCCAAATCATACAGAAGAGAATGTAGAACAATTTATTCGCGTACTGCTTATTTTATCTTCAAGTATATAACAAAGTTGTCTTAGAGTCTAGGCCGGGCCGTGCTTAAGGCTATGCAAGCATTTTTTTTTTCGGAAAATTCTTCAAATTTCGTATCGTCACACATAGGAGGGCCGAAATATGTAAATGAATGTAATGTTTTCACAGCCATAAATCAACATATGCATCTAGTTGTAAAAAAAAAAGTTAAACGTATTTTTAGCAGCTGGTGAATAAGTTGCACTTTTGTCATATTAATTGTAAGACCTAGAGAGAAACTATTGAGTAAGTATACATGTTTTGACGACAATGGGTGAGAAGAGTGCACTCATAAAAAATACGTGATAAAGTAAATACGCAAAAAATTATCTCTTCTTGATCGATTCCCAATAATGTCAAATGTAGTACCATCTTCCAACACTTACATAAGAAAATATGCCTCCCACGTTTCATAGAAATTCAAGTTAACAACATCGAACTACTTAACCACAGTTGTCTATAAAACCGTTGCAAATATCAAATTAAAGAAAATAACAAACAGAATCAGAGCTGGAAATATTCTGGTATTGTGATATGTGATATTTGTAATGGTACCCTTTGTTTTCAATACAACAGTACTCATCCAAATTTTAAATGGCGCAAAACAATCGCATTCGTCATATATATGGAACATGCAGCTTCTGGAAAACAATATATAACACACCATGAGTTCATTAGGTTGTTGCAAATATCGTGTCGTTTTTTCAGATAATAAACGACATATTTTTGCACCAACCTTATAGTATAAAACATATTAGGTATATCCACGTATGCAACAAAAAGGTCTTTATTCTGCGCCGTTGCATTCTCTTGTGTTGGTAAAATGAAAATCATCCTCTAAGTACTATTACAGCCGAGAAAAAAATAACGTTTCGGAGAATACAATTTGCAAATTACATCGCTGAATATTTTCTTGATAACACAATCGAATAAGAAAAATAAAAGGCACACACCATTTTATGGTAAACACTAGGGCTATGAAAACAAAATGTTCTTATTATTGTTTTGTCTATGACGTACACATCTGAAACAGGTAGACATAGTTAATCAACAGAGAACAACATTATTCTATATAAAAGCATTTAAGATATAAACAGATATACGCCCGATAGTCAAAATAATGAAAAGCATATGCGGTTGTTCTAGGACTTGTTATCACACAGGATAGGGTATGGCATAACGGTCTAATTCACAAGATCTGCAGCTTCGGTATAGCTGGAAATATCTACTGAATACTTGAATCGTGTTTCGCTGTTAGGTTCATGATATTAGTGGGTGATTGGTAGAAATCAGAAACTCACACAGTTAATACTGGTGTCTTTCAGGGATCAAGCCTGGGCGCAGTTCTCTTTCTGATTTAAATTAATCATATTCGAAATACAATTCTTTGATCATTCGAAGAAATTTAATCTGACGACACAATCATCTATGATTGTACACCACAATCTGTAAACAACCAAGTGCTCTCTGGTCCTGCCTCATCCGTTATTAAGCCCGTGGGAGAATGGGGAAAGAAGTGACTGGTTACTTTTTATGCATCTAAAACTGAGCTTCTATCTTTACATACTCAACCCTCTGATCGCTACCTTGAATCGATTGAAATGCATGGCTCTCGTCTCGTAGATTATCATTATTTGACAATCACGAGGTTATCTCCTCAGCAACCGACAAGGCTAACATGCTTGCCAGTCGGTTTGCCTCAAACTCCACACTGGACCCTTCCAACCACCCCCTACCTGACTTTCCTATGCGGACAGACGCCACACTAGACGATCTGAAAACCACCCCTGCCCAGGTGCATGCTATCATAAAAAACCTTGACCCCTCAAAAGCATGTGGACCCGATCTTATCCAAGCTGTGCTATAAAAAAAAGTGCTCAGCCGAAGTAGCTCCAGTTCTCTCCAAACTCTACAACAAATGTCTTAATGAAGCTTGCTTTCCGGGCTGTTGGAAAACTGCTTCTGTTGTACCATTATTCAAGAATTCTGGCGAAAGGACAGACCCATCAAATTATCGCCCCATTAGCCTCCTCCCACTTTTTGCCAAAATATTTGAGACCATAATTAACCATGCTCTAGTCCATCATCTTACAGATGCTAAACTACTGACTGACAAACAATATGGATTTAGACAAGCCCGTTCCACAGCAGACATCCTCACTGTGATCTCTGAACGTATATACCATTCACTGGACAAAGCGGGGGAAGGCAGAGCGGTAGCTCTAGATATATCTAAGGCTTTTGACAGGGTATGGCATGAGGGTCTCCTCAGTAAAATCAGATCATACGGTATCACTGGTAGAATACTTAACATAATTAAATCCTTCTGAGATAAGAGAAAAATCCAGGTAGTCCTCGACGGTCGCACATCTAAACAATATGATATAAATGCGGGAGTGCCCCAGGGTTCTATCCTTGGACCTCTATTGTCCCTGATATTCATAAATGACCTCCCCGACAACATTGCCTCTGAGAGGGGTATATATGCTGATGACACTACACTCTTTTGCAGACACGACAGGAAGACGAATGAACACATTTCCAAAGAAATGGCAGAAACACTAGAGGAAGTCCTCCAATCTGTAGTGGAATGGGGACAAAAGTGGTTGGTCGCGTTCAATGCTGCCAAGACTAAACTAGTTTCATTCAATAATTACAATAAACTCTCTCTACAACCCATAGCAATCGCCAACGATTCTTTATCTGAGAGTCCATCTTTAAAACTCCTTGGCCTAACGTTCACAGGAAACATGAGTTGGAACAATTACATTGAAGGCATTGCCAGGGCCGCTGCAAGAAAGGTAGGCCCTCTCTACCGTGCTAGAAAACTACTAACACCCGAAAGTATCCTGTATCTCTATTAGGCCACCATTCGCCCATGTATGGAGTATTGCTGCCACATCTGGGCTGGTGCATCTGCTACTAGTCTCTCGCTCCTTGACAAGGTTCAAAAGAGAGTCGCAAACCTGATAGGCCCTGAACTGGCATCTAAGCTTCAGCCTCTGTCCCATCGACGAAATGTTGCATCCCTCTGCCTTTTTTACAAGTATTTTAGTGGTGAATGCTCTGACGAACTGCAATCACTTGTGCCCCCACGACGTGAGCACCCTCGACAAACCCGACAGGCTACTAGATCCCACCCCCACACTGTAGAGATCCCTAGATGTAAAATATCTTTTTACTCCAATAGTTTCTTCCCCAGAACCGCAAGACTCTGGAATTCCATTCCAGGTCCCTGCTTCCCCAACAGTACTGACGTGCAGAAGTTCAAGTGTAACGTGAACCGACACCTTGCTGCCCAAATCCCTACATAGTACCCCAGTAGTTGTTTCCCCTGATAATAGCCCCCTATACCAAAGTGGCAATTTGCCTTGTTTGGGGTGAAAATGTAATAAAAAAAAATTAAAAAAAGCTTCTTGATTAAACGTTTACACAAGATTTGAAGAGGAACACGCACATCAAATCCGTTGCCAAGCTCGCTGCAAAAGTGATGGGATCGTTCTTTCAATCCAGTAGACATCACACTTCTGATGCAATTCTCTACTTATATAAGAGTCAGGTACGCGTAAGGACAGAGTACTGTTGCTACATCTTGGCAGGAGCTGTTAGAAATATCTCATCTTGCCTTGACAATCTTCAAAATAGTCTGTGTAGCTTAGTAGTCGCACCCTTTTCTCTACCTTGAAGCCTCTTTATCACAGAAGAGACATTGCGAGAATTTCTTTGCTTTATCTTTATTTTCATGGCAAGTGCTCGTTTGAGCTCCAATCTGTGGTGTCCACTGTCCAACTTCCTGTGCGTAACAGTGATCTAGCTGAAAACATTATCAATAATTTTCCTCATTTTTATCGGTCCCGTAACCAAAACGTAAATTCCAAGAACAAAACCTCTTTCTTAGAACTGCAAACCTGTGAACCTCTCTTATGTTTTTTCTGCTTTCCAGCTGACGACGATTTAGTCGCCTTCAATGCACAAGTAAGCAAGTTCTCTGATGAGTCGTTCTCCTTAAGTAATTCAAGTTACAAAATTTCAACTACTAACGATTAAATCAATATTTTCTCCATTGACTACTGCTCATTCTTTAACCTTTATCTTTGAGTGGTATCTGGGTCTAAGTAAGTGGTGACTCCTATATAAAAGACAATCACACTCCCACGTTTCTCTTCATAAATAGATTCAAAATTAAAACATATTGAACGGTTCATGTACAGTACTTTGTAACGTTATGGATTAGACCAGCTCACTTGATTCTGTAAGCAGCAGTTTCGTTCAAACTTTGTATATTTAAGCATATATTGCGCATCACTTGACAATTAATTTTAGCACTTTTTAACTGCAACATAGTAAAGTTTTCAATAAGGTACATAAAGAGGATTTTTAATCGCCTGTTGATTCCTTCTCTCTACTCGCTTTAAGAGACTAGAGTTGTGTTCAGTCTAGCGCTTAAAATCTTCTTTCGTATGTGTAAGGAAGTTATATCTGAGGATAATATTGTTGATGTGCCATGAGAAAAGAACGATCCACACATTCAGAATTCTAGTAGAAGACTTAAAATTCCATTATGTTCAAAGACCTGTTTTTTTAAAAAAGATTTTTGCGTATCTTACAAGTTAGATTGTGACAGTGTCTTGTCTATTCTACAAGTGTATATTTAAGGTTAATAAATACTTGATGCATAAGGTAGTCGTCAATAACTGCATTCAGTTTCGAAAGACAAAGAATGCTCCTTGTAGGGGAAGCAGTGAATCTAATTCCAAGGAAAAGTTTGCGCAGTGATCCACCACACTTCTGAATCGGCACTGTTTGATTCCAATGGCAAACAAAACTTCAGGGCGCTTGGAAACAATGTTGAGATAAGTGGGGAGAACTTACAGCATGCGGAAGTGCAAAATGGTTACCCATTTAGTACTAATAATTTTCAATGTCGATTAACTTCGGTGATCCAACGTGAAGCGGCCCGAAAAAAATGAGCATGCTATATATCTATGGTAATCGTATCATTTTCATTATACTAGTCTTATTACTTTATTCGACTATTATGATCCTATTCATTTGCATCTTTTGAATAGGACCAAGGAATTAAAAAAATATTTAGGTAAGATATACATATAACTAAAAGATAACACCAGTCATGTCGTTAAGAAAAACACTGCTATTATGTAAAATTATGACCCGGCCACACACAAATTCTGGAAGGTGTTGTGCAAAACGGCAATCTGCCGTCACAAGCAATGTGCAATATTTATGTCAGGAACAACCAGGGAGCTAAAATTCCTACGTGTTTTTTTTTGTCAAAATACGAAAATCATGATTAAATACAAGCACGCATGAACTTGTTACAGCTCTAACATTATTAATTTATGTGATTTACTGAAAAAAAACGTAATTTGACTTGTTTTTAAACAAGTAAAATTACGTTTTGTCAGTAAGTTAGTGATACTGAACAAAACACACACTCTCTTTTAAATTAATGGCTGTAAATGCTCTGCGGTAAATTCCATACGTTAAATAATAAATCGATCGCAGAATTTTGTTGTTTATTTTTTAGATCTGATAAACTGTGTTAATCTTTCTGCGCGACTAACTACATTCTTGTACTCACAACTCACACGCACACACACAAACACATATATATATATATATATATATATATATATATATATATATATATATATATACGTACATATACACACACGCATATATATACATATAATATATATATATATATATATATATATATATATATATATATACTAGAAAAAGTAGCCGCACTTGACATGGTTCCAAAACAACCTACAGAAAATGGACTCTGATTTATGAAAGTATGATGATAGGTTATGGAAAGAAGGGTTGTAAAGAAATAGCTTCGAATTTGGGAGTTCAAATCCAAAACAAAATATTGTGAAAGTAAAAAAAAAAAAAAATAGATATACCCCATAATTTATGATAACATACCTGTTCACACTGAAACACTTATCATACTATTATGTGGATCTATATTTTAAAAAAAGAAAAAAACCTTGTTAGTCTGTGTGACATATTTCTATTGATGAGAGGGCAGGCGCGAATGAACACCCCATAATTTTATTATACTATATTTCTTCAAAGTGAAACATAATTATCAAAGTACACTAACGCAGGTAGATATTAAAGCTCTTTATTAACGTATGTGCCTATTTCCATTCTATGGAGGCCAGGCGCGAACGCAGACCCCCACACTTTTATTATGCCATCCCTATTTAAGTTAAACCATACTTATCAAAGTATTATTATGTGCATCTATAAAAAACACACATGTAAACGTTTTTTTTTTTTAATTTTTAATTTTTTTTTTTATTTCCATACTTTGTGGACCAGGCGCGACCGCTGACCCCACAATTTTAATGAACCACTGTTCTGCCAGATCAAACATGCCCATTCCTGTTTCTCAATATATCTTCCATCATTATATGTAATCAATGATTTAAAATAGTAAACGATATAGGATCCTATTCGTGACCAGACAAACACACACATACATACACATACATTCAGCTTTAGATTATATATATATATATATATATATATATATATATATATATATATATATATATATATATATATGTAGTCATCGACATACAATACTGTTTCGCTGTTTCACAGCTCATCAGTGCGGCTAGACAGGCAACTACCTCAAGCCAGGATTGAAACCCGACCGTTTGTACGGCAGTCAGGCTGTGTATGTGTGTGTACGCATATATATATGCATATATATATATATATATATATATATATATATATATATATATATATATATATATCAGATACCATAATGCATGGATATAGTTATATAATTCAAGATTTACTTTATATATTCGATGTATTAATTTCAGTTTTACAAGTATTAAATAAACGGGGAGCAAGTAAACGGCAGTTGAACTTTTTTTTCCACTTATCAGACTTTCTAACTTTTGTTAGTATATCATAACAGCATTGCATATTATATTATTGACATTTTTTTACTTCTATTGTTTTCTTTTTCTTCTTACTGTCTTCATTCTATATTTTTAATTTTGACCTGACATTGACCAATATATTTAAACTTGCCAAGATCTGTCTAGACCTTAAATACTTTCCTTTTAGTTCTCTTTTTTTCTTCCTACCTTTAAATTAACTTTAAAAACGCTATTTTTCAATTCTATATGTTACTCTTTACACTATTTTTTTAGATTTGATTCCTTCTTATCTTAGCAAGTTAACAACTATTTCACCTGCGCTTAAATCTTACTCTATTTAATCAGCAAAGTTGTATCTATTTATAATGGAAATTTTGCTTGGTTTTAATAAACAATTCATTTATTTTTATCTATCTGTTGTCGGATATATTTTAGTTGTCATTCACAAATTGGATTTAAAAAAATCTTCACCGGCTTGTTATAATCCATTATGCACCGGAAATCTTATCCAACCAAAGAGAAACGAAGAAGACATGTTTACATGGAAATGCTACCTGGTTCCTTGGAAATATTACAATACGGGATGGATCTTTTTACCTCCCCAATAGCAAGAATTATCATTCATTTTGGAATTGAAGTTCAATATGTTTATTTCTGCCTCGATATCAAGTTTCCTTTATTCTACGTATCTAAATTGATTTGAAAACTTAAAAACCTTTTATTTTTCCATTTTCATTGCCTTTCGGAAATTAGGTGCAAACCATTAATAACATTAGCTAATATTTTTTCCTCGGTGGAGATCACAAAACATCGAAAACACCTGGGTTTAGGAAATATATATTAACATAGCATTTTTTGTTTGAAAAAAAAAAGCATAAAAATTGAAGATTTGAAAATTAACCTATTTAAATATTAATATCTAAATACATAATATATAAATATATATATGTGTGTGTTTGTGTGTGTATGTATACACGTGTCTATATTACTTAGTATATATATATATATATATATATATATATATATATATATATATATATATAATCAAACAGACATTGATACAAACAAAAAAAAAACTGCTGTTTAACAGAAATGTTTTCATTATTTCGATTTTTCTTATTATCTTTTGTATATATATCGAACGTATGGATGTATGGTCCACGCCTTTTTTTCTTCTTGAACTGTCCGAGGGCTGAAATATTGGTGAAATCCTCTACACTAGGATTGTGTGCTTGTCTCATGAATGTATCATGGGAATATTTATTTTAATGGTTGTTTGGCTGCGAGCGAAGTTCGTTGTGATAGCGGGCAAGTGGTGGGTGCTTTGGTGTGGAAGAGAAAGTGAAGACAGCATTCAGAAACGTGTGGGTGTTATGGAGGTCGGAGGAGTTATGCGTTGTATGTAAGCTAGGGTTACAATTCTGGCATGTACCATGATGCAGGCTATGTTTCTATGGTATTATATAAACAGCTTCAAAGAGTCTACTATTTTTACGTTCGTTTAGTGGTGTAGTAGGTTGATGATGTTAACTTGAATTTATCTGATGTTAATGACTTGGAGCATTTATTTATGTAACTGTTGGAAGATGGCACTATATTCGACATTATAGCAGCTAAGTTGGCGTAATAACTCCACTAACAGTAACCATAACCCCAATGCAATCAACCTATTCTATTACAATCAAATGTAACCGGCCTGCAAGTGAGAAGAATTCGCTAAAAAACATCATCTATAGATATATCTATCCTGTAGACACAAATAATATAGGATTCATCATTTGCGAAACAAATTTCAAACCAAAAACCTATTTATTAAAAACAATGACGCCATCGCTTCAACCACTAGAACCTGCCAACGTAATCTATCTATATAACAACATTACAAATAATTGTTACGCTTGACATACGACAACAAAATTTTTCACGCAGGCTCACCTGCCATAATATCGAATCTGGTGTAATCTCTTCAAATTTATATAAAAAAATCACTACTCGCTGATACTGTAGAGACATTCTAAAAAAATATTAAAATACTACACCACGAAACAAACAAAAGAAAACTTAAAATCCTTGAACCTATTTTACTCAGAACGCAAAAACCTAACCTGCATGAAGTCACATTTCATAATAGTAACAATACGCCTAAATGCCTCGCATAACTCTTACAACCCCAATTCTCATTCCTTCCTACCGTTGACCCTAGCACAGACATGCTCTTCTCACTCCCCGACGATATAAACGCCCCAAAAACTGTCAGCAGTGTAAACGAACTTCGCTCGCACCCAACCGGATATTTAAATAAATCTTCCCACATTTTCTTAACGAAACTACCACCCATTCCTGGTGATCTGGAGACGATTTAACGAAAAGTTAAAAACCAAAAACACTTCGAGAAGAAAATAAGAAAATTGAATACAAAAATGTATCATTAAACAGAAACTTTCTGTTGTTTTAACTATGTCTGCATTAATGAGAAAATGCTGCTTAAACACGTAATCTCTCTCACTCTCTCTCTCTCTCTCTCTCTCTGTATCTCTCTGTCTATCTCTCTCTATATATATATATATAATTATATATATATATATATATATATATATATATGAGTAAAAAATATGAGATACACTGCGTCTCTACTGTATTGCAGTTTGATAAGTATTTGATACAATTTGTGAAATATTTCTACATTGATTTTATCACCATCTAGATGCCACACATATTTTATTGATTAGATCGAAAAAAGTTAATTGTATGTCTAACAGAAAAATATTATTTCGTCTATTACAAGCAAACACATTTATTGATATTCTCATCATTTTCTGTTTTTTATTTATATTGGCAATTTACATCGGATCCTAATTAATAGTATTTAATAATTTAGCCAATGCAATTAAATGTCGAAACAGAAAAAATATGAATTATAAACGTTATTGATTTTAATAATTTTACGAGGTATCGTAAATACGATGGCATGTGGTATTGCTTGGTTATTTTCAAGAGAGGTTTCTCACATAAATTGTATTCAATCTTCTTAAGTAAAAAAAAAAAGATGATATTAGTAAACATACCCCGACAGTTCTTATTACGTAAAGTAATATGAGAGATCTTAATAGTCGCATTTTAATAAAGATATTTTTTTTCAGAAATAGATATCCATTAACATTTTCTACTTCACTTAAGTAAATAGAAAAATGACACCTGATATTTGCAAAAGTAAACAACAGCAGACATATATGTTAAATCATAATTTACTTAGTCTGCGATGCGTTCCGGCTAAGTTCCAAGTAGATTCAAAAAGATTAAAGATATATATTTTTAAATTGAATTTTATTCGATTATACTAGGTGGTGGTGTGCTTATGTGAATACGAATTCTGCAAGTTACTAAATTTAATTTTCTTACATACATTAGTACATTATATTGCGCACACTATTAAATAGTTCGTATATAACAATCCGCACCTTAATATTGCTGTATTCTATTAGAATACATTACCAATTAAACATATACATATATATATATATATATATATAATATATATATATATATATATATATATATATATATATATATATATATATATATATATATAGGCATCTACACATAGAACAGGTTGGTTGTATGAAAACTCATCAGCCAAGTAAGATAGCACATCTTCCTAGCAATGGATATAACAGGCAACCCTCTCGTTGATAGTAGGCACTTCTGCAATCCAGACAAAGAGTCTGCGCTCATAATGTCTTATCAAATAAATATCAATTAAATAAACATTCGTTTAATGCTTTCAAAGTGCGCGAGCTGACAATTTGTTTACAAAAAAACAAACAGTCAGCCTCGGTTTTAGTAAATAGAAGACGGTAAGATTCATTTACGGCAGTGCTTAATGTCATCGGTATATTCGTATCCTTAAACAGATTTCTCAATAGAAAAAAACAAAAACAACCTAATTATATTTACATATATAATTACGTAATAACAATTAAACGGAAAATTGATAATTATGGCGTTTCACTTAGATTTATATATATATATATATATATATATATATATATATATATATATATATATATATATATATTTATATTTTGTGTACAGAAAGTTGTTAGTTGAGACAGGTCATTGGTACCGTCGGTTTCAAGCCCGATAATAAGGCCCGTTTAAGGTATCCTTATCGAGCTCTCTTCAGCCAATATTCGTCTATCTTATAACCGGAAGTGTGAAGTATATATACCTCGCGAATCCACGTTCAAATCTCGTTTTGTTTAATCCCCCCTTTTTTTATCTATCTATATCTATCTATCTATATATATATATATATATATATATATATATATATATATATATATATATATATATATATATATCGGGTAAGGTAATACCTAATTTTCAACTTTGAATTATTTAAATTTAAGATCTAATTTCGAAAAAATGTTTTTTTTATATATGAATCGATTTTAATTTGAACCCCATTTAATTTTAAAATCTCTTTCCTTATGTATAAAAACTTCAAAATCTGTATTGGTATCGGTTAAAAACTTAAAAATTCGTTTAATTATATCGAACATTTAAAAATTTCCAAAAATACGTTTAAAGTTTAAAAAAATATATTTTTAATTATATCGAATCACGTGTAAAAATTTCGAAATACGTTTAAAAATTATTTTTTTAAAAACCCAAATCTTTCAAGGTTTGGGGAAGTGAGTATTTATCTATCCTAAGTGATTTCCCTAGTTTATTAACATTATTATATTTTACTCTAGTTTTAAATTCGAAATAGATTATAAATTACATTTATAAAATATAATATATACATATATATATATGACATTAATTAAAAATCTATAATATAATTGCGATTAAAATCCAAGTTTACCGACTAATTATTTATGTATTTACAATTTTTTTCCCTTATATATATATATATATAAAAACAACATCTAAGTGTTGTTCTTTTCATTGATCCAATTTATTAGGAGACCCTTCCTTCTATGTATGCAACTTTTCAAAGCTTCACTCCTCACATTTAAACATTTTATTTTTGGGTCATGAATGGACCGGAGGATGTAGTATTTCTCTGCGTTACAGAGTGAGCATTGACTTAATTCCGGGACGTATGCTGGTCTATGCTCTATTTTTCTCCATTTTATGGAAAAGGGTGTATTTTTTTCTTTAAGCTCCCACACGCGGGTAGCTAATGCTGTATTCATCCTTGTTTTAGCTCTAAAGGAGCTCATATGTGCATAATATCTTTGTTTAAATTGGCCTTTTGTCATACCTATATATATTTCCGGTATATTTGTGGATTGTTCCGTTACTGTGGCCTCATAGACAAGGGATTCAGCTTTACAATTACCCTCCAATGGACAGCTATTTTTGGTCCTGCAAGAGCAGCCTGCGTTATCTACCTTTTTTGGTTCTTTGGATATTATCGACTTTATTGATGGAGCTGTCGAGTAACTAACTTTCACCGTGTTTCTATTAAAAAGTTTATGCAGTCTATGTGTTCTTGGAAAATGTTTGTCTAGAAGGCTAAGAAAACAATGCCCTACTCTAGTTTTAGTGTTCAATGAAAACGGAGGTAAGAACCAGATTATTTTCCGTTTCCTCTTTCGTTTTATATTTTCTTTATTCTGGGTTTGTTGAAATTTTATGTTTTCATTGAACCCACTTTGATGCAGTGCGTCATTATAATATGGTGCTGCTTTCTCGAACACTTCAGCGTTCGAAGAAAGCCGTGTAATCCTTTGGCTAATGTTCGCTACCATATTTTTAAACACTGTGGGCGGGTGGCATGAACCCTTATTTATATACATGAGTTTTTCATTTAGTTTGTGAAAGGGTTTGTGTATTTTCTTCTCGAGATCTAGAGTGGCATCTAAAAAATCTACTCTATCTAAATTTGTCTGTATTATTATTTTAAAGCCTAGTTCCTTAAAAAATTCAGTTAGGTCTTTTCTAAGCCTGTCTAGTGCACATCCATTGTAGTCACGCGATAGGCAAAGTCCATCATCTCTATATAATCCAAAAAAGTGATCTGGGAATTTATATTTCATGGTCTCCAGTAGAAAAAGTCCAACCAGATCGCAGATATCAGCACTGTCATACGCCCCCATCGCGACGTCAAAGGGGTCTTCGGGGTTTGATTTTTTGACCCACGTTTTATCGTAAAAAAAATAAAAGGGTCTGTCGAGCTTGCATGATTGTTTCCTTATCAAGCTCACTTATCTTTCTATATTTTGAGGCGAAGATCAACGATTTTTCTAGGATTTCCTTATAATAATAGGATAAAATAATAGAAGAATACTGAACGAAATCGAACCATCTTTATTTTTGACAACAATATTATTTTCGCAGAAATTGTTTTAAATACATATCATACTTTTTTCTTGTCAGGAAAACATCTATATCAATAATCTCTTCAATACATAAATATACGGAAAATCCATATGCCCATATTCTTACTTTTAAAATTTCAACTTTATTATGTATAGGAATCAATGGAAATTTGTCTCTAAAATCATATATCCGTAATCGTCTTAAATTCAAATATCATATTTAAGTTTATTATAGTGTCGGGCTATGCCGAACATCCCTTCTATATTGGATAAATATTATTACAGTTTTAACAAGTGAACAACACGTATAGCAGACCTTCCCTATTTACGCTGAACATCCAAAACGCATCAACATTAATATGTTACATATGATAAATGTCGCTAGTATGTATATCTTTATATGTGCATGGCTGCGTGGTTATTAAGGTGTGCTAGTCTGTTTATTGTACAAATATGATTGGATGCATATGTGTATACATGTTTGAGTGGGCCCTAATTTCGGGATTGTATTTCATCAGAATGAAGGAAATCATATTGAGCAGGTGTAAAGACTACATTGGTTTTTATAAGATGTTTGAATGCGATGTATATTCAGGGGGAAATTGGTGAATTAGAGAAGTAGGGTTTTTTTCGGCGGTGTAGTGAGGAAAGTGTGGATCTTTTTTCACGTGTTTTTACGGCCATTATTAGGGAGGTGTTAAGCTATTGTTTTAGATAAGCGATTTTTTATTACACATGGTTTAAAATTGCCCATATCTTTAGGTTGTTGTTTTCATCTTTTAATGTATTATATTGATGATGCCCTTCAGTTTATTTTTACTACTGTTATTATTATTTCTGGTGTGTTTATTTACTTATTTATCTCTTGTCGATTTTTTTTTTTATTCGCTCATTTAATTCAAGTTTTTAAGGAGAAGGGCAGCGTCGTTTCATAAGGTTAGCCTTTGACTATTGAGAAGGGTTAGGATGTTATTAGTCTGGCGGTTACTTTTATAGCTTTGATTTACAGTATTTTGTATACCTATAGTCGCTACAAACTATACGATCGGTTGATTTTATTGTTTTTTTTTTCAATTTTATTGTCACCTTTCGATTAATAAGTACTTACATTTTTGTTTTTAGTTTATCTATTCATTCATATTTTATTAATGTACTTATCGTTTATATATATATATATGTATATATATATATATATATATGTATATATATATATATATATATATATATATATATGTATATATATATATAAATTCACTTGTTTTATTCTTCGCTATTTTGTAAATTTTTCATGGTTTTCTATTTATTTACGTATCTGTGTTTATATATATATATATATATATATATATATATATATATCAGATATATGTATGTATGCTTGTGTAAATAGTTATGTAAAGTTCATACATAATCCTATGATGAGAATTTAATTGGTGTAGTATTAACTTTTTTCTCACTATAGATTACTGATGTGTGTAATTATCCTGACAAAAATATTTATATGTATATGCATGTGCATTTTCAGTTTTTGTCATGTTAAAAATGTTTATTATGGTGGGTATTCTTTTACTTATACTATAATAGTATATATATATATATATACATGTATATCTATATATATATCTATATCTATATATATATATATATATATATATATATATATATATATATATATATATATTTATATAAAATGGGTTAATAAATTCAAACGAAACAAATATCGATATTTAAATAACGGAGTAGTCACCAACAATGTATATTTTTTAACATTATGTTATTATTCCGTGCCTTGGTTTTTCATTGAGAATTATGTTTGGATCATTGTAATAATGTTTTTAAGTCATTGAAATCGTTTACGCGCGTTTCAGACGGTCTGTGATGCGTCCTCGTCAGAAATTATTGTTAAATGTGTAAAAATGGCGATTTTCGTAGTTGATTTTAAGTTTTTCCAAGGAGTGGAGGCTTGTAAGTGTTTATTATTCTATTGGTATTCTGAATTTTTTTTGCTTTTTTTATTTCGCTTGTCCAGGGAGACGTTGACCTCGTTGTAGTCGCTATCTCTTTCTGCTAATGTTTTTTTCTTTTCCTTTAGGGTGGGGTAGGGTGTGTGTGTATGTGTGTGTGCGTGGGTGTTTATGTGTGTGTGCGCGTGTGTGTGCGTGTGTGTTTGCTTTTATTGGTTTGGGAATGTGTATACTGCTTTATTGTATTTTGGGGTTATTTTCTTCTTTAGGAAGGCGGCTGTGGTCCGAGGTCGTTACTAATGGTTATGTGTGGGGAGGGGGGAATGGCTCTTCTGAAATAAGGGTAGGTCATTCTATTTTCGTTTAAGTCTTATATTATGTTTGTTTAGAAAGACGGGTGTATTCAAAATAGGAGATTTTTAAATGTTTCTATTTATTTGTCTCTCCATGTGGGTATGGCCAGACCCAGGATCGGTTTCTAGTGTGGGGAACATTTTGTTCTCCAGGGGGAACATTGAAGGGGGTATAGGTATGGGAGGGGGATGATAGAAGGGATGATAGTCGTTTCAGTCATGAGGGGGTTCTCCCCAACTGACTGAGGAGGGAGCGAGGTGTTGGAACAGATATTATACTATGGTTCTAGGTGTCTCCCATTGTTGTTGGTTTCGAGGTTAAGTAGGGTTGGTATTTTTCAGTGTGTTTTATTAGAGATAGGGGTGTTATGTCTGTGGGTGGTTGTATGCGCGTGCGTGTGTGTCTTTTAATGTGTCGGTTCTGATTTATGTGTTGGTGTGTATATGTGTATGTGTATGGGTGTGCATGCGAGTGTACCTTGCATTCCATGTTTTTGTGTGATGGCATTATGTTCCGTTCAGTTCAGGAGTGACTCTGGTGATGAAGTTTTTTTCCTGTGTAAGTAAATAAAAATAATTTTCTGTTTGGAAGAGTGGCATTATTTTGATGCTGTTTACACTGCATGTGTGTACGTGTTTTAAAACATAGAGGTGTCTGTTATCTGCAATTTTGATGTTGCTATTTTGTAAGTCCACTCTATTGCTGAAATTTTTTGGTGGCGCTTATGTAGGATTTGTTGCATATTGTGCATCTTAGTGCATATACTACATTTCTGGAGGTGCAATTTAGATCCTTTTTATTTTGAATGTTTGTGCTGGGTTTTTGAATGTGTATGTGTTACCTTCTATTATTATTCCACATACTCCACATCGCAGTTTGTTGCCTTTTGTTACTCCTTTTGTAGTGTGTGGGACGAGTTTTCAGGAATTAGGATGTGTTTTAAGTTTTTTTGGTTGGCGTTTGCTTTTTTATTATTTTTGTTGTTTTAAGTATGTTGTTTAGTTTGTCGTTCTGATTGAGGAGGATAAGTATTTTTTTTATCTGTGTGAATAGTTCTGCGTTGCTTGTGTTGTGTGTAGAGACGTATGCCAGAATCTGTTCTTTATTGTGTTTTTTTTTGGGTGCTTAGTTGGTCTATTGGAATTTTTTCAGCAAGATAAATACCTTTCTGTATTAGTGGTAGTTGGTATCCTCTTTTCCGCAGTGTTATTTGTAGTACCTTCAGTCTAGTTGAACGTAGGTGTCTGTCTGTTACTATGGTGCAGACTCTTCGTGCTAGGCTGTAGGGTATTGATTTTTGACAGTTTTTAGGATGGTGGCTTTTGAAGTGGAGGTATTGTTGAGTGTCTGTGGGTTTGTGGTAGATGTCTGTGATTATGTTGTTGTTTTTATTGTTACCAGTATGTCTAGGAAAGGTAGTTCTGTGGGGCTTTGTCTAGTGTGAAGTTTATTTTTGGATGTAGATTTTGTAGCAAAGTGTGGAGTTCTTTGATATCCCCCCTGAGGTTCTCCAGAGGATAAAGCAGTCGTCTAGGAATCTTTTCCAAGATTTTATGAAGAGTGTGTTTATATTGTGCCCGTACTTTTGCTCTATCCTTTCATAAAGGGTCTCTTCTAGGAAGGCGAGTGTAAGGGTGGCATATGTCGGTGCAATTTTGGTACCCATTGCTGTGCCTAGTATTTGGATGTAGTTGTCTTTATTTAATTGGAAGGAGTTGTTATTGAGATCATGTCGATGCTATCAATCACGAATTGTTTATTGAATATGGGGTGTAAAGTATGTGTATGTTTGTCAATCTAATATGCGATAGCTCCTTTTCCTACATTGTGTGGGATATAGCTATGTTTGCTGCTAACATCGAATGTGGCTTGTATAGTCCCATCGTCTACTGTTGGTGGTATGGAGCTAAGGAATATGTCATATCTCTTACAAAATTCTGACTAGATTAGTGAAGGTCTGTAATAGTATATCTATCAGGTTGCGAAGTCTGCTTGTGGGGCATGAATGTCCTGCTACTATGGGTCTTAATGTGAGGTCGTTGGGGTTTAGGGTGCTTATGTATTCCGACTTTTTATGTTAATGGCATGTCTTACCTGGTTAGAGGTGTTTATTTTGGGTAGCCCATACAAGATGGTTGTTTTTGTTTTGAAGTTTGTAAGGACGTTTTTTTTTCTTTTTTAGTTAATGTACTATTGCATCTTGTGCAGAGCTTTGTTATTTTAGATATGGTTGTTTCGTCTATGTTGGAGTTAATTGGTTTGTAATAATTTTCGTTCCCTAGTGATTCTGAAATTTTATTTTATAGAAGTTCTTATTCATTATAACTACTGTACTACTTTTGTCTGTTTCCCTCTTAACTAAGTTGTTATTGTGTTGGATTTTTTTAAGTGCTTGATTTTGTTTTCGTGTTAGATTACTGGTGGGGTTTTCTTTTTTTGGGGGGTTGAGGTTCCAGAATCTTTCAAAGAATGTATTTAGTTCTTTTGTGTTGTTATGTTTGTTGGGGGAGTATATTGATTTTTTCTTCACTAGAGAGTCATCTGTTGTTTTATCACTGTCGTTAATATATCTATGAGTCTAAATTTCCGTTTGTTTTGTGTTGGGTGGTATCTATAGGGGTTGTTTAGTCTCATTGGGTTGTTACGGTGGGGGTTGTTAAGTAGGGGGATTTTTTGATGGTTTGTGTGGGTGGGGTGGGGTAAGAGATAGTAGGTTCTTGACTGAGTTTGGTGACGTGGTTGGAAGTAACTATCTTCGTCTTGTTGGGGGATGTTGTATCTATAAGTGTTGTCATGTGATAGTTGGTTGTCGGTTGTTGATATGTTGTTTTTTGGAATATTTTGTTAGTAGTATTTGTTTTTGTATGATGTATGTGTTCTTTTGTGGATGTGTGGTGTTCCATATGGGAGTTTTGGTTGAGTTTGTTGGTAGGGATGGGTGTATGGTATGAATATGTTCCGGTCGTTTCGTTGTGTGTGTTTGGGTCTGTTGTGTGGGTATGTTTGAGAGTGATGTGTGTCTCGTTTCTTACCTTTGTTTTGGAATCTCTCCAGCTGTTGAAATGTGGTATGTTTCGGTTTTTGGTAGGTTTCACTGGTCATGTTCGGTACTTGTTCGTTTTTTTTTTTTCTTTTTCTGGAAGATTTTTTAGCCAGGTTATCTTCCTGTCGATAATTCTTTTTGATTTTTCCTCCTGCTCTCTGCATTTAGACTCCCAAAGTCCAATAAGGAATTGATGAGTCTCCTTGTGGCATAGTTTTCTGATGTCGGTGAGTATTTTATCGTCGATTTTGGTGTATTCCTCTGTAAGGGTAATCTTTCTGTCCTCCTGTATTTCGATTTCAGCTTGTAGTTTTGATATGTTTTGGGCTTTTTTAATTTTTTTCTGCTCCTCTCTGTCTTGTGGTGTAACTTTTTCTCGGAATTTGTTTGGGATAAACTGCTCCTTCATGGTTAAAAATATCCTGTAGGTTAGAGCGGTGTCGCTGCATTTGACTGCACTGTAGTAGGCCATTTTTCTCTTTTTAAGTAAATAACCCCAAAATACTATAAAACAATATACACATTCCCTAACCAATAAAAGCAAACCCACACACGCAATCACACACGCAAACACACACACACACTCACACATAAACACAGACACACACACACCCTACCCCACCCTAAAGAACACGAAAAAACATTAGCAGAAAGAGATAGCGACTACAGCGAGGTCAACGTCTCCCTGGACAAGCCAAATAAAAAAGCAATAACAATTCAGCATACCAATGAATAATAAACACTTACAAGCCTCAACCCCTTGGAAAAACTACGAAAATCGCCATTTTTACACATGTGAAAATAATTTATGACGAGGATGCATCACAGACCGTCTGAAACGCGCGTAAACGATTTCAATGACTTAAAAACAGTATTACAATGATCCAAACATAATTCTCAATGAAAAACTGAGACACGGAATAATAAAATTATGTTAAAAAATACACATGGTTGGTGACTACTCCCTTATTTATATATATATGTATATATATGTATATATATATATATATATATATATATATATATATATATATATATATATATATATATATATTTGATTGGTTAAATGGTGAGTTATATGGACATGTATTTACGTGCAAACATAGCATACATGTATTAATCTTCGTGGAGTGTTAAGTTCATTTAGTTCCCTGGTTGAAGTGTAATGTTATACTTGTTGATTTGTTATGTTTTTGCCTTTTATATGTGGTGGAGTTTTTAACAATTCCTGTAGGTACGTTCAACATTCCAATTAAAGGCGTGCGCGACTAGCTTAGTTTACGCTTCGCTGCCTGATTATTAAGTATTTAAAATGTTTGCACCTACATATAATTGTTGAAAAAATGGGTTGATGCTAAGTTAGTTTGGTATAAACGGCGACATTTCAGTTTTAGATGGAGGATTACCAGGGGATTGTTGTCAAATTAAATGTAGCTAATCTAATTTATGTTTTCATCTTCATCCATTATTAGGTGAGTATCGTTATTAATTATTCGTGTGTTGATTTATACTGAGTATAAACGTAGGTTGTGTATCGGGATTATTTACTTTATTTAGACATTAATAATATATTGAGAGTGAGGTGTTATGATATTCGGTTACAACTGTGGTGAACCTCTTCTACTTTTTTTTACAGTTCATTAACAACGTAGCTACCAAAGTGATTGCAATTTATAGCCGATTTTACTTTACTGTATTATTCACAAAGAATACACACCAATAGTCCCCGCACCAACATATCTTATAAAAACCAATGTGGTGTTGACACCAGATACAATATGAACTCTTTTTTGGTCTGAGGAAGTGTTGACTCTGAATTGGGATTTCACTGAAAAATGCATGATCATATGTAACCAAAAATGTGTGTGTTTAACAAACAGACTATGTACATATGTGTGTATACATGTGCGTATGTTTACAAAAATGTATGTTTAATTCACACACACACACACACACACACACACACACATATATATATATATATAAAATTCAAATAATATCACATTTTTACGATGTATGTTTTTAAAAGTAGATTTAAGCCGTGTAAAGAAAAAGATGCCGCCGAACATTGTGCGAGATTTCGATTTTCTGCCTCTCTCTTAATATACATGGTTTTAATTACGTTATAATAGTACTTAGCTCCATAAATATTAAATTACACTGACGGAGGTTGACGGTGATTTTAGAAATTTGCAAAGGTAGTCAAAGGTAAAATAAAGATGAAGTACACATCATTCAATAATAATCGGTTCCTACTCTGATGATTGAGAGTGGATTGCACACACTTGCCTGTATGGAAAAATGATGATTTATCACACACACACACGCACCCACACATGCACACACACACACCAACATATATATATATATATATATATATATATATATATATGTATATATATATATATATATACTAGCTAAAGTAACCGTCGTTGACTTGGATCAAATAGAACCTGCAGACAATGGACTCTGATTTATGAAAGTATGAAAGGCCATGAAAAGGAAGGGTTGTAAAGAGGTAGCTTCGAATTTGGGTGTATCAAAACCAAATCAAAATATGATGAAAGTAAAAATAAAATCGATAAACGCCATAACATATTATATCATACCTGTTCACGCTGACAAACTTATCACAATATTCTGTTGATCTATATTAAAAACCCTTCTTAAAATTTATGACATATTTCAACACCTAATTATATTATACCATATTTCTTCAAACTGAACCATAATTGTCAAAGTATACTTCGCATATAGATATGAAATGTATTTATTAAAGGGTGTGCCTATTTCTATTCTATGGAGGCCAGGCGCGATTGCGGACCCCACAATTTTATTATACCATCCCTATTTAAGTTAAATCATACTTATCAAATTATTCTATTCTGCATCTATATAAAATAACACTTGTAAACGTTATATTTTCATTTTTATTTTTTTTATTTCCATACTTTGTGGACCAGGCGCGAACGCAGACCCTACAATTTTAATGAACCACAGTTCTGCCAGATCAAACATACCCATTCTTGTGTCTTGATACATCTTCTATCATTATATGTTATCAGTGTTCTGGAATAGTCAACTACATATGTATATATATTCGTGACCAGATACCTACGCAGACGTTCAGCTTTATATATATATATATATATATATATATATATATATATATATATATATATATATATATATAATGTGTGTGTATGTATATATTACAGATAAACATAAAACCTGAGCACAATAAAAGAAGCAGTCTCTGTTCACTTTTTCTTAATTGCAGCAGTGAAAACAGAAAAAAGGGGTAAAAAATATAACCAATGGATAAAAACAATAATCAATTATAACCCCCATTTACAATTCCGAAGATATGTGTGAATATATTTTAATAGTTAGCAAATTGTAGCCCTCGGCGCAAGAGGGTCCGTGTGTGCCTGGCGTGTGGGGTGGTGGCTGATCCTGTGGTCGGGGCAGCGGAAGAAAGAGTTTCAAGATGGCGCCTGCCTGCTTTTATTAGAGACGGAATCTCGCAGGATCGCGCGAGATCTCGCGGGGATGCAAATTAGCTAGGCCATCTTGAGGAATAAAAATCGGTCCATTGGAGGTGCGAGGCAGTCGGGTTCTGACGTTCGTGGCCATTAGTACAGTGACAGTTGGGTTCCGTTTCTATTCGTGCAGTCAGCTGAGCTTTGTTAGTTACCTTCGCGCCGTGGCTGTCATTGTTTGTTGGTTTGCTGTGTGTTGCTGTGGTTCTTCAGTGAAACGCTTCGTCGCCTACGACGAGACCCCCCGTCTCCTACACAAGATACTCTTACAAGCAATTTCGGCCCCCCCACTCTGAACTTGGTTTTCTTTTCTTCAATGGCGGATAGGTTCGATCTAAAGTTGATACCGGAATTCGACGGATCCGATCCGGTACTCAGCTGGGTTGAGAAGGTCGAGTTACATTGTCAGTTGTCCGGCGTGAAAAATGTCGAGGGCGTGATTCCTCTGCGGCTGACCGGCGGGGCCTTCGCTGTATATCAGCAACTCAGCGCTGAGGAGAAGTGTGACTACTCGAGTATCAAGGCGGCGTTGTACAGGGCGTTCGCCACTGACCCCGCCACTGCATGGGAGCAGTTTGAGACGAGGTATATACGCTTGGGCGAAACTGTTGACGTGTACCTCGCCGAACTTAAGAAGCTGACGGTGTTGTTCGGCGGTCTTCCTGAGAGGGCCCTAGCCTACAAATTCCTGTCAGGACTCCCCGCTGGAGCAAAGCAGCTCCTGCGAGCAACCTCTACCATGTCCTCACTACCGCTGAGTGACCTAGTGGACAGAGCCAGGACAATAATGAAGGATGACTCGACGGTGCAGGAACCGGTAGTCGCCGTCGCACAGGCCCCACCAAGTTGGGAAGGACCGTCTCAGGGACCCAGCCCGCAAGGTGATGTCATCTGCTACAGATGCAACGGGCGGGGCCACATGGCAAGAAATTGTAGAAGGCGGTCGACGGCTGTTCGCTGCTACCGCTGTACCAAGACTGGGCACATGGCCCGAGACTGTGCGGGAAACGGGGACGGGGACAAGGTGCCAGTGCCGACCTCTTCCCCGAACAGAAAATAAACAAGGCGCTCCCTGTCATTCAGGTCCGAGTTAATGACACGTTATGTTCAACCCTCCTTGATTCCGGTTGCTCCCGCACCATAGTGTGTGCGGACTTCTGTCGGGCGTTGAAAAAGAAGAACGTCAGGATAACTACCATTACTGGAAAAATACGAATGTGTTGCGGCGTGGGTGTGGTACACATTCGCACAAGAACTGGGAGCTCGCCCAACGTCGAAGCGCTGGTGACACGCGAAAAGCCGCTGAGTTTCGACCTGTTGCTAGGCTACGATGCCATCAAAGCCCTGGGCGGCGTGCGCATAACGCGCGCTGGCGTTGTAGAGTTTCAGGATAGCCCCCCGGTGTGCGCAGCACTAAGAGTCGACCAGCCGGACTTCAGTGCGGAATTCGATGACCAACAGAAGGCGTGTACCGCCACTTGGAGGTGGTCAGAAGACAAGGAACCGGCCAAACTACAAAAAAAAGTGGCAGAGTACCGTATGCCCGACCAGATAAGGCCTGCATACGAAAGCGAGCTCCGTGAATGGATTAAGAACGGTTGGCTGATTCCATACCCCTATGACAAACTTGGACCACCCAAGGGCCTGATACCGCTGATGGCAGTTGCCCAACCTAACAAGTCAAAGGTGAGGCCGGTAATGGACTACCGTGAGTTGAATGCGCACGTTGATGCGTTCACAGCTGACGCCGACGTCTGTGCCAGCAAGCTGTGAGAGTGGCGCCGGCAGGGGTCCAATGTGTCCCTACTGGACTTGAGAAAAACATACTTGCAGGTCCGGATCGGCGAGGCGATGTGGCCTTTCCAGACAGTGATGTTTTCCGGGAAGAGATACTGTCTTACGCGACTCGGATTTGGGCTAAACGTAGCACCCCAGATAATGAAGGCTATTGTCAATGCCGTGTTGTCACAAGAAGAATGGATCAGAAAGGGAACATCGGCGTATATTGACGATATATACGTGAACGAAGATATCGTGTCCTCTTCGCGCGTAAGATCCAAACTTGCCGACTTTTGTCTAAACTGCAAGGACTTTGAGCGGCTTGAGCATGGTGCCCGCGTATTGGGCTTGAGCGTTCAAGAGGAGCGAGAGATGCTGAAGTGGAGGCGTGGAACCGCAGTTCCCGACGTACCCGACGTTTACACAAGACGTGCCGTGTTCTCCCTGTGCGGGAAACTTGTGGGGCACCTTCCAGTATGCGGATGGGTTCGTGCAGCGACAGGCGTCATAAAAAGGAGGGGAAATTTCGGTCACCAAAGGCTGGGACGATGAGATAACCGACGAACTATTGGTTCGAATGTTAAAGGAGACCGTCGCTAGTGTGAAAAAGAATGACCCCGCCACAGGGGACTGGTGCGTGCAGGGAGACGAACTGAGCGTGTGGGTGGACGCAAGTTCTCTAGCGATCGGTGTAGTTTTGGAGAAAAATGGGGCCGTAGTTGAGGATGCCTGCTGGCTGCGACCGGCGAATGATGCTGCCCATATCAACCTGGCAGAACTCGACGCTGTAATAAAGGGCATTAACCTGGAACTTCAATGGGAAGTGAAGAAACTGCGTGTGCACACTGACTCACTTTGCGTGCACCACTGTGTGTCGGACACACTCACGAGCAAGGCCAGGGCACGCACCAAGGCAGCCAGCGAAATGCTGATAAGACGGAGGCTCGAGACTGTGAAAAAACTGGTGACGGAGTACAACCTGTCCGTAGAAGTAATGCTCGTCACCTCGGACTACAACCTCGCCGACAAGCTCACTCGGGTACCACGGAGATGGTATGAGGCTATGAATAAAGAAGCTAAGTCATGCCTCTGTGTGCTGCCTCCGTCGAGGAGGACGAAATCAGGAAGATACATCACGACAGTGGGCACCGGAGTACAACGGACCTACTACTTTGTGAAGTTGGCTAGACAATCAATACCAAAAAGCGCAGTAAGAGCAGTGGTCAGGGAGTGCCAAACGTGCCAGTCCATCGACCCCGCCCCAGCCAGATGGCGGAAAGGACAGCTGGGAGAGGACGCGACTTGGAGTCGGTTGGGTATGGATATAACCCACTACGGCAGCCAACACTTCCTCACGCTGATAGACTGCGGGCCAACGAGGTTCGCGATTTGGCGCCAATTAACGAGGCAGGATTCCACCAGTGTCATCCACGAATTGGAATCCATATTCTACGAAAGGGGGCCGCCTGAGGAGATCCTCACGGATAACGACACGGCGTTCTGCAGCAGGGAATTTAGGCATTTTATGGACAACTGGGGGATCCGCCTTCGACACCGATGCGCGTATGTGCTGAGCGGCAACGGCATCGCGGAGCGATGCCACCGAACCGTGAAGAGGATCGCTGCCAGGAAGAAGTGTACGATCGCGGAGGCAGTTTACAGATACAACACAACGCCTAAGGACACCGTGACTGTCGGCAGTGCACCCGCTGATGCGATTCATCACTACCACGTGCGCGTCAAGGACGTTGAAGTGTGTCTACCCGACCAACGAGAACCCCAGGGGACGTACCAAGTGGGATACACCGTCTGGGTGAAGCCACCCGGCGGCCATTGCACCAGCAGCTTTTGGAGGGGGCGGGTCACCGGCGTCATCAGTGAACAGGCCATACTAGTCGATGATACTCCGCGCCACGTAAGGGATGTCCGGCCCGCTGTAAGCGCTGACCAATCGGCAAGCAGTGGAAGTAGCGAGTCATCCGACGATGAGCGATGGATCTAACTTATTGCTGTATGTTTAGTTACTCAGTTTTATTTTTTGAATTATCTTTCATGCATCGACAGAAGCGGCATTGTCTTCAAGATTATTTGTTAAAAAATAAATACTAAACGACTAACAGCAATAACGGGGCACGTTGTTCTTTCAGCTGTCATAACAGAAAAAAAAATAGGATACTCCCAGGAAAAGAACAAACATATTTCACAACGAAAAACATGCCATTACATTTAAATAATGCGACACCGAAGCAATAAAAAGATTCTTCATTGAGAAAAGAAAAACAGTTCGGACATTAAGTCCAAACTCCTCTTCAGTTCTAAACAATATAACATTTTGTATTTCGATTGTAAAACTTTACAATTTTATTGGTTTTTAAGTGTTGTCAATGGTCTCAATAAAATCTTAATTGATTTTTTGTTGTCCTAGATGAATTTAATAATCTGCAAATAAAGTACCGAGAGTTACACTAGAAGGTAGCACTCATTATTATATTAATGTTATATCCCCCCATTATTTCTACCTCAGTTTAGTCACATATCTATTATGCATGATATCCGTATGGCAGGTAATAACTTATATATTTAAAGATAAAATAATTGTCTGTATGTATGTGTTTACGTTTTATTCCTTACAAAATCTCTTTGACAGAGGCGATGGATTCTCACTAGATCGGTATCGTTTTAATTCTCGACCCATCTGAAGAAAAAAATATCACATTCTGTCCCAAAACATTAGTTGCTTCACTTTAAACTCGGCAGTTCTCTACAAAGGAGATCGGTTTATTAGTAACACCTCTTGCAAATCATCGTATCGGTTGGACTGACTTCACTTAATTTCAATGTTCCGAGATTCCGGCCTTACAGTGCAGACATCGGCCAACGCGTCACGTTTTTTCTTTCTTTCCGGCTTCACCTCATGGATCGAGCCTGACTTCCGCCTTAAACTATTTTTTCTCTCTTTACAGAAAATGCCAACTGTTTTTTTCGCCGCCAGCATTACCAGCTTGGGTTAAAGCTGGTTTGATACCTCGCTAATTGTTCGATATGAGGAAGGTTCTTTCCACTGTCGGATCTGCGCTGCGGGTTGCTTGATCTATGTAAATAGATATTCTTGTGTGCGTGGCGTGTTTGCTCCGTTGGAAAGTGCTCGCCTAGCATGCAATCGGTTCGAGGTTAAAATCCTGAGCGCAGGTGTGTCTAACTGGTGAGCCCAAATGATGGCGACACTCGAGTCTTAGACTTCGGGTGTGTCGGCTATTCGGTTCTTAGAGTCTGCGACGTGGGGTCGGCAGTGAAAAATAATTATATATATTTTCTCACAATATATATATACATATATATATATATATATATATATATATATATATATATATATATATATATATATGTGTGTATGTATATACTCCAATAATTTTGTTTTTCTACTGTATGTATTGGTATTCATATTAAAAACACTCTTTTTTATTTATTTATTTAAAAAGAGAATAACACTTTCTCATACATGGGTAGTGGAATTGCATTCACTAGCAAATAATCTAGCTTATTTGCTTATTCTTTTAAACATTCTTTTCAAATTATTCTCTATTAGTTCATTCAGTTTTCTAATGGGATATCATCTTTAGTTAACTATAACGTGTGATTATATTATTACAGATATTTTACCTGATATATACTTGCATAATATTCGCGTAAAAATTTTAAAGTAAACACAAAATTGTTTCCATATATATTTATGTATACGTATATATTTTTGTTTAACAATTTTTCCTATCTAACTCCTCCTAGAGTTGGTGTATATAGACATGAAACTTCATATATAAGATATTTGGATCCATGCGAAATTTTATGTTTGGCTTTTGGCACGGAAAAATCGGTGCAGAATCTTAAAATTAAAAAAAAAAAATCCAGGTGAACGTCGAACGATGGCATTACGAATCATAACGTAGTAGCTATTGGTTGATGTTTTAACTTTAAGCCTTACAGTAAACATGTTTTAATGACCAATCATTGACGGCAGAGGCAAAATGAATCGTGAGCCGAAACGTGTTGGTTTCGATTCTCAATGGTGGCGCATACGTCTTTTTTTAAATACTTTTTTTTAATCATTACTATATATTGCATCCGACCTATTTACCTATATATCTATAAAAGTGACACTGTGTGTATTTCTTTCCTCTATGGTAGTTAACGAAGGCTGTTATGCAAAAAGGTATTACTTTACATAGTACAACTTTTAAATATATACATATGCACATAACCGTATGAAGAGTACATAGGACCCAAGCGAAACCGGGCCGATCTGTAAGTATATATATATATATATATATATATATATATATATATATATATATATATATATATATATGTATATAGGTTTGACCCGTGTACAGATAAGTTACATATAAAATTCCAAGTGTTTACACCCCCAAATTGTTGAATAGATTGCTAAAACCTGCAATGGTGAACTCTATTGAACTTTGTACCTTAGTAATCAAATTTGTGGCAAATTATCGATTACATACTTGCCATATGTTTGAATTCGCCTTACGAAAAATTCGCTGAGAGGTCAATTTTAATTTTCTGTTGCCAAGATCGCTGGAAGAATAGTGGGATCTTTCTGCCGCTTCAGCAGACATCTCACTGCAGATGCATTTCTCTATCAATATAAAAGCCAAGTGCGTCTAGGAATAGAGTATTGTTGCAAGATCTTGATAGGAGCTGCTAGAAGTAGCTCATCCCGCCTTCACAAATTACAAAATAAACCTCGAAACTTAGTGGGGGATGCCCTGTTCTCTTCCCTGCAGCCCTTTTCCCACAAAAATGGGGATCGCGAGGCTGTATTTGTTTTATCGCTACTTCCATGGTAAGTGCTATTCTGGGGTCTGTTTCTTGTCCCCCACCTCGTCAATCCTTCTTGGAAAACGCCCGCCTAGCTAAAACTACTGTCAATAACTTTACCCAGTATTTACATGTGCCGAAATCAAAACGTAGATTCTATGAACAATGATTATTTCTAGGAAGTGCACGCATGTTGAACTCTCTTCCGTTTGTCTGGCTCTCACACTCATTCTACTTGTTTGTCTTTAAGTCCAACATAAACAAAGGGCACACCCCCTTAAGTAATCCAATCTACCCAATTTCCATTAATAACTACTAGTACGATATTATACCAATGATTATGGTGCACTCAAATGGTCTCATGGCTTTTAAAGTGATGACTCCTAGGTAAAAACAGAACGAACTTTGACCTCAATCTGAAGCTTTTAATATTTATTTTTTGGGGGATCATATAAAGTTAGACAATTTTATCCAAGCCCTAGTGACTCACATCAAACATTTCAAGTGTGTAGACCCAAAATTGTTTTCAAATGTAAAATCGTTTACCTTTTACCCCTTAATAGGCCAATCTCGGGTCAGAAATAGGTTTAAAAAACTTCCCCAAATCCCAATACGCCTTAGTCAAGTCTCGAGTCTTTTATATAATAATTTAGTAGGGAAATGTGCACACACATACAGACATACTGACCATTTCACTTATATATATATATATATATATATATATATATATATATATATATATATATTTAAATATGGGCGCGTGTGTGTGTGTGTGTGTGTGTGTGTGTGTGTTTGGGTGTTTGGGTTTGTTATATGATTTATAAATTTTCTAGTGGGTTTCTCTTCTTTCTGAAAATGAGTTGTTTGTATTTGCCTTTACACCATTTGTCTTTTGTCTTTTTTCATACTATATAAGCTTTACTTTCCTATGCATGTTTTGTCTACGATTTTAACTGTATTTGACAAATTGTACAATATTGACAAACCTTTTGCTATAACGCATTAACCCTAAAAGAAAATGGCTTTTTAATAAAAATATTGCGTGACATACATTTATTCCCCTGCACATTTACGCCGTTCGTTAATTAGTACCACATGAGACTTATTTAAACTGACTTTCGTACAACTAGGTCTCTCAGGATTACCGCCCTTGATCCAAGGCCTGCTGGTGTTTATCAATTCTAACCTTATACAGGACATTTACTTTTCCATGTAACATTGTTTATCTAATTATCATGATCCCCAGACATTTTCCTTAGAAAATGTGCATTCCCTTAACACATTATCTCACATATAAATATTACACTTACATATATCTAAAATATGAAATACATAACAAAATATATAAATAGTATATCTATCTATCTCTCTCTCTCTCTCTCTCTATATATATATATATATATATATATATATACATACATCTCTCTCTTTCTGTCTCTCTTTATATATATGTGTATAAATATATATATATATATATTATTTTTTCTAAAAAATGAAATAGGCGGAAGTTTCTCAAGAGCTCTTTCCAAACAGATTCGCAGAAGTATTAGCAACTGCTTTTATTCTGTGTCCTTGCATTTGCTATACACTACGATACCTGTTTTTCCTGCTTTTCGCATGGATAGTTTTTCATACATCCAAAATTGCAATATTGTGTATCAATTCAAATGCCACTGCTCTGCTGGTTATGTTGGACGAACATCCTTGCATCTTTTGACTCGTATAAACCAGCATTTTTCATCAAAGATCAGACAAGGGAGGACGGGGTCTGTTAGTCTCCCTCCTTCTGCAGTTTTGGAATCTTCTATCGGCCAGCATTTGGTTGACAACCTGTACTGTGCAGATAGAGATTCCAGAAACCATTTAAAGATGTTGGAGTCTGTCTATTGCGGTGCGTAAACCTTTTTTGTGCCGGCAAAAGGAAACAATAAACGCATTGTTCCTTTTTGGGGAACTTTGAATCTTTTCCTTCGTTTTCCCCTCTCGTTGTCCCAATATTTTAATCGTTCTTAAACGTTAATAAACTTAATTTTATTCGTCCCCATACTGTTGGCACATTCCATAGTTCTCCATTAGAACTCTTTAAAGTTTCGACATAGATTATTTTTCACGTTATCGATTTTCTACTGATGAGGAGATAGCCGAAATAGCTCTTGAGAAACTTCCGCCTATTTTATTTAAAACTATATATCAATTCTGTTCCTCCGAACATTTATTTAAATTGATAAATAAATAAATAAATAAATTATATATATATATATATATATATATATATATGTATATATACACGTCGTTATTATATATTCTCTTTCTGAAACATAGCACATGTTGATGCATCCTGAAGTATATATATATATATATATATATATATATATATATATATATATATATATATATATATATATATATGTATATATACCAAGAATATATGGAAAATAATATTCGATAAAAATTAATGACATTTTGTATATAAAAAATCTTGTCTTTATTCCAAATGTTTGCAATATATTTTTATAGTTATGAAAATTAAGTTATTCCCCGGAATCAATTAAATATTAATTAATTTAAGTGGACCTCTCGAGATATTTATACTAATTAATATTCCATATAGTAAAAGAGAAATACAAGAGTAATTAAACGCAGTCCGCTTTAATTATTAAAACAATCGCTGTTGGATGTTTTTTGTTATCTACAGCAATCTTATCAGTATGAAAGCGCTCTGGGGTTATTTATTTTAGTAAAAGCGCAAATACGTTGTATTGTTAATAAATTGTTGAATTAATATAGCGGCCCTTATCGATGAAATCTACATGCTAATTGTAATTGTCAGGAGAGGAATGGAAATTAGTATTAATGCTAGATTAACTCAGCGGTCCATCCTGGGCCTAACTCTTTTCCTGATCTACATCAATGATCTCCCAAAACACACACTTAAATCATTCGTTGATATCTATGCTGATGACCCGACCATCTATGTCAACACATCAAAGGCCGTAAATGACAAATTTCTGTCTGATTCTCTCTCCTCTGATCTCGAGCGAGTTGTACAGGGTGTGACGACGTTGCTAGTTACTTTTAATGCATCTTAAATTAAGTTGTTATCTTAACATCATCAACGATCGAATCCCTATCTGGCATCAATTGAAAGTGATTGCTCTCGTCTAGGTAGACTCTATGTTTGATAAGCTTCTGGGTGTGACCTTTTCTCCTGATCTGAAATTGACCACGTACATCAAGCCTGTTGCCAATGTCGATGGGAAAATTGTAGGATCATTCTACCTCTCCAGAATATATATCACTTCGGATGCAATTATCTCTCTCTATATAAATAAAGTCAAGTCCGTCCAAGGATGGAGTACTGCTGTCACATCTGGACAGAAGCTGCTAAAAACAGCCTACCCTGCTTTGCCAGAGTAAAAAAAAATAGACTGCGTAGTTTAGTTGGGGGATGCCATTTTCTCGTCCTTGCAACCTTAACCCACGAAAGAGTCTTTGCGACCTGCCTTTTTTTATCGTAACTAAAGATCGAAATAGTATCCAGAGGAAATGTGTACTCATTATCAGGTTGCGAAAATATTTTGCCATAATTAATGATGAAAGTTGAAAAGATATTATAATCTTATCACATGACCAAATAAGAACCTGTTTAACTTACATAGAAACAACCATTTGTAAAATTTGAAACTGTATATATAAAAGCGTATTCTCAAAACAGGTAATCCTCTTTCAAACCACAAAAACATGACTTCTTAATAAGTATTACACTTTTATACACGTAGTGAATTGCGTAATGATGTAGCAATATTTTATCTTTTTTCAGCGACGCTGTGATCTTATTCTATAATATTTTCCTTCCTCGGCTCCAGTGTAAACAATCAGCATCTCGTCGATAACCAAAGAAGTTGGTTCCTTATGGCAAAAATTATTTACAAATTGTACAAAGGTTACACACTTTACTGTACGTATTTGTTCAAAATCATGTGACTTGTGTATTGTACACCGAGATGTCCAAACTTTTTTCGATATACATAAAAATGTATATATTCATAAGTTCACACAAAACAAGTAAAGGAATATCAAAAGGTAAATAGCAATGATTAGACAAAATATTCCGTTATTTTGAAAATGATTATTAAATTAGAAATTCATATACTCCGATATATGTATATATAATATAAATATAAATATATATATATATATATATATATATATATATATATATATATGTGTGTGTGCGTGTGTGTGTATATATATGTAGAGAGAGAGTGACACCCAGAGAGAAAGAGAGAGAGACAGAAAGAGAGAAGGAGAAAGAGGTAATGTATGCGAAATTTAACTATCGTACTTATCAAATATATTTTCATCATTATTCGTGGTGAAAACTTCTCACATTATATATATATATATATATATATATATATATATAAATTATATATATATATATTTATTCATATATACACATATATAAGAGCAAATAGTTAATAAAACATCGTAATACATTTTGAAAAAAAGAGTTAAAACATATTTAATTGTAAAAAGAAACATTAAAAAAGTCAAGAGTCCTTAATCCCCGCAGTTTCGAAGAAATACTTTCTTTCTCATAAGAGGGAAGCATTTAGCAAAATGCGGGATCGGATTTTGCTTCAAAAAGTATTTGATGAAATTACAAATTAGTCAAATATCTTACTTGATAAAAAATTTTAATAGGCACAATAAAGTCCAAGGGAATCGCGTAAGTGGCAGATTGTCTAAAATAATCCAACCGATGTCGTCATGAGAGGACGGTTTTTGCTGACCCCCCCCACTGTAGTAAAGTGCGGATTTCAGGTTGAAAAAAATAACGCTTTAATATCAGACCAAATTTGTGAATGTTTGCTCTGTCTGTCGAAATCTTTTAGTATACACACAAACATACCCATATAGATACATACATACATTTTCATTTTATAAATATAGATGATTACTTCACATAAAGATATAAACATTTTACATTGGAACACATTTCCAATTTTTATTGTGTGAAGTTTTAGCAATGTATCATATAAATGAATTTCACACCAAAACGCATCACTTGATTAAATCTGATTAACATATGGATCGGGTGCGTTTTATCAACATTGAATTTTGTTATCTGATTGCTGTTATAAATTTGGTCTTGGTTGAAATAAGCTTTCTGCATAGATAATATCTCAAGCCACAACAATTTGCCGACTCATGAGCGTTTTGGTAACACAAGTGGTAATATCATTTCAACATCGATAGCGACACACGTTACACACATATACACACAAACATGCTTACACACATATACCCACAAACACAGATTACACACATATACACATAAACGCACGCACACACACAAACAGACACACACACACACATATATATATTTGGATGCAAATTTTAACTATTGTGATATATTGGTGTCTCTCTTGAGGGGGGTCTGATTTGTGAGCACTTCGCTAAGGTTAAATGAAACGAAATAGAACATAGACTAACCGTGACACGTGTGGTCAGTACGTTAGATAATCTATGGGAGTAATGTGTGAGCGTGACACTTTTGACGTAAAGAAAATTGTTTTTGCTACATAATAGATACATTTCTATGAAAATATATTAAAATGAAAAAAGGATATAGATATATTTCTATCAGTCGTTCTGTTTATAATTGTTTCTGTAAAAAAAAACAAAAATAACCTTACCGCCATTGAAGTATAAGTGGCTTTCCATACTTATAGGTAAATGTGCACTGAACAGATACCGTAACAACTCAACATTCAAATTTTGCTATATATTTGATGTATTAATTTTTTAGTTGAAAGTACAACATAGTTAAAAACACTCACCCCGTGTAAAGAATGGCTTTTAAATAGAAAATAAGAAAATAATGTAACTTTTTTTCATTTATGTATAACAAACATTCATGACCCATAGGGTCAAATATTTGATTTATATTAATAATAAGTTGAATAAAACTAAGTAAGACAATGTAGAAATGAACGATGAAAAAAAAAGCAGAAAGTATTAAGAAGTGTGTATTTGGATGATTTAAACACGAAAAAAGCAATTGGGACGCTGAAAACTTATGCAGAAAACAATACGTTTTATTAGGGTAATTTTTATTTGTAAAAATACAACATTGTCGAGGTTATTTATTTATGTTGGTAGTGTAAAAGAAAATTTATGAATATTTTTAAGAAAGGTGTATTAAAAATGGAGACTAATTTTTTTAAAGGAGGAACGAGGGTAAATCGCAGTTGTAAAATGTTCTTATAGTTGTAAACGGGTCAAAGTTGATTTATTCGTAAGAAAATTGCGACGGTATAGTTGTAATGCATAATAGTTGTAAAACATTCCACCCCTTCCCTTGTTAAATAAAAATTTCTAAATAATAACGCTAATATTTCAGTCTGCAGGCCAAATTCTGCAAAAGTAGCAATTTGTGCTTATTTGTTTACGCTGTTATTGGTTAATGTTTATGCATGTGCACATGCACAACCGTAAGTCGTTAGTTACAACACTCATTACCACGCCATTTGAATTTCATAATTATATATATATATATATGTATATATATTATATATATATTTATGAAATTAAAAAAAAAAAAATATATATATATATATATATATATATATATCAGTAGCCGTAAAACAGAAATGGTCTTGTTTACATATAAAACGAATTGCCCACTTGGTGACCTTTTTCTGAGTGGACAGACATTGAAACTTTTGCAGGAGGCACGGCTATTAGGGGTAATCCTGGACAGTAAGCTAACCAGGAAAAGCCACAAAGAAAATATTTCCTCCAAGGCCCTTATGCAATGCAAACAAATTGTGGGGAAAACCTGGGCAGTTAACCCGCATGTAATGAGGTGGATATACATTGCTATGGTATGTCCCATTTTGTCGTATGCATGTGTTTCCTGGATCCGCGGGGCAGAGTAACTGTACTTGAGGAAGAAACTCCAGAAGGTACAAAGACTTGCTTGTTTAATGACTTCTTCAGCATATCCGAGCACACCTACTGGAGCATTAGAGATGCTGTTGAATATCCCTCCGATTAAAGGATTCCTGAAAGCAGAAGCTATTCGGGGATCCTATAGAATAGATCTCATGGGTTTTTGGTGGTCAAGATCTGTTGGGACTACTGGAAAAACAAAGAGTCACGTGGATTTGTGTAATGAGGCTAGAAGGAACTACCGTCTTGCATGTACCGGGTGACCTTATGACTAAAACCAGATCCTTTGAAAAGCATTTCACATGTATGGTTTATGACAGAACAGGCGCAAGAGATTACGAAAAAGAGCTGGAAAGCAACGTAATCAAATGCTATACTGATGGATCTAAAATGAATGATAGCATTGGTGCGAGTGTGTATATAGAATACTCAAACCACCTCACCTGTGCAAAATCTTATTATCTTAGTAAACTGAGGGCGGTCTTCCAGGCAGAAGTCTTCACCATACAGGTATCATCGGATACAACACCAAACAACAGTCATGAGCTGGCACCATTGGATGTGGTACCAAACACCACCCCGCCTTCACCGAAGAGCAGGATGTCAGACCTAAGTCTGACTAGCCATCTCTAACATTCGGTAAACATCACGACAAAAACCGAAGAAGAAGGAGAGATAGCGCATGTTTAAGGCTTTTGAATCTGAGGTTCTGATCATGGAAGAGGTTCAGCAACAGGAAATAGCTATTCTTTCAGATAGTCAGGCAGCTATTAAAGCATTGGGGAATAGTACGGTAAGATCCCAAACCGTACCCTGCTGCATTGAATATCTAAACCATCTAGGAAAAGAAAACCGCATATCCATTTCGTAAGGAGAGTTAAAAAAATAGTAATTAAAAAAAGTTCGGTTTTTTAATTATAAAAAACCGATACACGGGATTGAACCTAAAATCTTTCCACCAACCCCCGGTACTCTAACCGTTACGCTAACATGTCATATTGGCAAAATCACAGTAAAAAATAGTTATATACAAAAAAAAGTTATGCAAAATAAAAAAAGCGTTAGTCACTTATGTATGTACTTACTCTCCTGTTTGTGAACCCACATCTTTTGTTGTAACTTTTTTCTACTGAACCAATTTTCGAATTTTTTTTCAAAATGTAGCTACTTAGGTGTTCTTTCGAACTATATAACCTATCTGAAATTTTGTTGCGAACGGAATTACTGGTGGGGGTTTGAATGTGTCTCGATTCATTCAATTTCGAGCTTAAGCATATATTCAACCACGACCGTGGTTGAATGATAATAGATCTTAACACTTAGTTTTTTTTTATTATTTCTTCTATAGTACTAAATATCACTGTAAGACATTGAATACGTATTTTTGTTTTACATGGAGGGCGCTACTTACCAAGGCCCGGAAACCATTGGGGGATAAGGATTATTGCGTGTAGGGTAATCTAGGGGATAGTAACGTAGTAACAGTCAGTGCTGGGGATTTGATAAGATAGAAGCTTTGTTCATGGAATCCAAGTTTTGATTTAGGCACAGATAAAGAGTAGGGAAAACCACTGACAGTGGCTTCAGCGAGACATGTTTATCGTGAAAGATTGGCAAGGAGGGAGCAGAGATTGCAGGTCAGACGAGCATTTGCATGGAAGTAGCGATAAAAAAGACAGGCTCACAACGTCTCTTCTGAAGAGGTTGCAGGGAAGAGAAAAGGCATCCCCCCATAAAGCCATGAATTCTATTTTTTTTTTACTCTTTCAAGGCAGGATAGGCTGTGTTTTAGCAGCTCCTGCCAAGATGTGGCAGCAGTACACCATCCTCGGGCGTACTTGGATTTTATATAGATAGAGAATTGCATTAGTAGTGATATATCTTCTTGAGCGGTGGAAGGACCCCTCCATTTTCCCATCGACCTTTGCAACAGACTTGATGTACGTGTTCGACTTCAGATCAGGAGAAAAGGTCAAACCGAAAGCCTGTCAAAACATAGAGCCTACCCAAAATGAGAGCCATCCATTTCAATTGATGGTAGATGGTGATCAAAGCGTTTATGATTTAAAAATAAGAGCTTGGTGTTAGATGATTTAGAAGTAACCAGCCACCTCTTCCAACACTGTACCCCGCGCACAAGATCAGAGGAGAGAAAATTAGAGAGAACTTTGTCATTTACGGCTTTTGATGTTGTTACCATAGATGGTCCTGTCATCAGCATAGATGTCAACAAATGATTTAAGTATGTGTTTTGGGAGATCATTGATGTAGATCAGGAAGCGAGTTGGGCCTAGGATGGCCACCTGAGATACTCCAGCATTAAATATCAATATCTCAATATGATTCACTTCTTTGAACTAAAATCCACAATCTTAATGATGGTTGATTGGTTAGTTGGTTGGTTGTTTTTGTTTTTCACTATATCAACCTTTTCTAATGCCGAATCCAGTTACTTTGAAATGCGTTACTAGAGTATATTTGTTTGTTTATTTTTTCAAGTCGGTTCCTATTTAACCCATAGTTGCGACCTAACAGCTATACCACTCCAGATGAGAGTTGGCCTGGAAGCAATGGCAAGTAACTGGTTGTTTCCACTCCCAAGATCCCGGCAGCTCGGGTTTTTCCATCGGATATAGTTTGAGGTCATATCCAGTCCTCATCTCAATGCTTAATAACATCAGTGGCATACTTATTGTTTTACACTAGTAGAACAAGATTATTTTATTTTCCATGAAAACAAACTAGAACAGCTCATTTATTTTAAAATGCGTTCATTCGAACGAGAAAGAAATGTGAATGCTGCACTAATCAAAATGAGTTTTTTTTTAATTGAAATGTACATCTGAACAATCCTCAAATAACTTTTACACGTCAACTACTAATTCTGTCTGTTTCCTCTTCTTATGTACAAGAAAACAAAATTTCCAAAATTCTAAAACAGACTCGACAATAATTTATGCCCCTGATTTACGATATTTTAGCAGGAAATATTGTTCATAGAGATTCCAGAAAACATGTTTTAACATGTATCTAAAAACACATTGCTGCAGTCAGTTTTGAAATAAAGCTCTTGTGACTTGTATCCTTTATTCGATTAAACTTACTAATATAATTACTTCTTTAATTTCTAAGACATAGTAAAAACATTTAATAAGGTGTTATCCTTTTTTCTGAAAGTATACATATTTAATATTACTATATTATTTAATTATCGATTATAAGCAATATTACTGCAGCATACAATGTGGCTACATTATATATATATATATATATATATATATAATATATTTGTAGTCATCGACATACAGTCCTGTTTCGTTGTATCACAACTCATCAGTGCCGCTAGACTAGCACCTATCCCAAGCCGAGGATCGAACCTAGAATCGTCGTGATGACAGTCGGCAGTTCAACCCTTGACCACGGAAGCGGTGCCCGTAACTAATCTGTCGGAATGTCTATTTAAATAAACATCCGTCCACCACTTGTAAAGTGCTCAAACGTTTGTTTGTAAACAAACCGCGAGCTTCGCATTTTTCAGCCAAATTATATATATATATATATATATATATATATATATATATATATATATATATATCGGATCAGAAATATTAACTTAGAATTGTACTTATATTATACATAGTGTATCAAAAATCCATCGTCCCTTGCTCACACAAAAGACGAACAGCAATATGCAGTAACATCAATACATAAGACAGGTTGTATCATTTAAGATAATTCGTCAATGGAAAAACGTATCCAGAACCATGTCATGCGCTCAAAGATATCTTGCTCACAAACTAAAATACACCACTATTAAACCCATCATAGTTTATATACCAGGGATAAACGTATTGACAGAAAACTACAAAGAATATGTAATTAAATGTCGGTCCAGACAAAATCATGGCAAAGAACATCTTATATCAAATCCCATGTTAATTTAAATAACTATTCTAAGGTGAAAATAAATTGTTCAGCAATTAAATTTGAGGAACATTGGAAAACCAGATTAAGTAAAACTATCTTTAAATCCGATATAAAATATACTTAGGAAAATAGAAGAAACTATTTAACCTATGGAATTAGATACACAATTAACACAATTACACTGATTACACAAGCAGCGCATTCACTAGGCGATGAGCATGTACAGAGAACACAGTGTGAAGAATTTAGCACACTATAATTTTAAATAACACTAAAAATACAATTATGAATATATAATGATTCGACGCTTGAATGTTCAGTAAAACTTATGTTGTGTGTTCTATTTTTCTAGAAGTTGTAGTTCCAACTGCAGTCAGAACAATAATAAATACACAATTTCTAATTTATATGGCGGCTTACCTGGTCGAGATTGGAAGGAAACATTTCATACTGTCCATATTGATTAAATACAGCTTTTCATTAGAAATTGCCCGTCGATACATGAATTAACATAAAAAGTACTAGTTAAGAATACCAGCGGTTTCATCGGGTGCAATTTTCTAGCAATAAACCTCAAGGTGGTAACCATATTCTGACAACAGTCAAACTTATATGATGTAATGTTTTACAAATGTTTCGCTCTTTTATTATTGTTTGCAACATATTAAGTAAATTATATAAGACAAATATGTATATTTCGTATATTCAAAATAAAGGTAGTACTAGTGTTTCTCTATTATCGTCGTTAGTGTTCCCTAATCATTACTATAGCTTGTAAATGGGTGTGTTTATATTACATGTTTGCTTCGATTTATATGGATATTCCTTAACAAATACACACCCAGCTATACATATGTACATACACTCACACACACACACCCACACGCACACACACACACACCCACACACACACACACATATATATATATATATATATATATATATATATATATATATATATATATATATATATATATAGCAGTTAATGAGTGGGAAGGACACAAATAAGCAACGAGAGTGAGAAAGAAAAGTGATATATTTATTTTCTAAAATATAAGTATATATTCATATGTATTAATGTCCCTCTCTGTAAAACTCCACACTTGCATATCGTCAACCCAATAAAAAAAAACATTTAAAAATATTTATATTAACGTTTTTTTTTTTTTTTACATACGTTGTTCGCTATTGAAATTATAATAATCATAATTATATAGAAATAATGAAATGACTTAAAGAAAATGTAATTAAAATATATAAATTAAGAGTATCATATAAAGTTTAGTCCTACCTTAATATATATATATATAGATATATATATATATATATATATATATATATATACATATATATATATATATATATATATATATACATATACATATATACACGCACATATATCCGAGGGGCGTGCAATAAGTAATGCCTATGACCCACTTCCAGATTTCTGATCTAGCTGAAATTTTGCATGTGCCATGATTTATATCTCTCTAGCTTATGTGCTAAATTACAGCTCTGAACTAATTGTGTTTTTTTCTACAGGTTTTTGTAACTGAGTATGGTGTGAATTGGAGCCCATTGAATGTTGAGCAGTGGTCCGGTTTTTGTATTTGAAAGGACGCACAGCCCCGGAGATTTTGATGAAATGAAAGAAACTTATGGTAATAATGTCCCATCATATGTTTGTAAAACGCTGGTACCGTGAATTCAAGTATGGACAGAAGTCTGATCTGGTCGTTCCCCTTCTGCCATTGATGAGCCATCTGTCCGTCAAGTTGAGACTGCTAGTTTGGAAGATCGGCCCATTAATGCTCGTCAAATAGCCCAAGATATCAACATTAATGTAGGCTCTGCGGAAACTATCATTCATGACCATTTGCATATATAAGGTGTCTGCCAGATCGATTCCCAGGTTGCTTACACCATTCTAGAAGCGTTAACGCGTCGACTGCTCGAGGATGAATTTGGAGATGTGCCAAGAAGATGACTCTACGTTTTTCAAAAGACTGATTACACAGATTGAAACCTGGGCCCATCACGGTGATCCAGAGGCCAAAGCCCAGTCAATGCAGTGGAAGCACTTGGACTCAACACCTCCAAAGAAGGCAAGGGCGCATCCCTCCGCTGGCAAGTTTATGCTTAAAGTCTTCTTGGACCAGGACGGATTAGTGATGATAGATTTCCTGCCAAAGGGTACCCCAATTACAGGAGCCTATTATGCTACACTTTTGAGGAAATTTAGGGGAGCTATCAAAATCAAGAGGCAGGGCAAGATCAGCAAAGATACCCTTATCCTGTAGGGAAACGCTCCGGTCCACACCTCGCATATCGCCAGATCAGAAGCACGGGCGTGTGGTTATGAAATCATACCCACTCCTCCCTACTCTCCTGGAATTGCACCCTCTGACTTTCCCCTTTTCTCAGCCATGAAGGTTTTTTTTTTTTTATATATTAAGGAAAACCTTCCCGGATGATGCAGCCTTGATTTCTGAAGTCACGTCGTGGTTGAAGGACCAACATGGTCCTACAAAGACGGTCCCCCGAGCTGCATCAAACGATAGCAGAAATGCATAACTCTGGGGGTTTTCTATGTAGAGAAGGACTAATAACTATGCCAAGTTTGGTTGCTCTATTCCCATTGGAAGTGGGTCAGGGGCGTGTCTTATTGCACGCCATTCGTATATATATATATATATATATATATATATATATATATATATATATATATATATATATATATATATATATATATATATATATATATATATGTATATATATATATATATATATATATATATATATATATATATATATATATATATATATATATATATATATATACACCGTGTCTAGGAATGGCAAATGCGATCATATACCAGCATATGTTTATTATGTAGTTCAAATACATTTCATTTATCATTGGCATTTTTTTCTGTTCTGTTTCATGTTATTCTATGAGATTATATGTGCATTTAATATCTTATCGATCGTATTGCTCATGTATTTAGATTTGTTTTTAACTTTTTTTTATTTCTAGTATTAACGCAGATATAGACTTAGCACTTATAAATTCATGAGTACCTTACCGTAAGTAGGGGCATGAGTTCATGTTTTTTATCAAATTAGAAATAAAGAAAACTAGAATTAATACCGATCATTACTCTAGCAAATCTTTTATTTTATACAGATATAAATATTCTAAAATTACGGGTATGTTTCATGATGTATACTTATTTTGTAATGTAAATGCTGAATCAAACCTCATGGTTTCAATAAATTGTAAAAACGAGTAGATCCCGATACACAATTTATATGAGGTTCAAATCCACGAAGACTAGGTGCGTTTATTTGGTGTGTATTGTTAATGGAAAATTTTGTTATTTTATCTCGTCGAAACGTTTGACACCGTCATAAATAATAATTCAGCAATTAATTTTTAAGATTCTTTAATGAACAAATGATAATATAAAATTACGAGAGACGTGCAATAAGTAATGATCTTGACCCACTTCAAGGTGTTGTATCTAGCTGAAATTTTGCATGTGCAATGATTTCTATTGCCATGGGTTATGTGCCAAAGTACAGCTCTGAACTAATTGTGCTTTCTGTTTTATAGGTGTTCGAACTGAGTCAGGTGTGAATTGGAGTCTGTTGAATGACAAGCAATGATCCGGTGTTTGTATTTGAAAGGACGCACACCATTGGAGACGTTTGAATTCATACATGGCCGGAAGTCTGTGGAAACAGTTTCCGGACTTTGTCGTCCCCCCCTTCTGCCATTGATGAGCCATCTGTCCGTAAAGTTTAGGTTGCCATTTTGCATTACTATTCGCCAAATAGTCCAAGATGTCAACATTAGTATAGGGTCTGCGGAAACTATCATTCATGACCATTTGCATATGCACAAGATGTCTGCTAGATCGATTCCCAGGTTGCTTACACAATTCCAGAAGCGAGGACGCTTTTCAAACGACTGATTACATAGGATGAATCATGGGTACATCACTATGATACAGAGAACAAAGCCCAGTCAATGCAGTGGAAGAAATTGGACTCAACACCTCCAAAGAAGGCAAAGGTGCAGCCCTCCGCTGGCAAGGTCATGCTCACAGTCTTCTGGAACCAGGACGGAGTAGTGATGACAGATTTCCTGGAAATTGTACCACAATTACAGGAACCTATTATGCTACAATTTTGAGGAAATTAAGGAAAGCTATCAAAATAAAGAGGCGGGGCAAGATTAGCAATGTTACACTCCTCCTGCAGGACAACGCTCCGGTCCACAACTCGCATGTCGCGATGTCAGAAACCCGCGCGTGTGGTTATGAAATCCTCCCCCATCTTCCCCACTCTTCTGACTTTGCACCCTCTGACTTTCACCACTTTCCAGCCATGAAGTTGTTTTTGAAAGGAAAATCGGTACCAGTTGATGCACCCTTGATTGAAGTCACGTCATTATTGGAGGACCAACCTGGGGTGTTCTACAAAAACGGTCTCCAGATCTGCATCAAACAATGGGATAAATGCATAACTCCGGGTAATTCCTAAGTATAGAAAGACTAATAATTGTTCCCTGTGTGTTTGCTCTACTGCTATGGAAAGTGGGCCAGGGGCATTTCTTAGTGCACGCACTTCGTAAACTAAAATCAACAGTAACACAACAATTCGAAGTGACAGGACACCGTAGAAATTCTAATGTCCTTTAACATGTACAATTTACTCTTGATAGTAATATTATTAATTTTCTAATAATATGTGTTTTAATAAATGACGATTAGGAAGAAAAATGTTAATGTTAAAGAAAATATGAGTTTAAATAGAGTGTATTTGAACGCTAATTATAAAAAACTATAAATATACATAAGGCTTTTCACAAAAATGCTAATCAGTTAATAATTACTTGACAATAGAAGTGATTTCATTTTCTTATATTGTTCATACAAATGTTAGTTTTAGTCATACGGGGTGCATATTAGTTTGTTGAACAATTCATTTTATAATTATTAGAATTGTATTGAATTAATGGCGTGACTCTAACTCGAGCCTGTTTCGCAACTGCGAACTCATTTTTCTCAATACGTGCTTATGGAGGTAACTGAGTATGAGCACACCATTACTGGAATTATTACTATAGAGATAATATGTAATTATTGTTATCTAGCTAATTAAACATACATCTCTCAAGTATTACTGTTCATTAAACAAATTAAAATCAAATATGACGAGTAAAACATCATTGATATTATATTATCCTATTTTACAACATACTTTTTTTTATATAGTTTAGGTAAAATATACCACCTGCAGTAAACTTAAATACATAGACCTAATATTTAACATTGTACAATTTTCGGTCGCCTCCATCTACATGCACTTTTACTTTACATTTATCTGACGCTTTTCCATTAGTGGTTATGGTCTTTATTCTTGTCATGCCTTCCGGCTACTTGATTTTAACGTTGAGAACCGCAACCACAATAGCAACACTTGCCTTTACATAGGAAAACCCACAGCGAAGAAAAGTATTATTTTATTTGCTGCTTTTTCGTATACTAGACACGTTTCGCCTGTTTTATCTTGTTAAAACTTACGCCTATGCACCGGCGAACGCGCTGGCAAAATCAAGCAGAGATTTTATTGAGCATGGAGACTGCCACTTGTTACACTTGGGTTGAATGGCAAGACAAAATGTTCGATCGAGATTCGACTTTAAATAGCCTGTACAAACTTGTCAATTCCGACATATTCACTATATTTTTCTCAAGATTAAACACTCAGAGTTTGACAGGGAAAAATATATATATAAAAAAGTTCTCTCCCATTCTACTTACCTAAAATCAATCTAATATTATTGATCATAAAAATGCAGAGAGTAAAACATGTGCTTTAATGTTTTAAGGAGTGTATATCATCATAAACTTGATTACTCCTACATAGAAAAAGTAGATTCTCGGCATTTACATGTGTGCGCATTGTATTATTTCAATAACAACACCAGGATGAGATCTCATAAAATGTCTATAACTTGCTATTAAAGATTGATCATTTAAACATGCGTATAACAGTGAGGGCATATAGAAATTCTATAATATTTTTATTGGCTTCAGTTAACCAGGAACAAAACTGTTATAGATGTATGTTTTAAGATAATCTTGCGTTAATAAAGGGGCAACCTTTATATAGCAGGACAATAAGAATAGAGGTTTCCAATTAAGATAATTTTAATTGTATAATTTTTTATATATCTTTCACAGCGACTTAAATCATATTCAATTATTCATTAACTCAATTTAAAACATCTTCTCTTACATAAATATCAGACATATATATAGTGCATATTACTTTTCTTCGATGAATATTTTTGTATAACAATAATTTTCTCATACTTCAATAATGCATCCACCATTTTTATTTTAAAACAATAAATGTGACAGACACTGTTTCTACAGTTTCGACGGGCTTAAGCTGAATAGCAATAACCATGATTCAATATTAGACAACAGTATTTTTACATGTAATTTCTATACACATTTGTCATTTTTCAAATAGAATAGAGTGATTTCTATTTGTTTTCATGAGTATTCACACAAAATATGTTAGTATCAAAAGTGAATTTATCATTCAGTTATGTACTTTTATCCGTAAAAAGATTATTTTAACTTCACATATATTCATTGCGCACGTGTTGCTAGACACTAGTTTTGACAACAATACAAAACAGACAAGAATACAATAAATAAATAAGTAAAATGGAATATATTCGCCGTTCTGTTTGATTATCATCGAGGCACTAGTGAAGCTAAAGCAGGGTGGGGGCAGAGGAGCGGTCCGCACACGGTGACATCCATAACAGGGTGAGAGACACTCCCCCGGAATTTTGAGCCAGGCTAATGTGTGAAATTAGTCGGAAATAGACCTTATTTACTATATATTTTCAATTTTTTTTAGTTTTAGTTTAAATTATCTTTGTATAGAATATGACACACTCTTAAATAAAATTAATTATTCGTTGACAAATATATTTGGCCATTATTATGGAAACTCAAAACGCTGTACATTTGATACCCTGTGATGGCATTCATTTCATTTTTTAACTGTGAAAAAAGGAAAGACATCATAATATTGGTGTGTATGTAAATATATGTATGTATATATATATGCATATAAATGTATATATGTATATATGTATATATGCATATATATATGTATATATATATATGTGTATATATTCACGTATAAGTATATATATATGTATATATATGCATATAGATGTATATATATATGCATATATAAATATATATATGTATAACTATATATGTATATATACACACACATAAATGTATGTACATATGCATGTCTATAGATATATAAATGCCTGTTCACGATAAAGCTAGAACCCAGAATTAGATAGAATCGAGCAATTGCAGAATGCAGACTGGATAAAAAATATAAGAATTTAAAAATCGAGGTATAGCCAAGAAATTGCAGCGTGGGACATACGATTAGGGCGACAGTATTGCAAACTGCATGAATACGACGACCTGGGTGCGCGCCTATGTCGGAGCACGTCATTGATGAGATGCAGTACATCGATACCCACTTTGGGTCTGGCGTTGTTTTATCTAATTCTATCTAGGTTCTAGCTTAATCGTGAAAGTTGTATGTTAACGGGTATTTATATATCTACCTATAATCTCCTCTTAATGTCTAACATATTTATGCTTATATCTATATATCTATATATCTATATATCTATATACATATGTGTGTGTGTGTGTGTATTGTATGCGTGTGTGTGTGTATTAATCCGGGGTCTCCCCGCCAGCATTGACAAACAAATGGTAGGAATATGTGAAAAAATCTTCTAAAAACTTTAAATTTTTGGCGTCAAGAAAATTTGACATTAAAGGAGTGTGTAAATTCGAAAGATTTCACACTTCTACGCAAACCAATTTTTGACGACATTTCTACTTTGGTTTCAGATATGCGCATGTACTTGGAAATATAATGCAATAAATCCCAGACCAGTTATTGAAATTATTTTTGCTAATTGGTATCTCAATATGGTTTGACAATTTAGTTTTCACTTTTCCCAACTACTGACAAGACGCACAAAAGAGAGGGTATATGTTTAAAACTAAATTGAAGACAGTAAAATGTGTTTCATGAATTGCAAATTAATTAAATTCAAGTCTGATGTAAATACATTTATATTTTGTAGGCCACGTATGTAGCAAGGCTCTACAAAAATTCCACCATGCACCTAACACTTAATCTTTTCTCTGAGAGTGTTCGTTATAGTATTACACACACACACACACACACACACACACACACACACACACACGCACACACACCTATATATATATATATATATATATATATATATATATATATATACGTATATATATGTAAGTGGGTGTGTGTTTGTGTGATTCGTATGTGTCTATATGTATATAGACATATATATATATGTGTGTGTGTGTGTGTGGGTGTATTTATATATATATATATATATATATATATATATATATATATATATATATATATATATATATATATATATATATATATATATATATGGGGGGCCTGTATGGAAACATAGATCGTACCAATACCGCGGTCGCTGAAGCATTTAAAAAAAAGAAACGAATTTATCGGGATGAACTTAGCATTTTTCTCACATGCATTTTACAAAAGAATGGAACTTACATTTAAGTGAAACGAATTGATCGGGATGACTGTCAAACCTAGCATTTTTCTCACACTACTTTTTTCTTAAATAAAAAGGCATTGAAATGAATTTGTGTTTATTTTATTGTTTTTGTGTTATTTTCCATTTCATGATTGTTTTTTTGGTAATTAATTATTCAGAGAAACTACGATTAAATTAAATTGTTACAGTACATTTTTGTTATTAGAATGTTATGTGAAACTAGAGTCCCGTTGAATAAAAACAATTAGTGTTTTCATTTAATTATTAATAGCTTCACAAACTTACAGATTAGTTAACTATTAAAACACACTTTTTATTATTTGTTGTTATCTGTCCTCGGGTAGTTTTTTTCTTGCTAATCTATCAAATTAAGTTGCTAATTTTGTTGCTCTTAGATTTGCGTTCCGTTCAATTTTGTACGCCCTTTCGAAGCCGTCATCTTCCGTACGACTTTAGTAAAATTGTACACAAACACACGTTACACACACACACCCACACACACACACACACAAACACATATATATATATATATATATATATATATATATATATATATATATATATATATATATATATATATATATATATATATACATGGGAAACTTGTTAATGAGTTAACGGAACGCGATTTTAGCGAAACGAAATCTACGAGTTGACTGTATAGCGTAGCATCAAAAAAACAACAGGTCGATTGCTTATAACAAAAGCGTGTTAAAATTTTAAAATACTCTGTACTTGTTTTATGCCAATAATGAAATGAAATAACTAATATATATATGTATATATATATGTATATATATATATATTTGATTTTTATTGAGCCCATAATAAATTAAAAAAATTATATGCCGCTCTATTTACATATCGAGCACTTTTATCGTTTTTTTTACCTCATTTTCCTTGAAAAACTCTATAAATATTTATATGTGTTGTGTATTTATGGCTTATTTGGTGACGTTAAAGAATAGAACATTCGTTCGCAAAAACAAGCAAACACGCCCCCTCCAAAAAAAGCACATTTTCGATTGATCCTTCTCTCTTCGCTTCGGGAGAAGAACTGCTATTACCAATGAATTTAATATATATATATATATATATATATATATATATATATATATATATATATATATATATATATATATATATATGTATATATATATATATATATATATATATATATATATATATATATATATATATATATATATATATATAAACAGAGATGTGTGTGCCACAGACGATTTCTGATTGGTTAATCCAATAATCACATCTTCTAAAAAACTATAGTTCTTACGCTCTTAATTTTACCATAAAATATTTTGGTCTTATTTATCGTCCATCTTGGAAGGGTTTAATTTTTTTCTAACTTGCCATTTACAAATTACAAAAATACGAAACTTACACAAGACATCACATTCCAACCTCCGACTCAACGTCCGCCATTTTGGCGCTATCCGCACACACGTACACACAACAGGAAAGCAAACGCTGGGCAGATTATTAGTACTACTACTACTACTACTACACCTACTACTACACAGCACACGCGCACACACACTCTTTATAACATGTTCTTTTTAAGAGACGATTTTTTAAGCTGTTGGCACACATGTTATAAAATCTAGCAAAAATTAATTTCCTGAAATTTTTCAATATTTAAAAATAAATTGTGCCGGCTGATAAAATTTTAAAACTTTTTTTGTAGCTAGAAAGATAAAATTTAAAAATACTTATTTTTATATATATATATATATATATATATATATATATATATATATATATATATATATATATATATATATATATATATATATATATATATACATATACATATATATATACATATACATATATATATATATATATATATATATACATATATATATATATAAATTCATATATGAAACTAAACTAAAAAAACGCGCGTTCACTCGTGGTCTTTTCATTTCGGGTTTGTATTACTGTACACATAGATTCGAAAAATTGTCAAAAAACCAAATATATAATAAATAAATGTTATCAAAGGCAAGATAAGTTACTTTTCTGCCAAACTGGAGAAGTTAATTAACCACACGTGGTCTCAAAATGAATGACGGCACTCAAAGTGTATACACATTTTTACTCCTCCCTTTACTTTAAAATTCAACAAAAATCAGGAAATTAACGAATTTTACTGAAAATTGCAGTACTTTTTTAAATAATTATCGCAGAATATAATGAACTAATTAGTTTTTACTTAACTTTTAGGGAAAATGTGTTACTTTGTTTACACAAAAAATAACTTTACTAAAGTTATGGTTTTCAGTAGTAAATAAAAAAAAGCAAGAATTTATTTTTCCTTTTTTTAAAGCATCGTAATTTGTAACAATAAAAAATAATTTTTACAGTAACATTACGAAAAAAGCCCCTAAAGTCCGTATTAATGTATTCGATATAACTCGAAGAAAAATGAAGTATCGGATACTATTCAGGAAATTAAAGATGCAATTAGATTCCGATTTCAGTCACCTAAATTATTTAGGATGAAATGAGTTTAGGAATTTATAGCCAAACCTAAACATTTCTCTTTTCTGGTAAATATCCAGATACGCTACTACAGAACACCGACCACTCTAATTTGTTTTGGGAGGGGGGGAAACACATATATAACAAATAAATGTTATCAAAGGCAAAATAAGTTACTTTTCTGCCAAACTGGATATATTTTTCGTGTTTTTATTCAATGTAACATATTTATTCAGCTCGAAAAACATACAGTGTTTACCGATGTATTAGAAAATTCAAGATGGCGTCTCACACCCTCTTTAACACCGTAAGTTTGGAAAAAGGTGTTATAAATAAAAAATATACAAAATACGGGTTTGTATTACTGCACACATTGATTCGAAAAAGTTGTCAAAAAACAAATATATAACTAATAAATGTCATCAAAGGCAAGATAAGTTATGTTTCTACTAAACTGGATACATTTTTCGTGTTTTTATTCAATGTAACATATTTATTCAGCTCGAAAAAAATACAGTGTTTACCGATGTATTGGAAAATTCAAGATGGCTCCTCACTCCCTCTTTAACACGGTAAGTATGGGAAAAGGTGTTATAAAAAAAAAAAATTAGAAAGAATATTATTAAAAACCCGTCGAATATATGTCAAGCTATGTCACGGTAACATATATTGAGCGACTTTTTAACAGTATTTTATCCAGTTTTTTATTTATAACACCTTTTCCCAAACTTTCCGTTTTAAAGAGGGAGTACGGCGCCATCTTGAATTTTCTAATACATCCGTAAACACTGTATGGTTTTCGAGCTGAATAAACATTTTACATTGAATAAAAACACGAAATATTTATCCAGTTTAGTAGAAAGGTAACTTATCTTGCCTTTGATGACATTTATTTGTTATATATTTGTTTTTTGACAACTTTTTCGAATCAAGGTGTACAGTAATATAAACCAAACATTCATTTTGATTTAAAAAAAAATCATTTTGATAAAAAAAAAATAGTTTAATTTTAATGTTTGTTTTTTGTCTTTACTCATATCAAATGTTTTGATTGTGTTCTGCTTCAAATATTCATAATCTTACATGCTTAATTTTCATTTTATTATATTAAATACACTTCAAGTTTACTACAAATCAAATCGTGTTCCTTCACTTTTTTAAAATGTAATTATAAGTAATTGAAGAACGCATTCTAATCTTTAAAATCTATAATACAACGAAATATTCAATTGCTTATAATACTTAAACAAACTTGTGTTTTTTAACATTTTTTTTTATTATTAATATTAGATGAGTTTCAGTAAAAATCACCGTGTTCTTTCTTTATTTCTTTATTTTAATCCAATTTTGAAGTTTTGTAACGCTGTCTGTAAAAGTTACTGTTCATTATTTACAGTCTAAGAGTTACACATATCTTGCTTGTTGGGACCATGCGATGACGTCATTTTTTCAGCTGGCCGGCCATCTTTATAACGAAGGCCACGCCACCATCCCCCCACCAAAAGGGGAAGCCTGGCATTTTCTCACCCGAAAGGGGGGATCTTGGCAGTTTCTCCCCCCAAAGGAGGGAGCCGGTGTCCCCCCGAAGGGTGGAGGGGGGGGCGAAGAGGCCAGGAGGAGGTGACTTTTTTCTTGGGGGGGGATAGAAGCCTCCAAGCACCCTCCTCCCTGAAGGTGGGGTTGGGGTTTATCTCTCCCTGAAGGGGGGAGGCCGGCACCAAGCATGTAAATCCAGAGGGGTGACTTTCTTGTTACCCCTCGGAGTGGGAAGGGGGCCGATCACCCAGGCAACGCCGGGTAACCCTTACTAGTATATATATATATATATATATATATATATATATATATATATATATATATATATATATATATGGCCATTCCAACACTCTTGACTTCCAATAGAATGTTTTATTTTAAGTTAATACTTTTGTATCTTTAAAAATGAATGCCAAATACTGCCGAGTTTCCTTGCAGCAAAGTGTTTCCAGATTTTCTGGAAAAGCAGGAATATCTTTTATTTTCCTTACCGACACATAATCTGTACACGATTAAACCGTCCACCCGGCTTTCATCAACGTCAAGCTAAAAAAAGCCTAAAGTGTAATTGCTGAAGTTGATAAAAAAACTCTGAAACTGTCAAAGTTTTGATTTTATTGAAGCTGAAAGTAGGGCGCATGGAAAGCAGTTCGAAAGACATTTTTCAAGTGATAGCGAGAAATTGAGAAATAGCGGCACATATCATGCAGCAATTGCAACTCGGTCAGAAGAAGAATTGGAAGGATCAGCCGCCATCACCGCCAGTAATTTATCAACAATCAACGATATGTCATCGTGACAATTTTCTGTGTCTGATAGTTTAAAAATTGATATTATCAAGCGGGGCGGGACATTCAGAGAATAAGCAGGGGCATTTTAAGTTGGTTACAAGTCAGGTAAAAATTTTAAAGATGAATTCTCGGAACTGTCTACAACCTGGTTTTATTCCTCATTGTTAAAGGCCGGCAGTGTGCTACGATCGTGAAGCCTGGTTGAAACAATATGCCAAAATTATTGAGCATTAAGAGGCAAAGGGCATTCTATCGTACGGGGAGAACTGAAAAACGCTAGCTTCAAGACGCCATCGATGCAGCGCCCATTTCCCTTATGGAAAAAGAGAAAATAAGTCCAGAGATAGTGTGCACACACTTTTGAATGTGAGGCTTTTCCTTAAACTAGAGAACCTGGGAGTTAGATGCCATCGCGAGAGTATGGCCTTATTAAACACAAGTAACTTCATAGAACTTGCCCAATTGTTATCTCACTATGGTGTGGTTTTACATGCACATCTGTTCAGCCTCCAGCAAAGCGTGTACAGTCAGGCAATATGTTCATACATGTCGCCTGGAACATAGAATGCGGTTATTTCTCTTTTAGTAAAACATGAGATTGGAAAACCCGTTGCTGACATGAAGAATACAATATCACACCAGACGTTTCGCATGCAGATCGAATATCAACAGTAATTAGATACGTACATCTTAGCGATGGTGCAGTTGTAGTGCATGAATCATCCCTGTGAATTTTACATTTGAAAAGTAAAACAGCTCCTGCATTGACTTACTAGATCTTTGAGAAATTATAAAACGAGGCACGAGATATTAAGTTCTGTCGCGGTCAAGCATGTCCCGAATACATGGTGTGTTATATAGTTACAGATGATTTTTCTTGTGAGAGTTCTTATTAGTAATGATATGAGTCTTAGTGAGAGTTCTTGTCTTATTACATATGATGTTGTATCTTAGAGAGAGAGATGTTGTTGTAATGACATTTTATAACACAGACATATAATAACAATACAATTTACCTTTTTGTAGAAATCACAAACACAAAGATGAGCTTTATCCAAAACACATGGTGAATTTATTTAATACGACCGGTCGGGATTTCCTCATTAAGAACTCAAAGTTTCACATCTTAGTTTCTGAAGTGACGTCTCGCTTCAGACGTCCGCCTGTCTGTCTCCCCTGACTGTCTCTCCTGACTGTCTCTCTGACTGTCTCTCCACCAACTAACTCCCACCTGCTATATTGAGAACTCCATGCATCCCGGCCACGTGAGCAAAATTCACGTGTCTCAACATGCACGACTTTGCACGTTTTCGACATTGATTTCCCAATAACCTATTTTCCTTGTTTGTTTCCACAAAGGAATTTAACCTACATATCTAATTTATTTAACTCATATTTTATTATCCACATTCTTTTAACAATTGAATAGTTTATTTATTATTTATTTCATCCGAATTAACAATTTACTGGGCATTCCATTTAAACCTATTGTTCTTTAAAACTTATGTCCAGGGTTCGATTTCTGCTTTCTCTTATTTCCATTTTAACTAATCTCTCTATTTTTATACTTACATGAACAGGGGACATCCCTTATCATGTAACATCCCTCCCTTCCATATTTCACAAAAAAAAAATGTATGCATTTTTAACTTTAGTACATTTTTTTTTTTTTTTTTTTTTTACATCTACACAACCACACGGCTAGAAAGATCAGGCTAAAAAACACAAAAAAAAAATCTCTTTTAGTCAGCCCTTCACGGCCGATTTCACAATTATTTATTTTTTTTTATAAGATCAGAACCTTTCTGATCTTTGTGGCATTTACTTTTTGGGTGTAGGGTATTCCTATAATTCACATCAGCTATTTTCCAGCCACCCATATGCCGCAGACTAGAGGTTTTCACCTTTCTCGAAATGGACGACTTCCTTCGTCTCAAAAGTGCTCTGATCTCTCTTTCCGCATGGTTAGTCTTATCAAGTATGGCTTTGTTTTTTTATTCTATAACTATCTCATACGGGACATACCAAAGCTCATATACTTAAATCTTTGTGGTTGGCTTCAGAAGTTTAAGATATACCTTTTTTTTCTCTCATACGGATTCACTCGGATTTCCTTGCTTGGATTCTTGAAACTTCGACGAGGATTTAGAAATATCACCCCTAACTAACTAACACGTTTCCTGCGACCAACAACTTAATTGCGCCTAAATTCTATCTAATTGCCCGTTTTTTTGTGATTTTTCTTTCCTCTCACCAGAGCCTCCAAGATCCAGCAGATATATCCCACATTCATGCGTCTCTAAGAAAAATACAAGGTTATATCTTTCTTACGTAATCTACGGCATATTTTTGCCTGTCTCTTACTTCATTAAGCTATATGTGATTGCCTCGGGACTACCTCTCATCGGTTTACTGGTCCCCTTAAGAATTTTCGTATTCTTTCCAACGCCTGTTTATTAACTAAGCCAAGACTTACTACTTTGCTTGGAGTCGTTACGTGCAACTAGCTTATTTTAAGCACTTAATTAACCAGGTTCCCAAAATTTTCGTATAGGGGCACTTCTTGTGCTTATCAATCCCTACCAAGTCACTTTTCTTGGAGAAAAATTTTTAGGATGTCTAAAAAAAAACAAAAAAAAACAAAACCAAATGCTAAAACAAAACACCTTTCTTACGGCGTATCACATCTAAAATCTCTCCAAATGCCCGTTTACGTAATTTTAATTCTTGTCCCCCTTCTAAAATTCTAACTGAATCTGTAAGCCAACCATACGTCTTAACTTATTTTCTACTAGATCATTTTAATCTAATGTATATTTACGGATAACTTTGAATTCTTGCTGTGAAAATCATAACATTACATAAGACAATTTACAATATTTGTTCAACATCATAAAAACATTTTCAAAAAAAAAAAATACCTTAATACATTTAAACATTTTGCAACAGTTATAACTTTTTTTTTTTTTAACAACAAAAAAAAATCATCTGTAACAAACAACAATTCAACTGTCTGTCCAAAACAATTGTCCCTTTTTTTTTCAAAAACAAAATAAATGAACACGCAAAAGCCGAAAAGTTCACTATGAACACAAAATGCATTTCAAAACAATTTACACGCCGTTTCATAGAGAGTACATGCGACCTTTGAAATTCCTGTTTTGATTGACAGATTAAATTCAACAATTCGTCCAAACGATTTCATATTGACACACATTTTCTAATGCACTTCTACAAATTTCAAAACAATAATATATTACACAATCTCTGCATTCGCGTGTATGTGTGTGTGTGTGTGTGTGTTTTTTTTTTTTTTAACAGGCCAATTCATTTATCAATGAATTACGTTTGGTGACTTGTTTACTATTTTTTTCCATTACTACGAATTTCTTTTTACGGCATATCGGCCTTTTCTTCTTTTTCTTTTTAATATTTCTTGTATCTTTTGTTCTCTGTGTGCGTGTATGTTCAAATTTTTTTTTTCATCATTTTTTTTTCGCATTTCTGTGATCGTGTAATTTTTTTTCTTTTTCCGTGGTATTATTTATTCATTATTATTATTTTTTTAATTATGTTGGACCCTTTTAAAACGTTGTGTTTCTTTTTCTATTTCGAATTCTGTGATCGTGTGATTTTTTTTTCTTTTTCCGTGGTATTATTTATTTATTTTTTTAAATTATGTAGGACCCCTTTAAAACGTTGTGTTTCTTTTTCTTTTTCGAATTCTGTGATCGTGTAATTTTTCTTTTTCCGTGGTATTATTTATTTATTTTTTTTTAATTATGTTGGACCCTTTTAAAACGTTGTGTTTCTTTTTCTTTTTCTTTTTTTTCGTGGTATCGACCCCAGGTTCGGTTTCTGCATCGCTGATGCAAAAGGTTCACGAACACCAAATTGAAAGTTGTTATATAGTTATTATTATTAGTATTAGACTATACCACTTGTGCGCGTATGTTACGTGAGTTCTTATTAGTAATGATATGAGTCTTAGTGAGAGTTCTTGTCTTATTACATATGATGTTGTATCTTAGAGAGAGAGATGTTGTTGTAATGACATTTTATAACACAGACATATAATAACAATACAATTTACCTTTTTGTAGAAATCACAAACACAAAGATGAGCTTTATCCAAAACACATGGTGAATTTATTTAATACGACCGGTCGGGATTTCCTCATTAAGAACTCAAAGTTTCACATCTTAGTTTCTGAAGTGACGTCTCGCTTCAGACGTCCGCCTGTCTGTCTCCCCTGACTGTCTCTCCTGACTGTCTCTCTGACTGTCTCTCCACCAACTAACTCCCACCTGCTATATTGAGAACTCCATGCATCCCGGCCACGTGAGCAAAATTCACGTGTCTCAACATGCACGACTTTGCACGTTTTCGACATTGATTTCCCAATAACCTATTTTCCTTGTTTGTTTCCACAAAGGAATTTAACCTACATATCTAATTTATTTAACTCATATTTTATTATCCACATTCTTTTAACAATTGAATAGTTTATTTATTATTTATTTCATCCGAATTAACAATTTACTGGGCATTCCATTTAAACCTATTGTTCTTTAAAACTTATGTCCAGGGTTCGATTTCTGCTTTCTCTTATTTCCATTTTAACTAATCTCTCTATTTTTATACTTACATGAACAGGGGACATCCCTTATCATGTAACAGGTGTGCAAGAATAGATCGAGGACATTTATCAAAGTGCCGTTTTTTACCTTGTTCTGCTCATTTTTTAAACCATTGTGAAAAAGATTAGTTTGCTAACAATTCCCCTTGTGCAATATTTTTGGCAGTCCTGAGGCGATGTAAATGTTTTCCGCTCCGTTAAGCAATCACTGGGATATGTTAGTAAACTATAAACGTCTAAAAACGAGGAGATTATCCACAACTCGCCGGAGTGCACATGCTGATGAAGTGGAGCCGGAGAAAAAGAAGTTTAAACATTTTGTGGAAGCTAATGAAACTTTTTATAATGACGAAGAAGCCCCCGAGACAAGAGGCGCTGCGCACAATCTGTTCCCAGCTATATGTGGCTTTTCTTCCATTACTTTCTTGCTATTCAAGAGTGACGTTTTACAAGAAGCAAACCTAGCTCAGAAGTACATACACGTACCAGGTATTACCTTGAACATGGTTGCTACCAAACTAAGGGCAATCAGGGTGTTTTGGAAGACCAGCATATGAATGCCGTCCACCAAGGTTTTGCAACATGTGAAGAACTTGATATCTCTACGGAATCAGAAGAACGAATAGAATGCCAGGAGAAGAGGCAAGAGATGCTGAATGATCATTTAAGCAGGAGATTTAGAAAGCAATGGTGGAGTGTCTGAACCGTTTCCATATCGAATTGGATACCAGAGTACAGGCAGAAAATAATATTATTTAAAAACATTTCCTGCCCTTCAGACAGATCATATTTTTTGTGCCGGCGAGTAAGAAATGCAGTTGTCTGTTGCCAAGCTCACATGTGTGTTTGTTTAGCTATCTGAATGAGACATGTGTTTAGAAATTCCATAAATAAGGAGACACCTACAAGTACCTGAAATAACCTTGGAAGCCAAACCCTGAATTGTACTGCAATTTCTATTGTTTTCATCAAGTGGGACTTTACCATATCTTACGCATGTTCTAAAATTCCTTCTTACAATATATGTGTCGATGCCATCGTGTGAAAGAAGTTTCTTCAAAATGAAACTCATGTAAAATTACATCCTGTCAACCATGCGCTAGTCAGGACTATATGATCTTGCTGTTCTATCTATTGAAAACGGACTTACGTGACAAATAGATTTTGACAGTGTGATTGACCAGTTTGCCACAAGGAAACAAGAAAATATTTATTGTAGGACTATACTATCGAAGGTATATATTTTGTGAATTACAGTGTTTTGCATTTAAATGTCCTAAAAGTGAATATATGCTTTTCAAGATCAGCGTATATGCGTTTTACGTAATGTAATAAAATATGTATTGTTGTTTTATTTCTCTGAGGAATATTGTTTTTTTTCTTGTTAGTCATTAATTTTTTTCATTGTTATGTTTAGGTTTTGTTCGTTTTGCTTTATCTTTAAAATATAGAGAGTAGTGTGGTTGGCAAGTTTTCTTTTGCTGCAAGAGCAGATGATAAGCGTGATGGGAGAGAAGATTCCGATAAGAAAGTGGAAGGAAGCTGAGGGAAATATCGAGCTGCTTGTTTCATTATTCAGGCGAAAAGATATTTGAATTTCTGTCTTCATATGAAGTCTGTCAGATAGCTTCTAATAGTTCTCTATTAGTCCCAGATTTGATTTGGTTTCTTTGCTTAGCTTTCCTCCACATTTTTTCGACGTGGTTCGCAATCGTGTGTAGTAAGGTTATCTGGAAACTTTGGAAAAAAAATAATAAGTGTGAATTGTGAAAAACAGATAATTGAATAAAAAATAATAATTGACGATTTTTAGCGTCTGCTAACTTGAATTTGATTGGCTAAGTCGTTCGACATATCCCAGTTTTTCTCAATATCTGCCCGGAAACGCTCGGGAAGGTTCGGGAAAATTACGATAACGAAACTGCATCAGTGCGTTTTTTTTTTCTTTCTGGGGTAGGCTTACAAATAAAACGAAAGGATGTTTAATTGACAGTTTCTGTTTTCTATTGTTAAGTGTATCATTTCTTATTGTCTTCGTAATTGTGTTTTTCACCCATTTATTAATTAACGTTTATTTTATTTCATGTATTCGTTTTGTCAGTTAATAAGGCAGGTCGTCTGTTACGTGTGTTTCTTTTTTGTTTATTTTCAAACCATCATATCCGATTTTATTTACTCACTGGTTTTCCTTTTTTACTTTTTCGCGTTCCTATTCGACTCGTTTCTAATGCTCTCTTTTTTCTTCATAACAACAATGAATTACTTTATTCTTTGATACATTTAGTAAGTTACTCGTCATAATATGATTTGGCGTTATGTTACAATTTGACATTGTTTTAAGGAGACAACCTTCTTGTACTTTTACTAAGATTCGTTCATTTTTTTATCGGCTACTTTAAGACTCTAATAAATTGTCACTTAGTATTAACAAGCGTTTTTCGTTGTTTTTTTTGGGGGGGAGGGAGATGTATTTAATTATAGAACGTGTGAATCATTTTAACAGGTTCTTCGCCGACATTAACCTAGCAAAAGAACTGTCAACTGTTTTTTCACAAAAATTATGTCCATAGGAGGGAGGTGGCGCCTATGTCTTAGCATAGAGTAAAGTGGGGGTAAGTGGAACGATATCTGAGCGGGCCGGCCCTGATGACATTTACTCTTGCTACGCCACTGCATCGATGTAAAAAATCGCATAAAATCATATTTTTGTTTACCTTCCAAAACAACGATTTAATTTGTCTTTTTTACAAGGTGATCACCACTTATAGAGGCCCGGAAGTCACTCAGGGGTAATGGTTATTGTAAGTACAGTACGTAAGTGTGGTGATTGAATCAAGTGTCTACTTAAGGGGGCGGTTCATCAGGAATTGATTTACGTTGGACTTGAAGACATCCAGGTTGTAGTCAGATGGGAAGACGGCAGACGGAACAGAGTTCCACAGGCGTGCAGTTCTAAGAAAGCCGTTTTTTTTATTTTTATCTTGCTATAAATAAACCATTATAAATGAGAGAATATGATAGCAGAAGCGGTCTTTATACACATGAAAATAAAAACAGACCATATTAAAATTAGAAATATAAAAAAAATGAATACGATTATGCCTTATTTCTGTATTATTTCTCTTCAATGATATTCTATTAAAATATAAATGTAAATGCGAAAATATAAATGTAAAAGCTTTATCATATAATTCTAAATTTCATATTTTTCCATATCCATTTTAAGACAGATATGTCACGTTAAAGCAAACACCACCAAAATATTAAATTCAGTTTACAAATGGAGGCCGCAAATTCTCATAATTTTCAATTATGGCTTTGCATTCCGTAGTTGTAAAATTATTCTTACGAAATTCTTCCTTATTATCAGAAAATGTTTGTAATTTTAAATTTGTGTATGGTTATATGAACTAAAATTCACATAGTTTAATATTAAGTGATTGAACACATGCTGTCTTTAAATGCAATTGCATTTATTCTAAACTCGTAATTGTGTCCGTCATTGTGGGTTAGATAGTATTTTCAGTTTTGACAGATTTCTCTGTCATTTTTCTATAAGTGATACAACCATTCACATCTTTTCTAACTATATCCTTTTCAAAAACAAAATAACACCTTTTTTACGTATTAACGGAAACATTATCTCTTTATTCAAAATACGTTTCGACAGGCAGTTTGCCACTTTTTTAAAAACTCCGTATAATTCAATCAAATAAAAAAAAATATTTTGATAATTCTATGAGGTTTGACTAACAAAACGTCAATTGTAATAAATAGAGGACTGAACACTTTAAAATTGTTTCTAATTTTCTATTTTTTTCTAAAAAAATCGGAAAATTTGTATGAATTGTGATTGCAGAAAATTTAAGATAGTTTATTTGATCATTCCAATTCATATAGCATGCAAACAAATCCCTCCCACAAAAAATATCTGATAAAATTGAGGCGAAATAATCCTTTTGAAATGTTGAGCATCTAAAAATCTAGTGATTATATTATTTCCGTTCCTTTAAAGCATTTATTTCGAGGGCTGCGGCGTCGAACGTTCGTCATAGAGTAGTCGTGTAAAACGTTTCTGTTTTTTGTACCACATTTTACAACTAGCATTGCACGTTCGATCCTACCAACTGTGGGTAAGTAGTGTCCCTTATTTACAGCTAGAGCTGATATTTACATTATTTACAGTTTTTAAGACGTGGATTATTTTTACATACTTTTGCGATACGCAAAACACAAAATAAATTGATTTTCCCTAATCAATCATTCATTTATTTTCAGGAAAATAGCATACTAAAAATATTAAATTGATTGGGCCTTATTCTCCCGAATACTATGTTCCTTTTAGGTATATGAACAATATTTGTTTTCTTAATCATATAATAATGTTGTTTCTGTTGCCAACACTTCACATTTAAACAGCTTTACATTGTTTCAATACCAGAATTGTTCTGTATCAATTGTTTATACTTGAAGAAAAATCCTGTATATATCATTAAAATATTTTTTATTACTTAAAAATACGTTATGTGTGCGTAGTTCCTTTTTTCTGCTTAGTTAAAATTGTTCATTTCTTACAAAATATTGTATATTTTTACATGGAACCGTACATGTGGCTACAGGAAGTTATAGTGATAGAGGATTGGGATTTTTTGCCAACTTAACTTCAGTCTTCCAACAAAAAAAACACTATGCTCTGAACAATACCCGGCACCATATCCTGAAAAATAACATGGATCAAACCTTTCTCGTCAGCTTAGTCCGCACGAGTCAAAGGACACTAGAACCACGGATTTTTACTCTTCGTTCATATTATTTGCGCGTGGGATTCCTGACAGCGATTATCAAAGGTACAGCTGCAGAAAATTCTTTGACAACATACCCCCACCCACAAAACAGGGTATCAAATCCGGAAACCCTTCTTTACATGAGGATTTTGGGGTCGGCCAACAACAAAAGCCACATTGCCGTACTTACGGTTACGGTAAACGGGCTCTGCTATTAATATAATATGATATATGTGTGCGTGTGTTTATTCATATATAGTATCGAATTAACCACGTTCAATCAATTGTTGCAACATAAAAAAACATTATCTGTCATTCATATAAGGGTACATGCCATCCTTTGAGTTTCATCGTTAAAATACGGAAGATACGTTTATACACACATAACACACACACTGTCTTATTAATATGTATGTGCTTGTGTGTTTTTCTATTCTTTATTCTGGCACTTTATACATAATTGATAGAAAGTGTTACGATGATTGCAAGAAAGATCTGTTTGAAGAGAAACATAGTGTTACTCTTTGAAGTGCAATAATTTCTCGCGTTTCCTTTTCTATTAGTTTTTGGTCTTCAAAGCGACATTTCTGCTATTAACATTTATCTATATTAGATGTTAATAGTCCGGTATATTCGCGAGAAAACAGCTTTTGTAAAGAGATCAGATCAATGGAAAAACGGATCAAATGTTTAGCTCATCAAACTTGCTCGGACATAATCACAACAGATCGTATGTATAAGAAAACAAACGGCTGTTTTTTAGCACAACATACCAGACTGTTTTTTTCTTAAATGAAAAATGCTTTACAATTTACATAGAGAACGTATTTGTGAGCGTTATTAAATGCAGAAAAGTAGATTACGTATGGCAGTTTCTAAACAAACGTTGTGGGTATGCTATGAAACAATATAAATTACAAAAATACTGTTATATGCTTTACCAAAGTTTAAAGTGAATCTGAATTTATATTTGTACTAGCTGTACCCTGCCACGCGTTGCTGTGGCTAAAATTAGCGCAATGGAAAAAGTTTCAAAATGAGAAAAAGCATGTTTCTAATAGGTTTAAATTTCCATTGTGCATGACTACACAGTTTTTGTATTTCCATTTTCTTAGCTGATATAGAGATTTTCCGGTTTGGTGACTGTTGTATATGTAACATATATGTTCCATGTGAAAAAACAGTCAGTGTGTAACTGTAAGGCCCGCAATTGTAAAGATTGTTCCCTGTGTTTTGTTGATGGTTATTGCAAATGACAATAAAATTGGAAAGTGCAATTTGCTAAAGTGTAATGATGTATCCGGTGGAATCATAGGAATGCATGGAATGAAGATATATTCATCTGTGAAAGGTCCTGTTAAGATTGTTTTTTCAATGATATTGTTTGTTAATTTTTCTTACTGCAAGCTATGTGCCATTGCAAAGCTTGGATTGGTTTATATTTCACAACATGATAATTAGTACACCAAATTTCAGTTACAATACATGCGGTGGAATCCCTGGCAAATATAACTGTTTGATAATTAACCACTTTATCTGCTTTCACAACAGTATCGATGGATTTGTATTTGACTACCTGACTTGGAATTTTACATTTAATTATAGTTCATGGGCATCTTTTTATTGACCTGCAAGAATAGCTCATTCACTCAGTCAAATGGAATTCTTATAATTTGAATATCTGCAAAAATCTTTTAAACTAACTCTTCTTTTGATGAAATTAAATTACAGAAATTACAGAAGTTAAAAGTCCAAGAATTTTGCCCTTAACTCTGACCAGCTGGCAGTTTTTCGTACCCAATTTCCCACAAGTGATGCAAAAGTGTTTGTGCGGATCGAACAGTCTGCAACTGTACATGCATATTTTGAGTTAAGTTTAATGTCTTCACATGGAACAAAAAAGTAGAGTATTTGAGGCAAGCATTTATTTCATCTGCTGGTGTTGATTGAAGAATAACATGTAACATTTGTCTGAAATCTCCTGCAAGCAATATTACTGCATTCCCAAATGGTCTGAAATTGCCACGCAAATCTTGCAAGGATCGACCAAGAGCCTCAAGTGATTTTTTGCGTACCATTGTGCATTCATCCTAAACAATAAGTTTGCATTTCTGCAATATTTTTCCCCATATTGGATGTTTTGGAGATGTCGAACATGAGATTTTGGAAAAATTGAATGTTTTAAAGTAGAATAAATAATTCTTCTACTTGGCAGCAAGGTCGCAGGTATTCCTCATGCAGCAAGGGCAAAGGCTATGTCATTTTGTTTCCAAATGGCTGCCAAAATCAATTTAATTAGAAAGGTTTTACCAGTTACTTCTGGTGCTGTTCAAGGTAGCAGTAATTTCCTAATAACTTCTATTCTCACAGTCAGTAAATTAGGTGACTAAAATAGGATTTATCCATGTTTTGACAATGCCTTATTCACTGTAATTCATTTAGGAGACTAAAATAGGATGAGGGACTACAGATGGACGGATAGAGAGGAAGATATATAGATAGAAAAGAGAAAGTGAGAGGAAAATAGAGAAAGAGGAGATAGAGAGATAAAGGGATTGATAGATAAATAGTTAGGGGGAGAGTTAGAAACAGAGAGGGATGAAACAGAGGAAAGGAGAGAGATAGAGGGAGTTAGAGAGAGAAAGGGGGTCTCAGAGAGAGAGTGAGAGGGTTATACAGAGAGAAAGATAGATTGAGAGAGGGAAAGGGATAGTTGGATAGACAGAGATATTGAGAGAGGGGGAGAGAAACAGAAGGTGAACTACACTTCACCGTTTTTTTCCTAGTTCAGTAGAGAAGATATCTTTCGAGACTAAGGCAATTTTAATGTTTTGTTATTATCCAGAGTACCCCTTTTTTTTGGGGGGGGGGGGCTAGATTTTCCTCGCATTAGAAACCGACCGGGTTAGCTGTACTTTCACTTAACAAATCAATAAAAGAAAAACATATTGTAAAATTTGAATTCAACAGGAAAATACTATTTAAAGAAATGGCACGGAAACATAAGTGCATAAGTGCCACTTTAGGTACTCCTTGGGCGTTGAGTTCCATGGCGACCAGCATAATTATTTAATGGTCGCTCCCTAGCCCCCCCCAGTCAAGGCTAATGTATGCGCACGTAACATTTTTTTATTTACTGACGTTTGCTTAGTAACTAAACGATTTATTGATAATTTCGTAAACCTTAAACGCATGCCGGAAGATTTAAATTGGTTCATTATAGTTGTCATGAAAAAAAAAGTTTCATTCAACACAAAACCAAAAACACATATTAATGATAAATGATTTATTATTCTATTCATTGAAATTTACTAATTTTCAAATAAAAAAGTATTAAAACGTTAATAAAAAAGTAGTTGCTTATGTGCGCATAAACAACTTTTTTTTTTAGATTGTAATACGTTGAGGCATGTCGTAAAAATGAAACAGTTTAGAAAAAGTTAAAACAAACTTTTTCATGTTAACAATGCCGTGAAAATAAACTAAACAATTGAAACGTAATGTTTCATGAGTGAAAAGCCTTACCATAAACAAAATTTTAAAAAATTGGTTAGTACATAAATGAATTTAAATTTTTAAAATATGGGATTCTTATTTTTTTGTGTGTGTGTACTAATGCAGAGAGTGATCCGCGCTTTTTTTTTTAGATCGCTTTCCACGTTTAATTAAATTTTTATGATATGTTTTTATTCAATTGTAAGGTTAAATACAGAATAGATACAAAACACCCTCCATTCCCCATGTTAAGAATGGCTTTTTAAATAATAACATTATTATTTCAACACGGATCACTCTCTGCATGAGTGTTTTTTTATTTTCTTTACTTGTCGAGTTAAGAGAAAATGAAATCTTTCGTCAATTCGTAGCTGTGAAATGAATCGAACCGGAAGTTCAGTTTTACAACAGAACAGATTCGCAGTAACGGTTAAAAATATATTTATTTTATTTAATATTTTAATAATTCGTGAGGTAAATTTATTTCAATAACATAAAAACATACCTCGACTCTAAAGATGGGTTATCTGAAAATTTCAAATAAATTGGTAACGTAGAAATAGGGTTTTATTATTTTAGAACGAACCAACATTTACATTTTTATATATATAGAATACATAAAATACATCTCTCTCTCTTTATCTCTCCCTCTCTCTCTCTCTCTATCTCTCTCTCTATATATATATATATACACATATATATATATATATATATATATATATATATATATATATATATTCTACACTATTACATCAGCTGTTTATTAATTTAAATCCAAGTTTATAGCAGAAAATATTCTATCAGGATGTACTTTCTTGACCGCTGAACACGCAATTAAAATAATTATTTTAAACACGCTTTTACTGTTTTTGTATAATAATAACATTAATTATTTTGTAATTTAAGACACTGACCATGAAAAATATGCAGGCATTTATTTAGTAATGCAAGGATTACTGATTTTGTTGAGATATGCCCTATTAGGTGTATTAAACTTTTTAAAATATTTTAATTAACAAGAAGCACTGACCAATTAATGTTTGTGTTGGTTAATTCCAACTACTGAAAAATCATTATGCGTTCAATTATATTCGATTTACAAAATATCAAGTTTGCAAAATATCACAATAATAGATTATCTATCGTCTACTGATTCTGTGTTATATCATCATATTGCTGTATTCGTGGTGTGACTAAATGTCTTCTACAATAACATTGATATTGGAAAATGTGGAAATGCGAATGTTCTGAAATAAGCAAGTGTTACTAATTGCACTTGCCTATTTCACAACCTACGCATGTTCACGTATGTAATGAGGAAAAATTATGCATATTAGATTCATATTTACTGCAAAGTTTGATAAACACAGTATAAAAATATAAGTATTATCATATTCGATTGCCTGTATATAAAAATCAGGATTTCGAAATAATATAATTAAAAAATCCGCTACATTTAACAGTCTTATTCCACAACGAATGAATTAATAGGACATGAATATGTATTTGTTAATTCCTGATGTACATTGCTTAATATCAACGAACATACTTATTTAGCCGTTATCACACTGATATAGTTTGTTCACACGTTCACTGTTTATTATATCATGTGCTCATATTAAACGTTATTAAACTCTTACATTTGTTTTAAATGAATTGGTATATCAAGCAGCATACCTTAAAAAACATGAAGCGGAAGCATTCTCTTTATGTCAATTATTTTTATTAATAAATCGTCGTTTATGGCAGAATAAAACAAAAATCAACAACCGAGATAAATTGTGTGTCATTTACGATGGAAGGATTAGAAATGCCAAGAGTACATTAATGAGGTCACAAGCTGGACAGAAAAGCTTGTAAACATTGTATTTGAAAAAAATATTTGTAGATCTCGTAGTATAGCATTTACGACTATGAAGTTCTTGAAAAGCAACATCGTTAAAACAAAAAATAATTTCAATTTCAGGTTCTGTGAAAACAAAAACCCTTAAAATCCAATGACTGCTCAGTCGAGGAAAGGAAGCAATGTGCATCTACCTTAAGTTGAAGAATAATTGCCCCCTTCCGCGACGTGACAGCCAATTAACAATTGCTAGCCAGCAAAGCTTAGGTAATCAAAGAATAGCTTCCCGGCAACAGCCACAAATGCATCTGGAAAAAAAAAACTTGGCCACTGGGAAGAATCTCCCTTTAAATAACCAAAAGGTCATGTGATTAACTGTCACCTGATCTGTGAAAAAAAGTTATTAAAAGGCAGAGAAGGTAAGACAATCCATTTTTGTTAGTAAGCAAGGTAAGTGCACACTGCTCTCCCTCTATTGAGCAATCATCAATCCCCCCTTTTTTAAGAGTTTTCCTGATTACAAATAGTTATTAAAATTATATCGAGATGAAGTCATTTTAAATGTTTTCAAAGTAGAATCAAATACTATTAGTGTAGAAATATACAATCAAATATCAAGGTTACGGAAAATACACACCGTTTACATACTACACTAGACATACTTATTGTAGCTTTTTTTCGGTATCATTTTAGTTTAACTTAGCATTCTGGGACAGTATATTGTCACAGTGTGCAGGATTAATAATCTATTGTCTATAAAAAAGGAACATTTGGGTTTATGTGCATAAAATATTTCTGCATGATACGTTATCAAAAATTTCCATAATACACGCATGGTTTTAGATAGATAATATCGTTAATGCTGACTCTCAAGATGTGTATTTTAAGATGAAACTGTTACTTTACTTTAATATATACGTGTTTGTTTGTTGGTCGGTTGTTTTGTTTTACGGCATATCAACCCTTTTTGTGTTATTTGATGACGAACCCAAAGATTTTGAAGAATTTTTTTTTAATAGCATATATTTGTTTTCACGTCGGTTTCTATTTAACCCATAGTTGGGACCCTAACAGGTACTACCACTCCGGGTCAGAGTGGACCTGAGAGCAATGGTAATTTAAGGGTTTCTCCACACTCCCAAACGGCCACAAGCCGGCGCCTCACAACTGGATATAGTTTAAGGTCATATCCAGGACCCCCATTGAAGGGGCTTTACCCTCTGCAGGGGGGCAGTCGGCATATTCTAATGACCCACCGACAGAGTCTGTATATACGTGTGTATATATGCATGCATATATATATATATATATATGTATATATATATATATATATATATATATATATATATATAATTTCTGACGAGGACGCTTCACAGAACGTCTGAAACGCGTAAAAACGATTTCAATGATTTAAAAAGATAATTACAATGCTCCAAACATAATTCTCAATGAAAAACCAACACACGCAATAATAAAATAATGTTAAAAAATACACATTGTTGGTGACTACCCCCTTATATATATATATATATATATATATATATATATATATTTATATATATATGTGTGTGTGTGTGTGTGCGTGTGCTATAGAGAAAGATAATTTATAAATAGCCATACATGCATATACTTCTCACATAATTAAGTAAATCAAAATGTTCCTGACTAAGATTTAATATTTACATTTCTTTTCAGGAGAGTAATCACACATTTAATTAATTTCGAGGTTGACATTTTGGTCCTGAATCAAATAGGTAATGTGTTGCACATCATTAGATAAAGCAGCAAAAATTTTTTTCTCTTTTATCACGCCCTTTTATAACTAGAATAGTAGTGCTCGTATCAAATAATTTGGGATGTAATAGAAGGAGGCAAACGACATTTTCTGTTTACTTAGGTATACACTCGTGAACATCTTTGTTTTACTCGGGGGTTAAGCTTGCATTAAAAAGGACAGACGCGAAAACAATTATAAGAGTGAGTTAATCTTATCTAAAGATAAGAAAGAAAGAAATTTGATAAGATATACTGAACATAGAGAACATTTTCTTTATGTGTGCTAAATGCAACTTATAGTCATATAATCTATATACTATCACGTGTTCCTAGCAATTTTATATGTGTATATTGTATTGACGGAGGATCGGGTATCAAAGCATATGCTACATCTCAGATTCTTACATTTTATTTATGTACGTAAAGTCATGGTGTTTGCATTCGTCCAGCACTATGATAACCACAGAAAGAAAAGTACTTAATTTTATATATGGTTAATAAGATTATTTGTAAAACTCAATCAGTATTATTATAATTCATACTTAGGTTTTTCAGTACTCTGAATTATCGATATCTATATTATGCTGTGTCTGGTCGAAATACACACGCGACGCCGTAAATAAATCAAGAAAAGTAAAACGAATGCAATCATATGGAAATCTACCATTTGGCCAAGATAATTATCGTTGAAGATTACAATGTTTGATGATCACTTAATCAATAAAATGAATCATTATGAAGAGCAATTACATAATGACTTGGTTAATTAATTGTCTTTGTCCCTTACAATCAATTATCCTCATATAGTGCGGCTTGTTTTAATAAGCTATGCCATTTCCAATTAAACACGGATGATTGTGATGTTAGAGCTATAAGAAAACCAATTACAATGAAATAAATTTTCTGGATTCAAATCCTTTATTACAACGTATCTTATGTGATAGCACTTTTAGTAATTTGCGTAAATTATTGTAAACGACATTCTTTGTAAATTGCGTGGATAACTGAACATGTGAAATCTATACAGGGCCTTTTTTGAGAGGTTCTATTATTATTTTATTTAGACTTCTACATCGTAAACAAAACTTAGAGCGATGGCGGATTTACGGCCTTCGATTTAGGACAATACATGCAGGTCACTGTAATATGTAATGAGCACACACACACAAACACTCACACGCATACACCCCCACACACATATATATACACACACACATATATATATATATATATATATATATACATATATATATATATATATATATATATATATATATATATATATATATATAAGAAACTATTATAGGACTCTACTGTTCGTCATCGAAAGACCTCTTGATTAAAGTGATTGGTTTTTACAGTTTTGGTCTAATTAGAAGGTTTCTACTCGAGGGCATGCGCACTATATATCCGTTAAACTACATTAAAATGTGTGTAAAACACGCACACATAAATGACCCATACACACATTTGTAACATTTTCACGATGACCAAGTATTTGAATCATTAGAACAAACGTCGTACTGAAGTTTAATTTGGAAAAACTGAACTATCAGCACGAGCCAACACATATTTGATTGTGTTACAAATCTCAATAAAGAAATAATATATAAAATTAATATTTAATTCTCCTGTAACAAATTGTCTATACACATCACAGGAATTAGATACAGTAGACTATATACGAGTATCATATAGCAATTACCACAACGATATTTAACAATCTAAAAATAAAAAATAAAAGAAAACACTTCATGTGTAATTTTATATTGAATCATTAAATAGATATATCAACATTTCGAAACGTAACATAAGAAATGTGTGTGTGTGTGTGTGTGTGTGGGGGGGGGGGTGCAGTAAGCACAAACCCTATTCATGATTTAACCGGCTTCATCCGAAGGAGGAAGTTTCATGGGATTAGGAAATTCCCAGGGGGTCTCCAGTCCCATGTATATCCCCGTTAGGGGAGATGACGACGTTAGGGTTTTGCAACTTTTTGCAGGGAGGTGTCGACTTTCTCCTATACACATCACCTGGACTTCTAAAATTTGTCACCCATTTTTGTAATGTCCAGGCTCAACGTTGCTTAACTTCGATGATCTGCGGGAACCGGTGTGTCAACGTGATTATGCCGTATATAAAAATAGGAAATGTATATTTTCACTCCTGAAAAAAAAAAAAAAAAACTAAACTACAGATACTTAATAAACTGATCTCATATAAATAATATGCATTTTTAATATATATATATATATATATATATATATGTTATATATATATATATATATATATATATATATATATATATATATATGTCTGTGTGTGCTCAAGCGTGGGTGTACGTGCGAGTGTGTATGCATATACACTTTCTTAATCGAGTTATTACAGTGTAGCAAAATAACAGTAGTTCTCTTTGGCCATAATGAAAATATTTATATTATCAAGGACTGCTTTAAGGTTAGCTATTCCCAATTTTTATCAAATCCATGCGTTAATCACGGAGTTATAGCTTTAATTTATTATCAAGGAATCGATATTGTCAATCGGTTTCTTGTATATCTCTTACAATGCAATGGATTAAAGGTTATCAAAAGTAAATGATCGTTACTAGACTGGCGGAAAGATTGTCTATCAAAGATTTTGCCACGAACTGGAAATGGATCCAAGAACGTTGGTTTCATTCGAGAAAATCCCACACAAAATCTTGAAAGGATAACCGTACCAGTGTAAACTTTTCAGATCGTGATATTTACAAATTTTGTTGGGAAGTTAACAGAAACCCAAACAACACCATTTTTTCAAGGGTTGGAATCGCTCGAAGGTCCAGGCAGGCCTAATTGTATGTGCAGAATGAGATTGCAAGAAATATCAACCCGCTTTCTAGGCCTCCATTGACAAACAACATAGGGAGAAAACGAATTTCCGCGGAACAGAAATACATGAAAATGAATCGCCAGCGTGCCTTATTTACGGATGAGGATTCTGCTACTCCTGACGGTCCGGATGGTGAAGTAAAAGTTTGAAACCCGAATGCAACTCTGCACCGCGGAAGCTGGCATTTTAGTTATACAGAATACTGTCAGGTCTGAGTAATTTTATAGCAAGTTAGAGGTAATTAATTTTCTTTGTAAACCTCGGCAATGGTCAATTATAAATAATGCAGTATTTGCAGAAATATATCTTCAGAATAATGTGGGTTTATATTCACGTTTAATTTCATCACATTTTTATATTTTATTGTACTTAGTTAACTTTTATTATTGAATATATCTAAAAATAAAAAAAAATGAGTAGCACGAGCTTTGGTTTTCTTCGTGTTCTATTTAGCATTTACAGTTTTCCAGTTGTAAATTAAAGTATTTTGCATATTTTATTCTGACATACTTGACTGTGGTTCTTTTCTTTACGCCGGTTATATTACTTTTCTTCGACATTCGAATTCGTGATATTTTCATAATGATTTTTTAAATCTATCTTCGATTTCTCTCAAGTCATAACATCGAGGTAGACCTGGAAACACTAGGGCAGCCATCTGTGTAGCTTACAGTCGACGCTAGATAAAAAAATGACAATTTGCTGTCAGAATTCGACATACGCTTTAAGTCTGTGTTTTTTTACTCGAGCTAATCGCTACATTAATGCGCTACTCTTTCCAAGAAATGAGGAGATTTTAAACTCAGGTAAATAAATGTCAACACTCTTTCAGCTGAACCCTTATGGAGTGGGCGATGATATTCTCACACAATAAGTCGACATTCAGCTGATAGAGAGCTCATGAATTATTTCGGAACTTACTCACCGAAGATACAAAGATCAGTAAATGGGTGACCTTTTGACTGGACTATTTGAGTGCCTTTTTTTTTACGTGAAGCTTTTTTCCACATGAAACTCATTAAGCCCTTATATCGATTTGGAAGCAATAATGTTTGCTTAATACTGGCTATTAGGAACTACATTCCGTACGTACCCTTGACATATTTCATCCAATGCAATTCATGCGGGCAATGTAATGACAAAAACGTACAGAGCTGTAGTGTATTATATAGCTCGATACAAAAATCAATATACTGTGCATATAAAATAATTTACAATATAATTATAACTAATCTGTCTTTAATTTTTAGTATTTGATAGATCGTTAGAAGTAGTAATATCATAAGTAGCTCTCATACTGATGTGTGTACACTCCTGCTCTAGACATAGCACACCTTTTCTATCGTACCTTATAATGTTGTAAACGTCTTATCAGAGACAAGGGTTTTCCAGAATAGTTGATAGTGTTCAGGATATTGCTAGTCAGGTAAACTTGTGTTGCCATTACCTAGATGGGTTGTTATTTTACCTGCAAGATCATTTCTATTACAATACTTTAAAGACGCTGTTAGACATAAAATTATTTTAAAAAATAATTGATTCAAACAAAAGCAATATATATCGTTATGAAATACACTCAGCAATCTGGAGTGTTGGAATCCTATGAGAAATTCACAAAGCAATTCGATAAAGGGAACTTCGAATTCTGTCTATAAATATGACAAGACAAACAACGGCAACTCTACATTTCAACCCAATAATGAATGTACTGCAACGATAAGAGTAAGTATAATCAAACATTTTAACATATCTCATTTTCTGTCTTCGTTTTAGAACTACTACATTCAGGTTTTATGCAAGCCGTGGTACATTCCTGGTAACGTGTAACTAGGAGCCGTTTTACTCTTCGTATTCTGTGACTAAAATATAAAACTGAACATTAGTTCATAGATACCAATTTTAATTTTATTGTTTTATTATGAACATTCTCGTGATTTTTTATATGTATATACCATAGTATTTAAATGACAGAACAAGAGTCATTTAGCATAATATAGCGCGTAACTTGTATTTCTACAGTCCTGTTTATGTAGGGTCTAATATCTTATCCATTTCAATTGAAGCGTGGGTAGAAACAAATTAGATCTATTAATCTTTTTTTATTTTATTTTTAGTAAATATGTTCTCATCGTATTAAAAACATTTTGTCACACACACACACACACACACACACACACACACACACACATATATATATATATATATATATATATATATATATATATATATTTAATGGGAGTCCGGCGTTCCCCTGGTGTGTGGAAGTGCATGATAAGCAAAAGAAAAAAAAGGTCAACTTTTTAAAGTTTGACCCCCATAATGAGCCCTTAAATTTATTGTTAAGGGTTCAAATCACATTATAAAGCTAGATCCATGCCCAAGGAATCTATATCTAAAATTTCTAGTGTTTAGATCCAAAATTGTCAAAGCAGTTTGGTAGAGTTTTCAAAGGTAAAATCGTTCAACTTCGACCCCTTAACAGCAAAATTTCTGGCCGGTATCCGATCGCATACATTTTCCCAAGTCTCGATACCTTGAATATAAAATTTGGACAGAGTTTTTGCGTAGGGAATTGTACACACACAGACACACAGACACACAAACAGACACACAGACACGTTCACTTTCATAGATATACTAGCACGGATGTTTGGGGGTGTATGCTAAGAAATAAAAAAAAAACTGTCAATTTTTTTAAGTTTCACCCCTATAATGACCCCTAAAAATTTATCGGTTTGGGCCTATATTGAGTTATAAAGTTAGATCTATGTTCAAGACACGTATATCTAAAATTTCAAGTGTTTAGGCCCCAAATTATCGCCGGAGTTTTGTAGAGTTCTCAAATGTACAAATCGTGGAACTTTGAGTAATTAACAGCCAAATTTCTGGCCGAAATCTGATCGCAAAGAGTTTCCTAAATCTCAGTACCCTGTCTATCAAATTTCGAGTCTGTAGACTATAAAATTGACAGAGTTATTGCGTAGGTAAATGTGCACAGACAGACAGACGGACATAAATACACGTTCACATTTATAGATATACTAACAAAGGTGCCTGGCGTTTCCCGGGTTTTTGTATAGATATACTAGTCTGGGTGGCCGGCGTTGCCCGGCGTTGCCCGGCGTTGGAGGTGTAGGATGAGCAAAAAGAAGAAAAAAAAACGGACATTGTTTTTAATGTTACCACTATTATTACACCTTACCATTTATTGATGTGGGCTCAAATCACGTTATAAAGTAAGATCCATGTCCAAGAAACCTATATCTAAAATTTCAAGTGTTTCGACCCAAAATTATCGAAGGACTTTGGTAGAGTTCTCCAAGATCAAAAAGTTTAACTTTGACCCCTTAATAGCTAAATTTCTGGCCGAAAACGGATCACATCGATTTCCCCCAATCTCGATGCCTTGTATATCAAATTTCGAGTCTGTAGACAAAAAAAAAATATTACAGATGTATTGCGAAATGTAAACAGACACACAGACAGACAGATAGACGGGCAAACAGACAGGTAGACGTAGGCACTTTCATTTTATAGATATACTAGCATATGGGCCCGGCGTTACCCGGGTGTTTTGAGGTGCATGCTGAGCAAAGAAAAAAAAAAGTCAATTTTTTTTTTAAATTTGACCCCTTAACATTTATAGTTTGTGACTGAAATTCAGTTATTAAGTTAGATCATTGTCCAAGGAACCTATATCTAAAATTTCAAGTATTTAGACCTAAAATTGTCGGAGGAGTTTGGTAGAGCTTTCAAAGATCAAATCGTTGAACTTTAACAGCCAACTTTTTGGCCGAAAACCAATCACATAGATTTTCCCAAATCTCAGTATCCTGTATATCAAATTTCGTGTCGGTAGGCTAAAAATTAACAGAGTTATTGCGTAGGGAAATGTACACAGACAGACACCCAGACACACAGACACGTTTACATTTATAGATAGATAGATAGATAGATAGATAGATAGGTTTCTACAATCTCCTAGTAAACAATGTATACACCTATCTTGTTATATTTTTACCAATTCAGATTTTTTTTATAACTGCTAGAAAGAATCTCAGTTTTTTAAACCTTTTGTTCTCACATTGGCGATGATAATATTCTGGGAAAGTTTGCTTTTTTAAACATATTATATAGGAATCTCATGCATCGTGTAATGTAATCAATAGTTTCGCTTTGTTTATACTATAGGCCATTTTACTATTCTTTTACGTTTTTGTAATAGTTACAAGTCTGTAAAAACACCTTATTAATGACTCTTTTTATCGTTTTTTTTTTGTAAAATGATTTTGTCGTGTTTTTTTTTTTTTAATAAAATCTCCTCATTCTGCGGCTGGATTAATTGCAATCAAATTATAATTGACCTGGAAGTATAAGGTAATGCTTTTTCGACTAATTATAATGTATTTCATACTTATGTTAGCAGTCTATTACAACCTTAATTCCCATTGCATCATATGTAGTTTTTATATCATATAAAACACGCAGAACACGTTTTGAAAAAGATAACTTAATACTGCATCGATAAGTAAACTTCAATGCTATTCGGCTTAATTAAACGAACGCCCATTTTAAGATCCCATCAATATGAAAGTTGGATAGGGTTAATTATAAATATAAATAAATAGCATATTTTTTTTCAGATATGTAATTCTTGTTTCTAACAATTTTGCTGATATTTTATTGATCAAATACAATCATATATATTATATCATAAGGGATGTAGAATAATTCTCCTTTGAAAATCGCAAATTCTTTCGATAATTTAATTATAAACTTTCTTGTATTAAAGTTACAAGTTATTTATTTTATGTTGATTTAAAGAATATAGTTTACTTGCATTCACAAACAAATAAACTCACATGCTCTTCATTTGTTTGAAATGCTGTTTATTTTTTCGAAAACCACACGAAACTACACAATAAATTTAGAAGTGGGTCTATATATTTTAACATATGCCCCTCATAAAAATGTATATTTTGATGTAAAAAAGTGATATACTATAGAAATTTTCATAATACATATTATAAATAATTTTAAACGATATATATATATATATATTATTAGTTATGTATGCGTTATGTTTACATATACATAGTTACAACTATATATATATATATATATATATATATATATATATATATATATATATATAAAGCTGAACGTCTGTGTGTGTGTTAGTCTGCGTTAGTGCCTGGCCTACATAGACTAGAATAGGCACAAACTTTAATAAAGATATTTCATAGCTATCTGCGTAAGTATACTTTGATAACTATGGAAAATAAAATTATGGGGTGTTCATTCGCGCCTGCCCTCCAAAGAATGGAAGTGTGTCATAAAGTTTATCAAGGTTTTTAAATATAGATCCACAGAATATTGTGATAAGTGTTTCAGTGTGAACATGTATGCTATAATAAATTATGGGGTGTATCTATTTTATTTTTTTTCATCATATTTCGCTTTGGTTTTGATACCCTCAACTTCGAAGCTATCTCTATACAACATTTCCTATCATATTTTCATTAATCGGAGTGCATTTCCTGTAGGCTGTTTTGAATCTAGTAAACGACGGGTACTTATGCTAGTATATATATATATATATATATATATATATATATATATATATATATATATATATATATATATATATATATATACATGTGCGACGGGGACTGAGGGGGTATGAGAACGATTATGACACATCTTTAATCTTATGATTCAACGAATTTATATTTTCAGCAAAGCAATTGCTTGCGTGAAAGGATTGAGATTGAATTAAACAGCTTCATGTGATTGTGAGGGTCAGCTCCCTGCAATACTAGAGAATATTTTTTTTAAGCATTTGCACAATTTTAATTTTTAATTAGATGCTGGGTAATCGCAATTTACGAAGCGGAGGGAAGGCGGAAACAACGTGGCTTGCCTTGTCCAATTTCTGTCTGTATATTTTTGTCCATTAAATTCTGCAAGTTCAATGAGGTCAACCCATGTAGCCAGATTCGCACTGGAAATTAATTTCATAAATAACCTTTCTTCGTGTGATGTGGGCAAACTGTCCTTCAGGGCAGTTTGAAATGCATATTTTGAACCAAATACCAACTATAATACGACACACAGTAAACAATTCGTAACATACTTAATAATATGTATGAATAAACACTCATCGGCAACTCGATTCCAAGATAGTTTTAGATAAATAGACGACCAGGAAGGGCATAAGGCCATTGGATAACTTTATTGTTTGGCTTATTTAGTTATAACATAATTAATGTACTTTTCCGAATGATCTTCACGAATGAAAATGTCTTTCGCACTTTTCAATTCGAATTGAAGTTTGTTGGAATCACATATTCTAAGTGCTCTATATGCTTATGTTCCATACTATGGCTTTATTAGAGGCAAGAAGTAAGACAATTTTATAAAACAAACAGTAGGTTATTTTAAATGGAAAGAGTTTGTTCGACATGTATTTCTAAAAGTAAATTTGAAGCATGGCTTTTGGATTTTAAACCAAAATAAATGCGATTATATATAGAAATAAGTTCATAAAATCAACAGCAGGTACTTTATCATGCCATGTAGATTACGATCTGTTGTGAACGAAAAAATGTGGGCAGGTTTGTGAAGATTTTTTCTATTTCTGAAGTCAGTAAAACTATTAGAGTGTTAGCCATTGTTGATTATTTATATCTCGGGCTTAATCTTGTTTCCATTCTTGTTCATATTAAAGCTAACAAAAAAACGAGCAATTGTTCAATACGTGAATCGCAAAGGAATTCCTTTAATGAGTCTTATTTCTCATATTTTTTATCATTAAGCGTATAAATAAATTTGTAACTATATAGAAAATTTTAATTTTAAAAATATTACTATATATAACAATCCAATAATTGAATTACAAGACGATAGATCTACCGCAGGCTTACAATTACATCTTATAGGATTAGCGAATCTCTCGACTGAGGTTGTCTCTCTACGGAAATTGCTTTTGATATATCAAATGCTTTCGATAAAGTATGGCATAAAGGTCTACTTCACAAGATCTCCAGCTATGGTATAGCTGGAAATATCTTTTCAATTATTAAATTATTTCTCTCTGATAGTGTCCTAAGAGAAGTGGTTGATGGGAAAAAATCAGAAGATCTCAGTATTAATGTTGGAGTCTCTCAAGGGTCCATCCTGAGCCCAACTCCCTTACTGATCTACATAAATGATCTTCCAAATCATATTCTTATATCATTCGTGGACATTTTTGCTGAGGACACTACAACCGTAAATGACCATGTTCTCTCCGATTCTCTCTCTTTTGATCTTGAGCATGTGGTATAATTGGGAAAGAGGTGGATAGTTACATTTAATGCATCTAAAACCAAACTTCTAACTCTACACCGTCTACGCTGTGAAGCCGATAAGTCATCGGTTGAAATAAATTGTCCTTGTTTTAGGAGGCCTCATGTTTTGACAAGAACCCTGCCTGTACCTTTACTCCTAATGTGAAACAGAGCACGTACATCAAATCTGTTTAAAGGGTCGCTGGATAAATGACGGGATCGTTCTACCGCTCCAGTAGATATTCCACTCCTGATGCAATTCTCAACCTATATAAAAGCCTGGTACGTCCAAAGATGGAGTACTGTCGCAACATCTGGGCAGCAGCTGCTAGAAGCAGTTTTACTCTGCCTTTACATCGTTCAAAATAGACTTCGTAGCTTAGTCGGTGATGCAGTTTTCTCTTCGCTGCAACCCTTTTCCCACAGAGCAGACGTTGCCCTTGTGCTCGAGTAGCCTTCGGCTCTTGATAAGTGGTGATTCCTGTGTGTAAAATATCGCTCCAACATCCAGGAAGACCCGAGACAACGTGAGGAATTAGATTGCAATTTACATTAAACTATCTAAATTTCTATTGAACAAACAACATGATAAAAATGAATGGCTTCGGCGGAGAATTACATGAATATAGATTCCCAGCGTGTCGTATGTACGGATAGGGCCTGCCTTACCCTTGACAGTTCGAATGGGCGAGCCAAAGTTTGAGACTAAAACGAAACTCTGACCCCTTAGGGAGTCTGTCGCCAAAAAAGAGGTGGAGACATACAGCTTTCGGATGAACCAGAACGAGATTAAAATGCATAATATATATCACTAGCAATGTAAGAGTGTAAGAATATAAGGAAGTGAGTATTCAATGTGAGTGTTCAATGAAAGACATAGCTTGTATTTGGTCTGCTTATGATACACACATAATTAGTTATATATGTGCTTACATGTTTCAGTGTATCTCAGTTCAGGAACAAAACGTTTGCAGACCAGAGAGAAGGATTGGTTTTGAAGCGGGTTTACAAAATTACACTAGTTTTTTTTTATAAGACAATTTGGTGCGATCACCATTCCGGTGACAATTGAGCTGAATACCTTGTGAACGTGAGCAACCTGGAACATGCTAGAAAAAGCTAAAACATATAGTTAACTTACTTCACCGTGTACCCATGTTTAGCGGAGAAAAAATGAGATTCTTAGTTTTAAGGCCCGCGATAAATTATTAAATGATGAAGTCGAGTCGCCTACAAATAGCAAGCACTTTTGCCCCTACGCTTTAAACAAAATATACAAAAAAATAATAGTAACCCACCAAAGTAGAAGGTGTAAACTCATAACCCCTACTCCCAACATTTTAATAAATTAATTAATGAACCAAGGTAAAATTGGATACAAAGTCGTGCCGATACACCAACAATTTATATATATGCTTACTATAGACCAAACGACCCTTACTTCATAACGACAGTAATTAATGATAAATGAAGACGATTACATAAAACCACTTAGCTACATTTAAGGTAATGACCACCCCCCAGTGCGCCTCTAGCTCTATATATCCGCTTATACATAACTAATCGATCTGACACACACTTTTCCACCAACTATATTAAGGTGAGTGCATTTAAGACATTAATAAGTAAACATCAGAAAACGTTAAACTAAAAAATGTATATGTCGTGCCTCTAACTATGTACTTACCGGAATTATTAGTGAATTACACCGCTACATTATTATCGTAAAAAAACGCTACATAAGTAATCCAACCACAGAATGATAACATTCTAACCAGGAAACTGGATCAACTGAACACTCCTCAAAGAAGAATTAATATATGACATTTATACACACATTTACATATCGATAGTTTAAAGATCTAACACCTAGAAAAACATATAAACATATCAGATACATGCATAGTATAGTATTAAATAAAGAATTATCTACCATCAAAATAAGTGTATATGAATCTATTTGCCAAGATAAAAACATAAGTGTGTAGGAAAAATATAAATCAAAAGTCACCACATTTACTTAAATAATATAAATGTACATATCTATTTATATTTGATACTAACACGAACATAAATTCATAGATTTTGTAAATAGACACACAATTAAAGAAATAAATACGAAACTCGAGAAACTAATCACAAACGAAAGAATTATAAAATAGCGAGGAAAAATGTAAATTAATACATTAAATAAACTGAACAAAAAACACCCATAGAAAGTCGCTAGAAGAAAAAAAATTAGATAGAAGCGACCAAAAGCATTCAAAAGAAATTAAAAAATGTGCAAAATAAAAAAATACCCTATTAAAGAATACTACAGTATCTACGCTGCCCGCGGCTAAACCGCATAAAACCGCATTTTCCTTACGTTTAACACTATTCTGAAAACTATAAAATAAACAACAAATAAATGAAAATACAAGATTTGAGATAAAACATGAATAAGGCATAAAAAAATAAAAATAACACTTGTCAGAGGGAAATTAAAGTCGTCACCAGCAGGGAATAGACGACCTTAAAGAAACCAATGATATAAGGAATGTTTAATCATGGACAATAAATAACTGCAAAGGTAAAGGAAACACACATCACTTCCTTATTTGTGTCAGATTAAATACGGAGAACGAAACTCCTCAATTTTACTCCCTTCCACACACAGCATGTGACAAAAACCTACTGCACAAATTATGTACCTTAATTTTCACCTCAATGCATACCGTACACATATATCTTATGAAAACACATGTAAGTTTAAGACCCACTTCAAAGCAATGTATCTTCTATTGTCTGATGAAATATTGTCGCTGAATTGGGACTCAACTGAGACTTGTATGCACGTACGTACCAATAATGTTGGAAAATAAAAATATTATATAATAAACATACTATATATATTTATATATATATATATATATTTAGTCATCTAATATATATATATATATATATATATATTATATGGAAAAATGCGCGCATGAAAAGTAATATTCTTAAGATTTTATTAAACCTGGAAAAGTAAAGGCCAGGAAATTCAACCTGGAAAAGTAAAGAACAAGATATTCTAGTAAAGTAAATAATAAGAATTTTTTAGACTTAAAATATTGCAGCTAAAAATAAAATTTGAATATTGATAAATATTTTATTTATTATTTGCATATGTTGTTGTTTATTGTTGAGTTAGAAAGGGTGTCAGTCGCTGGATTGAACTTATTTCCCCCCTATTATTTGCATATATTTATGTAGTGAAAACTGTTTGAATAAAATTAATTCATTAGTTAGTTAGTTAGTAGATGGAATTAATAATTTTATAATTTGCATAAAAATTAATGATTTTATTATAACATAATTAGGATCATTTAATTCATTTGTTTGTGAACCCACATATTTTGTTGTAACTTTTTTTCTACTGAACCAATTTTCGAAATTTTTTTTCAAAATGTAGCTAATGAGGTGTTCTATCCAAGTATATAACCTGTTTGAAATTTGGTTGCGAACGGAATTAGTGGTGAGGGTTTGAATGTGTCTCGATTCATTCAATTTCGGACTTAAGCATATATTCAACCACTACCGTGGTTGAATTATATATATATATATATATATATATATATATATATATATATATATATATATATATATATAAATATTTTCACCCCAAACAAGGCACATTGCCACTTTCATTTAGGGGCCTACTACCAGGGCAATGCTACAGGGGGACTATGCAAGGAGTTGGGCAAGATGTCGCTTCACGTTACACTTGCACTTCTGCATGTCAGTATAGTTGGGGAAGCAGGGCTCCGAAAGGGAGTTCCAAAGTTTATCGGTTCTTGAGAAGCTACTACTGGAGTAGAAGACTCTCTTAAATCAAGGGACCTCAACTGTGAAATGGTGGGATTTAGCTGCTTGGCAGGTTTGTCGGCGGTATTTACGTCGAGCTACTAAAACTGCTTGAAGTTCGTCAGAACTATCACCATTAAAGAACTTGTAGAAGAGGCATAGATATGTTACATTTCGTCGATGGGACAGATGCTGAAGCTACACACACACACACACACACACACACACATATATATATATATATATATATATATATATATATATATATATATATATATATTAGTGATAAAACACACCCAATATTATTCAGTATTCCGATACATTAAGGCGTTTATGTTAAATTAACGATTCCGATTCTATTCTGATTCTTCATAAATCTTTAATAATTTACTTTGGGATTAATATATCCCCCGATTTTCGTAAATATACATTTTAAATATGCAGATATTTTCCTAAAGGTCAGAATACACTTAAGGATGAGGATCTATCGAGTGTAGCTTTATTGTAATTTAAAATTAATAACTATTTATTATTTTACATAATTGCCAGGAATTGAGAACGTTGGTTTAAGCAAGATCAAATAAAAAATGGCAATTAAAAGAATGTGAAAATTGGCATCAATTTTTCCGATTTTGTTATCGATTCTGACACTCACAATTCTTCCGATTTTTCCAATTTCCGATTCCGATAAATCGTCCCAACACTAATATATATATATATATATATATATATATATATATATATATATATATATATATATATATATATATATATATATATATCCTGACATTTTCACACTCATAACTTTTCTTTAATATTTTTAATGCATTCTTAGATGATAAGTAGTAAATATAGGAACGGTTTTAACACGCTTTTGTGAAGCAAGTTTTGAACCACATTCGAAGCAATATAATTTGCATCGGTGAGAACCAAGACTGATAAGACGTAAAAAAAACTTTAAAAAAAACTGTTCGCCGTATGTGTCACATTGCACGCTCTATTTCATTTTCTACCTAAACTAGCGTTACTAGCGTCAATGTCGAAGTTTATTTCTTCTTATTTGTAGTTCAATTTAACACACTTTTTGACCCTCTATGTGTGGAGTTGATAAATGTAACAGAAAAAGACTTTTAAATGGTAGCCGTGCAGATGGCAGCGTCGTTCACGATTTTTCTATTAAATAATCGCAGGTGTGTTTTATGAGAAAGCGGAAGCTGTTATCTGAATATATATGCCTGGAAAGTTTTTTTCAGTAAGTAGTATGTATAATATATCGTTTCGGAACGAAGGCTTTTGTTGTTTCTGAAAATGTGGCGTCGATGCCTGAGGAATTCGATGCCGGCTATTTGCTCGCACCCGAAAATATATCATTGGTCCCCAAGAGAACTACAGTCCTAAGGAAAGGAAGTTGCCACATAGATTCTTCCAGCAAAAATACAATATAATCACTTTTTGTTACTTATATCATAAAACATATACTTATCTGACTGTCTTGTTTTGCATATTCACGTTCTAATATATATATATATATATATATATATATATATATATATATATATATATATAAATATATATATATATATTCAAGAACATTTAGAGATCTGCAACGTCATTAACACAGAGTCAGTATATAGTGTTTAATACGACAGTATTATTGTCTGGCTTCTTGATAAATTGCCGTCGATATTGTTCTAACATCACGTAGAGAAGCTGATTCGTGTGCTTCTGCCCTTCCTTAGTTCTAGGTTTTGATTTTCTCCGATTGACAACAATGTTTAACAATATGTTCTAAGCTCCTTGACAAGATATATTAGCGATACACCTTCTATAAAGCATACAACAACACGTTCTTTTTCGCTATCTGTCACCCGCCTCTTTCTTAGCATTTTGGGAGACCTTATATAAAGTGATACATACTGAATATTTTAACATATTTGTTCAGATTTAATATAAATAAGACAAATAGGCGCCTAGTTATGCTATTTAAGTTTACTAAATTTCACTACTTTGCGGTTAATAGTTATTTCCAAATTAAAAACATATATATTGAGCTGCAATAAATACATACATAGGGTTATATATTAGGATAGGTCGATTGTTAACTCGTTTTAAGAAATCTTGCATGTTGCAGCTGAGAAACTGGCGCAAACGTATAACAATCTAGGTTTCTTACATCAGTTGTTAGATAAGTATTTTATTTTAAAATCGTCTACTTTTATATACGGATATTTCTTTTTTGTGTTTTCATGAATTATATTAAAACTTATTTAGTATTTTTAGTTTCAGTTCTAACAAGTATCGTGTTAATTTAATTACATTAATTGTAGCATAACTGATATGCTTAATATGCCATGATTGATAATTTCACATCCGATAAAATTCCTTAATTCATGTATTCTACTTTATTGTCGTATAGCTTGAAAAAAAATGTATTTTTGTAATCAATGGAAAAATAAGTTTTAATTCTGTTTAGGAAAAAAAAACTGTTTTGACATTAAGTACTGCACACATTGTTTACTTTAAGTGAATCATTTATGTTCCTGAAAAACAAAACAATATCATAGTAGAAAATATATCATTTTTTGCTCCACCATGTGCAAATTCTCTCTATATGAATATTTTGAAGCAAAAGCTGGTCTCATTTCACAGTTTAACATTTTCCAATATATGTTTATGTCTCGCCTTAATCCATAGACTGTTGGCAACTTTATATGTTAATTTTATAGCTGTTCAACACTTTGTGAATTTTCAGGAAAAACCCCTGCCACTAGTCCATAGTTCCCGAAGTACATAAACAGATAATCCTTCCGTAAATGCTGGCTCTGAAACTTCCCTTTTTGGAAAGGTCTATCAAACGTGTCCAATGTGAAGTCTCCGAATTGGTCCTCTTTTTCTTTCGTTCCACACGCCTGAGAATTAACAGGAAAATCAATCTATTTAACTGAATTGAAAAAATAAACACAATTTTTTTTTCTCATTATAATAGTAAAATTCTAATTGATTAGAACATTTAATGGATGTTAAAATTTTTATCACTTTTAGATGAATGTTTGCTAAACTAATGGCTTTAATTTTAGTGCCCGCATTTTCGCTGACACCCAGTTCAGCTGTACTTATTTTTTTAATTTAGAAAAAAAAAACATTCTCTGGCAAAAGAACAAGATAATTTAATTGCATTTTCTGAATGAATGTTTGGAGGCTGTGATTTTTTCGCTGAATTATTTTCAAAATGTATAATTGCTAGTTATGGAATTTATTATTGATTTTAATTTCAAACCAGTTTACTGCATATACTTCTACAATAAATCTAACCAGCTTGTGTATTTGATGCGTTTGTGTTTAAGGGGTAATTTTTCAGGTCCATAAACATATTAATCTGATGAGCAAAGTAAGCTATACTGCCTTATTTACATGCATATGTAGAGGCTACTTTGCCCCTTTTGTAAATTTCAACAGCAAGTAGTCTTCTCTAGGACTAGAGTGCATGCGAACTACATGACAACTTATTGAAACAAATCAACCTAAGGCAAATTATGGTAGCTGTTACTACGCACTTTTCCTTATTTACCCGTTATTGCCGGTTTTCGTGTAGTTCCATCAATTGATTTAACGCCTTAGATGAAGCTTATTCTGATGTAGGGATTAACCAATCGTATATATTTTATATTTAGTTTATTCGCTAAATATGTAACCAATCCTGATATACATGCATCATTTGTTATTGTGTTATCTAAACGCACAGACTTTACTGTATCTACACCATAACCTATTGTAAAACATTGATGAGTTAATCTGCTATATAAACACCACTTGGTCAGACAGTATGTTTAGCTCTGTTTAAATAATCAATTAAAATGTTCGAGGCTATAATATGCATAAGACTTAATTTTTTATATTCGTAATAAGCTTTGGAAGTACACGTGTCGAATGTAAACAAACCCGTTAAGGTATCGGGGTTAATGGAACAATTACCGATTAAATAGCTTAGTTGTTGCTCAATTAATTTAAAATGAAATATTTTACAGTGTTTCCTTTTTTATCGATGCGCAATTAGTTTTCTGAAAACAAAATAAATATCACAAACAAATGAAAAAAATTGACCAAAATTTAACTTAGAATGAGCACCCACTTTCTGGCCACCTGAGAGAGGGGCATTTTTCTGTTTCTTGGCTAAAAAGTGTTTTCTTTGATTTCTTTTGCATGGTAATAACCCCTGAACTCTGGGACTATTTTCCATTTAACAGCCGTAGCCTTCGTTTACGCTATGCGTAAGCATAAACGAAAGCTGTTTAGCCAATAAAAATGGGAAAAAATCCCCCCTCTCTCAGGTGGCTAGAAAGTGGGTGCTCATTTTGAGTTAAATTTACATGGAAAAGTGATCACCCACTTTTCGGAAAAAAATTCTTCAGATCATGAAAACTATTTTGGTACTCGTTGGGCGTTGAGTTCCATGGCGACCCGCAGAGTTATTTAAGGGCGTTTCCCTTAGCACCCCCCTAGTCAAGGCTAACGCATGTGCACGTAACATTTTTTTATTTATTTACTTACGTGGTGGAGTTTCTATACTGATACGTTTTTGAAATTTTTTCACTGGATTATTATTGATTGAACACTAACCAGATTATGAAAAAAAATTGAAAAAAAAATCATTTCAACATTTGAAAGGGGTACTCACTTTTTAGTTGCCACGTTCTGGTAAATCGGTCACTTTTTATCTATTTATGTATTTTTTTTTTCTAAATACGGAAGTGTCTTCGGGAGATATAAAATGGTCGCATGTTGACGAAGCAATGTATCGGGAGGCGTACGGGATTAAAAATTATTGGTAAATTTTTAGATTAGGTCCACCTCCTCAATTTTCTTTTAAATGACGACTTGAAATGGTGTTCGACTATGCTGAATACGAAAATCGCATCGAAATTTTGCAGAAATAAGTAGTTATCAAGATATAAAAAGTTGTATTATGCATTGTAATCTTTGGTGGCCATCTTTTTACGTGTGTGTATATGGTTATGGCGCGTGTGCACGTAAAAAGATGGCTGCGGAAGAATACAATACATAATACAACTATTTATTTCCGCAAAATTTCAATGCAATTTGCGTGTTCAGCACACTCGGAAACCTATAAATGTCGTCATTGAAAGGACAATTGTGGAGGTGGACCTAATCTAAAAAAATACCAAATTATTAAACATTTCTCCAGCATGTTAGTGAAATTTATAATACTTTAAAAAAATTAAAAAGAAACAAAACAAAAGTTTTGAAAAAAAACTAACCTTTCACAAAAACAATTTAAAAAAAAACACACACAAACTGACTAAATAAGTAAAAAAAAATAATAATAATAATTAAAAATCTCGAAACTTTATTTTCATGAAAACAATAAAAAAAAGTCCTGTTCTCTCTATTTTTTTTCTTTGAGAAACAAATATATTTCTGACTTACTAATGCGGTAGAGACTCATTATTTTTACTTTCTATGGTTTTGATATACCGCGTTTTTATTGCTTACAAAATGGGTGACTGATTTATCAGAACGTTGTAACTAAAAAGTGAGCACCACTTTCAAATGTCGAGATAATGATTTCTTTTTTACATTTTTTTTGTTTAATAATCTGTTTAATTAGTGGCCAATCAATAATAATCCAGTGAAAAAAAATCCAAAAAACAACAACGTCGCCTTTCCACTTTTACAAACATTTTTTTAAAAAAGTAACTAAACCATTTATTGATAATTTGTCACGTGTACAAACATTTATTCATTTACGTAGGCTTAACTCCTTTCATGAATAAGAAAAGTTTTACTCTTTAAGAATAATAAAAGGAAAAAGTTACTGAACATTTATAAAAGGACTTCTTTTCATGAAGGCCAGAGGAATAGTTGGCCGAAAATTCGTGAAACAACAACTAATAAAGATGAGTAATAGTCCGCAATAAATAAAATGGTGCTAATGCAGAGAGCGATCCGCGCTATTTTTTAAATCATATTTCCACGTTTAATTAACGTTTTACGATATTTTTTTTTTATTTATTCTAATTGTAAGGTTAAAGTACAGAATAGGTACAAAACATCCTTACCTCCCCATGTTAAGAATGACTTTTTAAATAATAACATTATTTCAGCACGGACACTCTCTGCATGAGTAATCTTATATAGAAAAACAAAAAAAACTCGAAAGTAAGCAACAAACATTTTTTTTTGGGGGGGGGGCTTATATAATAAAGAAAAGATGTGTAAATTAAAAACTTTGGAAGATAAACAAATGAAATATGTTTTTTTTGTTGTTTTTTTTTACTGATCGAGTTAACAGAAAATGAAACCTTTCGTCAATTCGTGGCTGTGAAATGAATCGAACCGGAAGTTCAGTTTTATCAACAGAACAGATTCGGAGAAACGATTAAATAAATATATTTATTTTATTTAATATTTTAATTTTAATTAGGTAAATTTATTTTAATAACATAAAAACATACCTCGACTCTAAAAATGGGTTGTCTGAAAATTTCAAATAAATTGGTAACGTATAAACATTGTTTTATTTGTTTAGAACGAACCAACTTTACATTTATATATATACATATATATATATATATATATATATATATCATATTTTACAAACATTTCAATGGGTAATATGCAATTTAATGCTTCGAATACAGGTACAATATATAATTTTGCTGAAAATACATACCTTTGTACTACCGATAGTCTTATTACAAAACCGAATGTGGGTATATAAATGTATATTATTTTAGCGAAGGCAATGTGTCATAGAAAAAGCTCTACGTATAAATAACCTGACATTTTTATTACAGACGAAAACCTTTAATTACCATAATTAATATGAATATTTACCTTATATCTTTATATATAAAGTGCCGGCAAACATACTGTGCACACTCCTATTTTTTTCAAAAACGGAAAATATATGCTAAATTTAATATAACTCTTTAAACAACCTATATCTCATTTTATTCGCCTTTTATTCCGGTATAATTTTACCTGTTCATATTTGACTTAATTGAAATATTCTATTCGGGATGCGTTTATATTCATAATTATTTTCCTTGCATATTAGTGTTTTCTCATAGTGTAACCATTATTTCGCGATCTGCACTCATCTCACAATTATTTCTATTAGTTTCCACAGTGTTTAAAAATATAGGAACATCATATGTAGCTAATATGTTGGATTTTTAAACTTGGACCCGAAGATTGCTTTATTTTTTTTCAAAATGTCTTGTATTCCTTTTCAGCATTGTTCTCTTAGATCAAAGTTCATCAATGATGTGTCATGCTAATTAGTAATGAATTATCGGCAAATCCCTAGTCTTTACACTGATCGGATTTTTTAAAAAAGAAATGCATTAACTTCTGCGTTTATTGACAGTTTTATGTTATTCTTTCTTCCAAACCGATTTCTTGTAAAAATTGTAAGTAAGGTATAACAGTTGCCTACCTTTGTTCTTTCTCCCTCTATTTTTCTAGCGTTTCTTGATCGTGGAATTGACTTTACTCTACACCTAATTATTTTCTTCAGTTCTTTGACTGTTCCTTTTTTTCTCTCTAAATTCCCGGTGTTTAGGAGTGTTTAAGTTTTCTAAATTATTGTACATATTTGTACAAGTTTTTTCTACATTTTTCTCCGTGCACTCCGCTACGCCTCCTTTTTTGTACCCAAACCGTTCTGAATCGAAAGTGACCGTAGTTTATTCATTGAATAAAAACGTCTTTCCACTGGCTCTCTTCTGGCAGAGTTTGCAGTCTCATGGATATCCATGTACTTTTCGTTCCAGGACATGTATTTCTACACATGCCCGATATTTTATTTCTGTTCACACGTAAAATTCAAAGGGATATTATTACTTGCATGAAGTTACTAAACGTAAGGCTGAGCTTATTGAATCTGCTTCGCCTCTGTTACAATTATATGTGCGGCGTGTTGAATGCTCCTCCTTTGCAAATTTATTTTCGTATGATTAACTTCATAATCTTATGTATTCGTACCGGCTTTACACCGTGAACATGCTAAACATGCAGCATGTGACTACATATAGCTGGTCATTTCTAGTGTGCAGTTTTATGAGGGATTTCATCCTGTCTGTCCGTTTTGATGCTTTGACAGTTTTGACATGCGTCCGTAATTATAGCATCGTCATATTCGCATCAACGAAGCTGGAAGGCGAATCGAATACGCATTTTGTGATCTATCCATGAAACATGAATAAGCGTTTCTTATTTCAATAAACAGTTCTGTTGGAAAACATCTTTTGACAATGACAAAGATTCGAATCTCAGTACGGACGATTATTTTACGGAAAAACCAATACCTTCGTGTGACGGTTGCCTTAATACAATAAAAATGTAATACATAATACATTGTTTATTTGGCAAACATTTAATATTTACTTTTTAATGTCATATATAATAAAAACATATATATATATATATATATATATATACATATATATGTGCGTATATATATATACGAGTATATACATATATACATGAATATAATCGCCTTATACATATGCATATACATACACTTGTCTATATACATTATATAATATATCCATATGCCTATATATGTGTGTGTGCTTGTATGTTTATATATTTTGATCATTTTACATGCATATATTATAAGTTAACTTGTACAAAATGTATATATTCTAATAAATAATACAAACCTTTGTTAAAATTCAAAGACTTGCATTTTTTTTCTTTTTGTGTAACTATTGTTTATGTCATCTTAGAGTTCATCATTATTGCCGTTTTGTAAATGGGATGCCAATTTTATAATTTTTTGTGTTCATTAAAAATCCTCTTCTTACCTACTCATCAGATGTTGTTTCCATTCGATTTATCTACCAAAAGTTGATGTTGAACATGATAAAACTGGTGTTTGAGAAAAAATAATCTCATTCAGATGTTGTTAAATACCGGCTATGTCGGGTGCCATGCTAATCTTCTATTTTAAAAGGTAATTTCGTATTTTTTTTATTTTTTGGTTTACTTAAAAAATCTTATTATTTATTATTTCCTATATTTTTATAATGTTATTTCTACATTCATGAGGTTTTATTCAATTATTCATTTTTTGTTCGAATTCTTATTTATTAGCTAATGTCTTTGTTTCAAAAGGAGCTCACTCTGATTGAATTTTATGAGTAGAGTTACTTCCATTGCATCTTTTTTATTGCCGATATCATACGTTTTGTTTTTCTTTTTCTTTATTTAATTGATTCTGTCTTTTCATTTTATTTGATTTTAATTATATTTATCCAGTTTTTTTTTTCATTTATATTCTAAAGTTCCATTTTTCTTTTTGTTATATGTATTTATACATTATTCTTACATGGGCGATTGATCTATGTTTTTCGTTATCTTTTTATGATATTCACCCTAAATTGCTATTTGTGTTGCTTTCATGTGGTATTGTGTAAACGATGTTAGTTTATTGCGATATCTGTCCATAAAGCAAGTTCCGGTGCTCCCAAGATATACTTTAGTTTAATTATTTGTTATAACTTCACATTTGTATACTAAGTTTAAGATTAAACAGTCCCCCCCTGTTGACATTCAATACGGTCCCGGCAGTTACATTCTTTTACGTTAAGTTCATTTTCGATCTCATCTATATTTTTCCAAAATTTGCTTGATGTTGTGTTGTTGTAGACAATTATGGTAATTGTACGTAAGCAAATGTTGAGAAACATTGCTTAACTATGTTTTTTTTTCTAATTTTACTACGTTTTTTGTCTATACTTTAGTAAAATTCCATCGGGATGTTATTTTCTAGGTGGTTGCTGAACAGTAGATTAAACCACGTTTTACTTTGACTTCTATTTTTTCATTTTTACATGTCTTTCGATTGTATTATGATCTAGGATTTCCTTTTTCTTTTTAGTGTTAATTGTATGTTCTATTCGTTGGTTCTCGATCTTTTTTTAGCTTTTTTTATATTTCTTCATAGACATGGTGTGCGATATAACATTTGCGTTGTTTGTTGTTCTTTCTATATTTGTATCATTATTTCACATTCCCTTGACAAATTTTATTTGTTCTTCATATCCTGATCTAGAAATGACTTTGTCATAATTGTCTTATTTGTATTGAATAATTCTTAATTTTGTAATATTTTAGATATTCTTTTGGAGATGTTAGATATTCTTGGTTTTTAATACTATTCGAATGGTTGCACTTGTGATATATGTAGAATTACGTTCGAGTAGGGTTCATAACTGTATTTGTCTAGATTCAAGGTTATGTCTAAGAAGTTTACACATTTATAGTTTGGGTCTTGTGTGATATCTAGGTTCAGCTTAATGATGAATTGTTTATATTTTTTGTTTCAAATAACAAAGTTGTGGAGCTCATGTAAAACGAGGCATCATCTTGGTAACCCCCTCATTTAATTCGTTGATATTGTTTAACTATATCACAAAAATGTATTTTTTAAAGTATATCAAAACCAACAAGTTATGTTAGATGTGCAGAGTCCGACCCCCAATCATTGTTTAGGTTTCTGTGCTGTCTTGTTTATAGCTTGCAATCATATTTCTTAGAGTTCTTCTTGCTTATTTTCTATTGTCTAATTCTAATGTTGCTTTCTTTGTTAGTTTTCAAGCTAGGTCTAATGCTTCCTCAAATAGATTGCCTGAAATAGAGGTGTAATAGGAATTTCTATCAAACGTAAGAAATTTTCCATTCAAGGGGGAGTTTACTGAACCATCCAATACCTCTTCGGATGATTTTCATACGTCATGATGCATTTTGCATTTTAGGTTAGGTAGGATTTCGTCTAATATTTTTTGCTAATGTTTCCCGAATCTGAAATGCATGGAGAAATAAGTCTAATGCTCGGATTATTATTGAATTCTTGTTTATGATCTTTTAGGGTAAAACATGGACACAGTAGTGCGTACCCATCTATCTTATCCTGCATATTCATTTTTCACTTATTTTTTACGTGTCGGAGTTTATATAATTCAGTTCCTTATGGCTTACTACTTCGTACTTTTTATTGAGTTCCATCATACTTAGGTTGTCGTAGACTTGCAAATCCATGGTGTATATATTAATGGTTTCGTCTGCATTTAAACAAACAATATATATCTTATACTTTTATGTTTGTATATCTAAATATATTTAAACGTATGGGCATGTTTTGTATAGTTATATAAAAAAGTAGTTTGCAATAGGTTTTCGATGTCTACCATCTCTTCAGAGGACCTGGGAAATAACAATTAAATTTGATTCAGTATTTAAATGTTATATAGTAAGGAAAGTTAATGAAAAGGATATAAAAAGTCACATCAAACTAGCATGGTAATCACAGGTTTCCATGCAAGTTGGTTGTTGGAAAATCTTATTCTGAAGTATATATATATATATATATATATATATGTATATATGTATATATATATGTATATATATGTATATATATATATATATAATGAAAATTACAATTGAATTTACCAAAATTATCCAAGATGCTAAAATTAAAGTACATTATAAATATTAAAGAATTAATATTTATAAAATTATCTCAGCCAGATATAAAAGCTCGATAAAACCAAATAGGAAATAGAGCTTATAATATGAAATGGAAATTCTTTTAACTTTCTTGAAGATTTACATTTGGATTTTATCGTCACTGGATTTTTTATCTTCAACCAGAGTATCCATTCATGTGTAATCACCTTTTTCTTTACCATATTCCCTCTGCTTAACTAATTTTGTTTTCAAGTAAGATATTTGACTTGTTTCAGCAAATACTTCTGCATGCAAACTCCGATCCCGCATTTTGCTAATTCCTACCCTCTAATGAGAAGGGGAATATTTCTTTGAAACTCCGCGGATTTAGGACTATCCGTGTATCTAGTGTTTCCTTTTCAGATTAAATATGTTTTTAACTCATTTCAAAGTGTTTTTTAACATATTTTATTACCTGTTTGCTCATATATATATATATATATATATAATTTCATACATGCATATACGTAGAGAACATTATATATATATATATATATGTATATATATATGCAAAAGTATACGCATTTATATTTATGTATACATGTGATGATTACAAATTCATTTCATATATAACTTCTCTGAGAACACATTGTTTCTAATTAATATAAGATTTTTTATTCATGTTTATTTACATCAGCATTGAGAAGTTAGATTAGATTGTCGAATGTATATTTAATCTTTCATTTACTACACGTATATTGCCTCGAGAAAATTGTATTCCTGAATATAAGTATTGTGTTTATAAAAAGTGTGAAATAATCATTTTATCTTTGCATTTAACTCAAAAAAAATAATACTTTATACAATAGCATTCAATAGATTGTAAACTATGACAAATGCTGCGAACGGGACAATAAATGACAATATTCAGAAATATAAAGTTGCTACAAGATGATTACCCCACCTGAACCGAATTTATTAGTGCGAGTTATAAAAATATAAATAATTGACCAGCCTTGATTGAAAGACAATTTACATAAAATTAACGAAATATCAATGTAAAAAGATGTATATAAATCAGAACAATACTGAACAATTATATAAATTAGGCGGGCGAACAGAGAACTGTTTTTAGATGGGCCATTCTGAAAATAATGTAGTAAACTTAACAGTCTGAATTCAATTTATATGTAGTCTTAAATTCGAAAAAAATAACCCTAGGTTTTATTGGCAGTCTCTCTCAGAAGGCTATACGAATAAGACTCTGCCGATAAGGCGAAGGTAACTCCGAGGGTTGTCCGTCTGCATCTCATATTCAAATATAGAAATGAAACCTTCAGGAGGAAACATTCATATATATATATATATATATATATATATATATATATATATATATATATATATATATATATATATATATATATAAATTGCATATTCGGTAAGGAAGAGTGATAAAAAATAAAAGCGACTAAAACCGAACAGTGAACAATAGAACAAAATATAACACAAGCAAACATGTTTTTTTGTTATTGTATGTTTTTATTTGTATTTTAATTGCCACTTGAAGGATTAGTAGTGTAATGGTTAAAGTGCATTTCTTCTGAATTATATGACGCGCACGTACACACTAATGTATACATTTCCACATACTCACACACACAAGCATACACACATAGACCCACACGCATATATATATAATCATATATATATATATATATATATATATATATATATATATATATATATATATATATGCTTATATACAAATTAAGACGACAAGATTTTGAAAGGAAGTCACAAAACTATATATTGGTAGGTATAGAATGGATCATTTATTGAATAATGGAATACAAGAAAGATTTGAGGGTACAGAAGGGTTTTATGCCTGAGCGTCTCGAACTCTAATGCTTCTCATCAGAAGTTTAGAGAAGGTTTTAGATAGCATTGGGAAGATGCGGCGTCTACTGTAGGGTTCATTTGGTACAAAACAGATTAAGAGGAATTATAGAATGTTGGAGGAAACTTTATTGAATTCTACATAAACAATAATAAAAATGCATTGGAAATGCAAAAGGATATAGGGATGGTATGCCAAAAAGTATACAAACAAGATAGCTATGAATGGCTAGGCACATGGAAATAGAATTGCATCCAAAGTATAGCCCTATAGCTTTTCTCCAATCTTCATTCCGTGCCATCATTACGGTTGTAAAAAGCTATAGGGCTATACTTTGGATGCAATTCTATTTCCATGTGCCTAGTCCTTCATAGCTATTTTGTTTGTATACTTTTTGGCATACCATCCCTATATCCTTTTGCATTTCCAATGCTTTTTTATTCTTGTTAATTAGTATTTTTACTTACAGTCTTATTTTTAAACTTATATTCATGATAGTATTGTCTTTTTTAGGAGGCGGCTCATTGCCGCCACCATTAGTAGCAGGTCGCTTCCTGCTGGGTTTTAGGTATTTGGAGTCTTAGGAGTTCCCTCTTGGTCCTCCATCGGTTCTATATTACATAGAGAGTGCTACTGCCTCTCTGATAAAACAGTTAGAGTATTATAAAGTTCTAAAATGTTCATACCTTCACTATTAAATTTTTCTTAGTTCATTCTTTGGCGTTTTGGCAAAGATTTGGCAGTTTTTGATATTTATATTTACAATAGTTTGTGCATGAGGCAGCTTTTTTCCCCTTGGGATCCCTGTTATACCGTGCTTTTGAGTCAGCGCGTGAGGCAGCCTTCTTATTTTCTGGGTCTTTTTTATAAAGAACCCGTGAGGCACTGTTTTTCCCTGAGAATCCCTGTTATACCGTGCTTTTGAGTCAGCAAGTGAGACAGCCTTCTTTGCCTCAGGATTTGCATGATACTTAATTTTTATTATTTTTGCATTTTTCTGATAGTATCCTTTTTGCTCAGATAATACCTTGCCTTTGTTTTTTTCATAGTCTATATTTCTCTGAGCTTTTTTTTACTACGCGCTGACTTTGGCATTTTTTATTAAATGTAAACATATGACACTTATGTGTAGCTTACTATAATATCACTTATCTTATAGCAAGACAACTCTCGTAGAATTGAGAAACTTCTCCGTCACCAATAGTTAAAGTGTGGAACGGTATATACACCAATAGTGCAGTTGTTATCTTTTTATGAAGTCCTAATCAGTGACAGTGTGAGGTTACTTGGTTAATTTATTTTAGTCTATTTTAGAAAACTTACTTGTTTGTATTAGTTGATTGTGTATAGTAGACATAATATCTAGTTATTTTTCTGGCTAGGGCTTGGATTTTGATTCTTTTTGGGCAGCTTTCAGTGAGTTCTTAGAAGATGACTTTCTTGCAGTTTCTTTTGCGGTTAATTTAACTTATTTCCTTTGGCGTTTGGTGAGTTCTTAGAAGAACTGGTCTGATCTACTTGTCTTTGCGAGCGAAGAGAGTCAGCTGCATTTAACAATGGTTGCTATAGTGTATTTTTGCGCATGCGTGAGAATTTCAAGTTTCCTCCTTATTTTTCAATAGTTTGACAGTAGTCATGTGTCTTTCTGCGAAGAGCGGCAGACGTCAGTGTTAGCCGTGATCGTCTAGAGGTTAGGACCCCACGATGTGGCCGTGCTAACCTAGGTTCGAATCCTGGTCACAGCATTAACGTTGTGTACATATTTTACAGTCCAAATTCTGAAGAATTATTTGTTTTTATAACATTGTTTTTTGACGTCGTGCTTGCTGATAGGTTACTCTTATAACAATTTTGATCAACTGAGATAAAGATTTCGTGGTTTCATTAACGCTGGTGGGTTACTGTTTAAAGAAAAAACATTAACGTTCACCTCAAATATTCAGCGTCCAAGAAATATAGGCCACTGGCAAACTGGAACGTCTGTGAGCATCTTGTGTATTATTTGGAGCCGTCCCTTTTGAGAGAAGTTCCGTGTTCGAAGTGGTCTGTCTACATTGGGTATATAGTGATTAAAACTTATTATTACACGTAATCTTATTTAATTATGGAGTTAGCTAAAAAGCGATGGGGCACTGCACTTCTTCGTGTTAAGAGCAGTCGATCGATGCTTGAACTGTTGTAAGAGACCGTTCGTACACCGAGATACATCGTCTCAAATGAAAAAAGAAAGCAGAAGAAGAAAGAAGAAAGAAGAAAGAAGAAAGAAGAACAATTGGCCATTCTTGTACCCTTTTTTTGCTCTCTTTTAACATTTAAACAGACGTTCTGACACTCGCTGGATTCGTAAGACGCTTCTCTCTAAGAATATGTGTTTTTTGAAACTTATAAGTTGATTTTAGTTGAGATTTGGATTGTTTTGTTTTGTAGGCGTATATAGGCGTCCACCGCCTCTCTGATAAAGGAGAATCTTGTTTTATATATTATGATATATAAGATTGTATATGGTCTTTAACATAGTGTTCGGTTGTAAGAGTATATGTTCTACGGTTAAAAATGGAGTTTATTCTTGTTGTGTGTTACAAGTTTAAGTGTTTGTAGGATGTCTATTGTCTATGGAGTGTATTTTAGACAGGTGCAACCAAAACGGCAGATGGCGAGTATGAAACCCCGTATAATTTGGGGGGGGGAAGGCTGTAATATCTATTGTTAATATTCGGTAATATTTGTAAGTTTGTTCTGTTATTTTATACGGAGTATGATTATAAGGCGGCGGTCGGAAGAAAGGATTACAATGTCTATGAGTGCGTTTAACGTGAGGCAAAAGGCTAAAGGTTACATTTACTTAGTAAGGTTTGAGGGTAAGGGGGTATTTACTACTTATAAAATGGTAGTAATAAGACTAATAGTAGGGTAATTATAATAATTAGAACGATAATAATACTGATAATTGAAATAATAGTAATAATAATAACAATAAAAATAAAATTAAATTAAAATAAAGAAAAAAAAAAGTATGAAGTAATACCTAATCAATATAATAACGTTGTATTAACCCCGCCCCCCAAAAAATTATACCCATCATTTTCCGTATATGTAACAGCTGCCAAAAATACCAGCCCATAGATAATAGACACCCCAAAAACCGTTAAAATTTTACCAGACAGCAGCAATACACCCACATTTTTATCCGTAAACCATATACTTCTTAAACTCAACCATATGTTAAAGAGCATATACAATCTTATGTGCCATACTATATATAACAAGCTTCTCCTTTATTAATTTAGAATTCAATAAAGTTTCACCCAACATTCTATAATTTCTCTTAATCTTTTTTGTCCCTAATGAACCCACGCTAGACGCCGAATCTTCACCATGTTACTTAGCACTATCTCTAATCTTCTGATGAGAAGCATTAGGCTTCGAAATGCCCTGACAGAAAGAGTCTCTTCTATACACCCAAATCTTGCTTCTATTCCATTATTCAGTAAATAGTCTACTCTATACCTACCAATATATAGTTTTGTGACTCCCTTTGATAATCTTTTCGTCTTATTGTATAAGCTCCAATAATAATTGTTGAGCTTGGCGTTATTCAGATAAGTCCCCTCTTATGGAATTGCACCCTCTCTCTTCCTCTTACGCATTAAGCTCTCTCTCTCTGTCTATCTCTCTCTCTCTATATATATATATGTATATGTGTGTGTATGTGTGTGTGGGGGAGTGTTTGTGTGTGTGCGTGCGTGCGTGTGTATCTATACATAATAGGTAGGAGTTTTATACATTTATAATGCAAGAAGTCATGTAAGTTTTTAAACAAAACAACGGAATGAAAATAAAACTTCAGCATTATTAATGTAAAATCAATGACTTCTCCTCAATCTATTTAGATTTTTTAGGCATGGCTTGATGTAATTAGAGAATAGACAGTATAGTTTATTGTTCTATGCGTTGTATGAAGCAGCGTCAAATTTTCCAAAAATATTCAGCGAAAAAAAAATAAATAGTTATTCTACGCTGAATTTACCATTTGATTTATTACATAGATAATTCATTTTGAATTCGCTTGTCTCTTAATTAGAATTGATGAGTTGATTATTTCAATAATTTGACTTATCTTCAATCAGGCGCGCTACAACGTGTTGTTTAAAGCCTCTTTGTATGCGTGTGTTGGCTCGCCTGAATGGCTCTCACATTTTGCTCGGCGTTTATTTGGTTGCATGAATAAAAAATGCCAATGGAGACGTTTCGATGTAAATAGATGTATCATATATATATATATATATATATATATATATATATATATATATATATATATATATATATATATATATATATATATATACATATATATATATTTATACATTTAAATAAAGTCGGGCATTCGTTATTTTTCATTCATGTATCTTGGTGTACATGAAAACACTAATCTATTTTTCTATGCATAATTATATCTCTCTATCTATCTATCTATATATATATGTATATATTACCGTTTTATCGCCTTATGTTTTATATAAATATATATACATATATATTATATAGATATATATTGTATATATATATATATATATATATATATATAAATATATATAACAACTTCATTTACTCACATAAACCTAATATACGAAAGTATAGATTTATGCGCAAACTTAAAGTATTTACTTCAAAAGTGGTTAATACGTAGGTAGAGCTAGTTAGTAATTTATAAAATATATATGGCGATTAAGCTACACTGAATATTCTGTGTTTCATCCACTATAGGATTCGTCAAGCTTGTGCGCGAATTCTGTGGTTGCTTCTAACAAGAAGCGTAGATCATCAAGCAACATTATTTGCGAAAGAAAACCCGAATAACAAGAAATATTACATAGGAATGACTTCCTTAGATTTCAAAACCCGATACTATGACCACAAAAGTGCATTCAAAAATTAAAAAAACCGTATAAAAACAACACTACCGAAAAATACTGGGAACTCAAAGAAGGCGGACATTCGCCGGTAGTCGAATGAAAAATAATGAGACAAGCTACCACGTGCAGACATTTAGACGAACCATGTAAATTATGCCTCCATGAAAAATTTGCTATCCTGTACTTTAAAGAACCTAAAACTCTATTAAACTGTGGACAAGAAATAGCAAACAACTGTGTTCACAAAATAAATCTAACTCTAGGATAGCGATACAAAATAGCTTTAAAACTAACAATAACAATAGAAAACAAACAAATAAATAAATTAAATAAACATGAATATACATAAACGATCACACGTATAGGTATATATATATAACTATATATATATATATATATATATATATATATATATATATATATATATATAATATATATATATATATATGTGTGTGTGTGGGTGTGAATGTGTGTGTGTTCACATAGGTGTATTTATATATATATATATATATATATATATATATATATATATATATATATATAAAGGAAGGAAAACGTCAACCTTAAACCACTAACCTAGTTCTAAAACAGATCCTTTGTTCGATAAAATGCATGCCCATTGGCTGATAGGAAGGGGCGCGGTGGATACTAGAAATCTGATTGGCTAACTAGAAATCCTCAACATATATAAAAACAAGAAGCAACCACAGAAGTCGCGCATAAGACTGACGAATCCTATAGTGGATGAAACGCAGAATATTTAGTGTAGCTTTATCGCCATATATATTTTATAAATTACTATATATATATATATATACATATATATATATTTATATATATATTTGTTGTGAAGTCTGAGTAAATTTTAGTATTGTTAATAGGATTCGCCAACATATGCAGCAAAACAGATAAACGGTACTAATTACACACACACATTATATATATATATATAAATATAAATATATATATATATATATATATATATATATATATACATATATATATATATATATATATGTATGTATATATATAAGGGATTAAAATGTACATCTTTCTTTCGTTGGAATTTCTTAACCCATTTTATTTATTTATTTTAATATATATATATATATATATATATATATATATATATATATATATATATATATATATATATATATATATATATATATATATATACTAGCTGTACCCGGCACCGCGTTGCTCTGGTTAAGTTTGTTAAAATGGAACACATGTGAAAGTAGAGAAAAGTTTGATGCTTTTTTTCAAGAGAATTTGCAAATCATTTTTTTACTGTTAAAAAAATAATTCGTACATTCTCTTGAAGAAAAGAATGTTAAGAAAATAACCAGAAAGTACTTCCATCATTAATTATGCAAAAAATAAATAAAATGGCGATTTAGTGTTTCAATATGCTTATAAATTGAGATACATCTTGCTGAGTATGCACTGTGTTACGGTTGTTGTAAAAATGGCACCGAAACTTAAATTTCGCTTCGTTTTAATCTTTCTTAATTTTTTAATTGTGTCCCCCAAACGAATATAATCAAAACAGTAACATTCAACAATTGTACTTTATGTATATAAAACACAAAATATTTATTAAAAAAAAATGTTTTGAAGTTTATAACGAAAAGGAAATAATTCCATTTTTAAACGAAAAACTCAGTTTACCTAACTTACTTTATTAATGCTATTTTTTTAAGCAAGAAAAAAAAAGTAAATATCCAGATACGCTACTACAGAACACCGACCACTCTAATTTGTTTTTATAGGTAATTGAGGTCTGTGACAACGAATCTGATAGTCAAACTTGGGGCAAATTGACCGTTTGCATGGTATTAATCCCTGAACCCACGACCTTCTTTCCACCATTTTGTAGCTATATATATGGAGTAAGAATATAAGGCGTTTCTGTTTCCGTGTTTGTTGGACCAATGATTAATTGTTAAGTAAATGTAGCACATGCGATATATAGCAAGGTTGTAGAAATACAGGGTGTTTCAAAAGTATTGGGCACATTTTGACATTGAATATCTCGAGAATTATTAAGGATATAAAGCCCACATGCTATATTCAGAAAGGATGTAATCTCAAGTTTTTCACTAAGGGTTCAAAGATGTTCAATATGAGCACCATTGGTCACACAACCCACATCAAACCGATAGTCCAATTCTTGCCAAACGCGTCCCAGCATTGCATTGCTGATGGTTGCAACAGCTTCTGTTATTCAGGCATTCAGCTCATCCACATCTCTTGCAATGGGAGGCACATAGAGCAGTCTTTTTACAAATCCTCACAAAAAAAATCGCTGGTTGGGAGATCTGGGAGATATATTAAACAAGTGTTCACAATTCAGTTCTTGCAAAACGCCTTTTCTAGTTGAGTGAACGTCATTACTGGATCTGAACAAAAATGAAAAAAATCCTTACAAAAGACTTTATGCATTTAGCTTTAAAATGGCACCACTTTCATTTTACTTCCATTCATAGCTAATGAGGATTTGAAGTGTGTCCAAGACTTTTGGAACACCCTGTATTTTACTTACAGTAGAAACTCGGAATACGGAAGTCATCTTTTCTGAGGTTTGGGAAATTGCCATATTGTTGCGCCTAAGCAAGATTTTATAAAATACATATTAAGAAATAGTAACAATGTACAGTGCAGTATATAATCAAATAAAATTATAAAAATTCCGTAAGGCATGGTGAATATTGTAACCAAGGACCAGTAAAAATATTGAATTTCACATTGTATCCTTAAAAATACGTTACCCGGGGCCACCATAACCACGGGTTTTACTATTTGTAAATAATTTTGAAAAGAGAGCAAAAAAGTGGCTCAACTTAGGATGCACGAAAGATATAAACAACACTGGTATCTAGAAATGTTAATACAAAAATAATTATATTAGTTTCCCCCACATCGTTATTAAAATTTATACTCTTTGTCTCTACAAATCGTATCTAATTATTGGTAAACTGCTATGTTTGATTTTCTCTTACATATATCCTATATATTATTGTTTCATGTTGAATATGGGGCATTTAACGGAAATGACTTTCCGGGCACCGCGGTACAACAATTACAATAACAGTTTCTGAAGCAATAATAATATTACTAGAAACAACAAACATATTTACACAAACAAAGACAGATATAAAAACATATTATAAACAATAAAGCATTTCACAAGAAAAAGATTGTTAAAGCATGGTAGACAACGGCATAGTTCAAACCTTTTTTGCTGCAAAACGCATGAGAAAAAACCGCCAGAATTGATATATAACCACGGGCAAAGTATAGCCTTCTATTTGTACTTCAACATGGACAAAACAAATTATTCAAAAATGTGTGAATCACTGAACAACCAAAAAGAAATATGATAATCTTACAAAATTAGATGTGTGTAAACACAGCGTACACGAATAATATTTTGACGAATAAAAAACAGTAGATTTCGTTCGTAAAAACTATAAACCCGCTATTAGAATCGTTGGAAGAACGAGATTGTTTGTTTAATATCAACTATAAATAGTTGAACATATGTAAAGAATACAATAAAGACATCGTAGTGTATATGTGTTTCATTTGTGCAGGGCTTGTGATCGAATAAAGATAGCGATATTCGTTTAAAGATATTGACAATGTTAAATGAATATACGGAAATAACGTTGCTAGATTGTCATATAGATATCAGAAATAATAACGGCATTTTTTTTTTTTAGTAATCATTAGTAATGAAAATTTGGAAAATTTGATAACTTATATGGAACGGCTCATCAAGAACTTATTTACTTTAGACTTGAACACTACCATATTGTAGTCAGCCGGAAAGCAGGAACACGGAAGACAATTCCACAGGCGTGCAGTTCTAAGAAAAAAGTTTTGTTCATGGAATCTACGTTTGGGTTTAGGCACAGATACAGAGTGGGGGAAATTATTGATAGTGTTTACAGCTAGACGAGTGTTTCTTGTGAAAGTTTGGCGAGGGGGGACCATAGATAGCAGCTCAGTCGAACACTTTCCATGAAAATAACGATACATCAGAGACAAACTCGCAACATTTTTTCTGTGAGATAGAGGTTGTAAGGAAGAGACAAAGACACCTCCTACGAGGCTACGAAATCTGTTTTGAACTCTATCAAGGCAGGTCAAGTCCTTTCTAGCAGCTCCTGTCCAGATGCGGCAACAGTATTCCATCCTTGGACGTACCTGGCTCTTATATAGATAGAGAATAGCATCAGTAGTGAGATATCTACCGGATCGATAGAAAGATCCCACCATTTTTCCAGCGGCCTTGGCCACAGATTTGATGTACGTGTTCCATTTAAGATCAGGAGTAATGGTCAAGTCAAAAAGCTTGTACAAAACTTGAGGCCTCCTGAAGACGAGAGCCATTCATTTCAATTGATGCCAGATGTGGATCAGAATGTTGATGATGTAAAGGGAAAAGCTTGGTTTTAGATGCATTAAAAGTAACCAGCCACTCTTTACCCCATTGTACTACATGCTCAAGATCAGAGGAGAGAGAATTGGAGAGAACTTGGTCGTTTACTGTCTAAGATGTGCCACCATAAATGGTAGTGTCGTCAGCATAGATGTCTACAAATGATGTAAGGATGTGATTTGGAAGATCATTAATGTAGATCAGGAAAAGAGTTAGGCCCAGGATTGATCCCTGAGGGACACCGGCATTAATACTGTGAGCTTCTGATTTTTACCCCTCAACTACTACTCTTATGAACCTATCAGAAAGAAATGATTTAATAATTGAGAAGAAATTCCCAGCAATACCATAGCTAGAGATCTTGTGAAGTAAACCTTTATGTCATACCCTATCAAAGGCTTTAGATAATTCAAGAGCAATTGCCCTAGAAAGGTTGCCTCCGTCGATAGATTTGCTAACTCTATGAGATATAGCAGTAAGCACACCAGCTGCAGATCTAGCAGAACGGAAACCATATTGAGTGTAACTAAGAAGGTTATTTTTTGTTGAGATGGTTGATTACTTCTGTATTAAACACAGATTCCAGCAACTTACTCATGACGCACAGGAGACTTATTGGCCTGTACTGAGAGGGGGATGAACGATCACTTGAAATCTGAAATACAGGGCATAATGATGAGATTTTCCAGGGAGATGGGAAACTATTCTCCTTAAGACAACGTTTAAACAATTTTGTAAGTATGGGCGCTTGTTCAGGTTGAAGTTTTTTGAGTACTATAACTGGAATACCGTTAGGGCCGGTTGCTTTACTGGAGTAAAGGTTTTTGATTAGCTTGGCAACATCACGTACAGATATACGTATATCACATAGCGTGTTTTCTGATACAGGAGGAAATATTGGGGTTGGCAGCCTTGATCGCAAAGGGTAGAATTAGCTGCAAAGTTCTTGACAAAGTGGTTGGCTTTGTCTGATGCTGACGAGATTACCTCAGGTCCATTGATAATAGTTGGGATGGAGCACACGCTTCTGTTCAGGATTCTGTTTGCTATTTGCCAAAACTGGTGGGAACCAAGCCGCTGCTCAGCTACTTTGGACTTAACAGATTGAGCATACAACTCTCTTGCATTCTTTATTACTTTCTGACAATGGATGCTGGCGGTCCTGAAAGCGGCTTTATTTTTCATACATCTATTACGTTGGAAACAGTGGAAAAAGTAATTTCTGTGCGCAGTGACAGCATCACATTCTGGAGAGAACTATGGCTGGTTGTTAGGTTTTTGCTGAAACTTTTTCGAGGGTATCAAACGGGCAATACCTACAATTTACCATTTCGTCAGGTCTAATACTATAGAGGGTACATCCTTTTTAAACATGGAATGCAGAGATAGATCAGATATAAATGTACGGAAGCTATCCCAGTCAGCCTTAGTCTATCGATATACTGTACTATGGATAGGTACGTCTGGGGACTTATTACATTTCATTTTTATCTTAATTGATACAACAGAGTGGTCGGAAGATCCAAGAGGCGACAGAACAGAAACTGAACATAGTTCAGGGCAAGTTGTGAGAAAAAGGTCTAGTAGGTTCGCATACTGGCCGTCATTGTCGGGCACACGAGTGGGCTCCTGAACAATCTGAGTGAGGTCATACGCAATGGAGAAATAATGACATAACCTTCCCTCATCATCGGTTTTGTTAGGGTGGGTCAACCATTCGACGTTGTGAACATTGAAGTCACCACATACGTGAATGTTAGCTGAAGGATAAGCAGATAGGACTTGGTCAATTTTCTCAGATATGCTTTGAAAGATAGTAACTCCGATGTTATGGGGGCGATAGAGAGTAAATATAAATGCCGTAGTGTGAGCTAAAGCAACCCGGAAGCACATATAGGGTAAGTTAGGATCTTCCCTGGAGATGTCCATACCACATGGAAAGTTATCCCTAATATAGGCACATATTCCATGTCCATGGCGATCTTGGGGGTCAGATTTAGAAGTTAAGTTAGAGTATCCTTTAATTGCGAACTCTTCTAGGGAAATAGCCTGTCCAATGCCAGTTTCACTTAAAAATAAAAGGTCTGGTTTAGTCTCCTGTAATTGGGTTTCAACCTCTGGAAGGTTAGAACGTAGACCCCTTATGTTGGAGAAGGAGACATGGTAGTAGGGGTCTACGTTTGAAGTTGGAGAATCGGGTTTAATCGTGTATTTTTTCTTGAAACTTGTCAGGATTAATTTTTTGAATTTGTGGACTAGGTCGTCAGATTTACTTAGAGCAGGACAGAGAGGGGAAACTAAGAGAGAAAAAGAAACGAAGATTTTTTTTTTATTTGTAGCTAATGATAAGGTAAAGCCGTAACAATTACCCACAAGTATGGCATCGAGAGGCCCCCACAAGAAGCTACTGCATGGTCCAGAATCCATTCACCAATTGGTAATACAGCAGCTCCAGTACTTTGCACCTGCTGATAGGACAGCCTCCTTGGTAGTTAATCCAAGGTTCGGGTCCCTGACTATCATGCGGATAACGTCAGCCCAGACAAAACGTTTACCTCCAGCACCCTTACTAGTGACATGGCTACAAGGATAGATAGAAACAGAAAATTTCCGCCATCTCTGCCAACTGTTCGCGCAAAATACTGCCAACCTAGAAAACAGCTTTTTCTTCTCCTTTGTCAGAAAAATCACTCATTAATAATGAGGACTGAGGGACAAATAAGAAGAAGCGAGAGTAACAGGAGCTGCCGATTACGCATCCACAATGCGTTTTCTAGTCTCCATTAAAAAAAAACAAAAAAACTATTAAGTATTGTACTTAATAAAAGTCAAACGGACGTGTTTAAGGGAAAGTATGGTGATAGATTCCCCTCTCACGAACTAAGAAGGAGTACAATATTCGTAATCTATTTTTGCAATCGACTTGGTAGATAAATAAACATTTATGGACGAGAAAAAAAAGCTAGCATTTAATAAAACAGAAATACATAAATTAAATACTGAAATAAAATGGAGTTATTAATATTTGAATCTAAAAATAAAAAAGTATGATTAAAATTGAAATCACTTATCTCAACAAAAACACGTCCGTCTCCATAATGTAAACTGAAATGAGGAATTTAAGTTAACAGCCTTCAAAAATATTTTTTTGTAATTAACCGTTAAAAGGAAAGCGTGATTTTATTCTGAACTTTAGCGAGTCACTTTTTAAGAAAATTACGATAAAAAAGAAAAGCGGATGGTGGGGGTTCTTCCGAAAATTACATGAATTAAATACTGAAATAAAATGGAGTTATTAATAGTTGAATCTAAAAATAAATTATGATTAAAATTGAAATCACTTATCTTAACAAAAACACGTCCTTCTCCAGAATGTAAACTGAAATGAGGAATTTAAGTTAACAGCGTTCAAAAAGATTTTTTTTTAATTAACCGTTAAAAGAAAAGCGTGATTTTATTCTGAACTTCAGCATAACATATCTCTTTTAGAATTATATGCTGTACAAATAAAGGAAGTCAAAAGTGACTGTATAATAATTGCAAGGAACACTATGAAAGACAGAAATATGAACACTATGAAATAATAATTAATTGAAAATCATATAGGAGTTCCAACCATATTACATGTAGATTCTATTTAAAGTAAAAAAAAATATGTTTCCAATGTGCTCAGACAAGGGATATAAAATGTTCATGAATAGAAGGGGATACATAACAAATCTAAAAGATTAAATGGAGTTTTATCGACTTTGCGTAAGATAATAGAAAGAAAAAATATGTAGGCATAAAAGTGTATCGTAGAAAATTAACGACTAAAACAATTCCCTGGTTTAGCAAACTACTACAATTGATATATTAATAATATGCACGATTAAAAGCACTTTGTATAAATAGTAGAGTATAAACTAAAAATTGATTCTAGACGAAATAATGATATACTGAATTTATTTTTTTTTTAAAGTTACGATTTTATTGGATTGAGCGTAGGCACACTACGATCAGAAAAAATGTTAGGTAAAGACGCAAGGCCTTACGAAATAATGACCATTCTACTACTCTAATTGGAAGATAGAGTAACATAAATATTAGCTGATGTTCCACGAGTTTTAATACCTGCGGAGAACAAAGTGTATTCAAACCGTCGCAGAAGGGACTCGCAATATCGTATGCTGTTTACAAACCTAAAATATTTATTCATGAAAGGACACGTGTTCTTTCAACCGACGATAAACAATTATTGCTGCTTTTCGAATCGAAAAATGGATTTCTTCCCGAGCCAGAATATAGGTTACAATGATTGAGCGTAATTTTATAAAATTATACCTTAAAATACGATATATTCCATGACAGAAAACCGAACACAGGGGTTTTCTTCCGAGACTAATCTCGGAGAACAATGAATAGTTATTGCAGCACCAAAAAATCTTACAAACAAAAAAATAGGATACTATTGAGTAATACCGTAGATCAATGTCACTCACTTTGAAAGAAAATATAAATGCAAAAAAAAAAAATGGGGAAAGTATAACTAAAATCAGTAAACAAGTAAATAGAAATTAACAGAGCAAACAATAAAAATATCGCAATTGTGATAATGCGAGAGGACGTTTATACATGCGCCAATTGTAGCAATACAATGATCACTACGAAGAGACGCAAACGAAACAATTAGTTTTGGTGTTCTCGGTATATTCAGAATTAAATCATTAATTAAATTATATGAATATTGCCCGAAAATCGGTCAGGGCTCTGAGGATTTAGTGAGACCATATAAAGCGTGGGTAAACTAGTAACAGTCAAATAACTACTAGTGATAACTCAGTTCACGCGAAAAACGCATATCATTTGTCACAGATAAATATGGACAACACAGGGATATTAAATATATATTATTTCGTGATCGTACATATATATTTTTCCAAAATACGGATATACCGTCAGAGTGCGCAAGTTGTGGTTAGTTGGCTGGGAATTATTAATACCATAAGTACGTAACAATTTTTTTTATTTATTTTTAGCAGAAGTGAATTTAAAATTAATTGTGATTTATCACAATCGACCGTATTAAACACTGACATATAACACTCGATAAAATGGGAGAAATAAAAGTTTTGTTTTTCAATACATTTAAATGAGCATTAAAAAAAGCCTACGGGTTCGACGATGAAAAGGAATTACAGTCACAGCTTTAGTGAGGGTTTAAAGAATAACGCGGAATCAGCATATAAAGGGTGATTTATCGCCTAGCCTAGGCTGTATGCAAGGAAAATACGTTTAATATTTGACAGCGCTGTTGCCGATAAAAAAACAAAACAAAACAATGCAATTCGAAAATAAATACCAATACTAAATCGTATAAAAAGATGAACACTATATTGCTGAGAAACTATTGGACTGAAAAGTGTTTTGTGAAGGATAGTAGAATATCCAGAGTTATGGCAATAAATAAGGGAGAAAAAATAATTGTAAGAGACATATTAATCAAAGAGACCCCGATACGCAGAAAGTTTTTAAAATGAAAAATAAATGCCAATGGATGTGCTGTATGTCTCTTATCAACTAATGCCATCTATCAGCGAGGAAATGTCGATAAGAGCAACAGCAGAACAAACATTACTGATTCTTTATATTGTCGAAAAGACACGAATGTAGAGGAGAAATAATAATGAGAACAAAAAAATGACTAAACAACTACACGTTTAACATAAAGGACAGAAATATTGAATGCGACATCCCAGGAAAATATTTTTAGATGCGTTATTCACTCTCTAAAACACACTAGCAAGCAGTAACCAATAAGAAAGAGTACGCTTATTGTGATAGTAGGAAATGAAAGATATATTAAAGTGTCATTCTCTTACTTCTTACATTGTACCTGTGTAGAATAAACTTGTCATAACATACTGTGTGTTGTCTGTTTTTCTTTACATGGGTTCTCCATTCATTAATGCCCATAGGCCACTCAAGGATAAGTGTTAACCAGTGTACCGTAGTTAATTGGACATTATAGCAATCGTTAGTAATGAAAATTCCGTAATTTTGTTAACTTAAGTGGAACGGCTCATCAAGAACTTGTTTTACGTTGGACTTAAAGACAACCATATTCTAATAAGCTCGACTGATTATATTCTCTCAAATATACATCAGTATAGAATATACGTGATCACAGTATATACGTATATAACTTTTCAATTGCTATATATTTCTAATTTTAGGATAAAAAGAAACCCCGCATTTAAATACCGTCGATTTATAACGCAGGGCTTGAATTTTAAAAATTAAAAAAAGTATTTTTTTTAATTATGATGAAGCAAAAATCGACATTAATATAGGAGAAAAATACGAAAGGCTTTCAAAAACAAAAATTATAGAGTAAGAGATGAAACGTCGATCGACTGGATGTCATCTTATATCCGGCACCAAATTTTATGCATGTGTTATATACATTTACTGCAAAGTAATTTAATACGAGGAGTAGAGTTTTTGTTTATCGAGGATGGGGAAGTAAAATTTACACTGAACTTAAAGTTGTATTTTCTTAGTAAGAACAGCGACACTTGTTTTAAAAGTCTACATATGTTGATGTCATAACTACATTTACCATTATTATCCATGTATTTTCAGACATGTTTATCCATATGACCAATCATGAGGCCAAACGTGAAAGAGTGTGTGATTACTGAATGGTCACCTCTCACCAAACGACATATTAGGAATAGTAGGAGTGTATGAAACACTGTTTACAATGTAATAAAAGAAAATTACTATGAACAATACTATTACTAGAACGACTGGAAGTTGAGGAAGCAACAAGGAACGTACCAAAACGTTATCAAAACTCTCGAATCTTAGATTCAAAAAGATCCAACGTAATCCATGCGGAAAATGGCAAGCGAACTTTAGTTGGACATGAAGACCGTTAGAAATGCAGTACATATGATTTGAACTTAAGATCCTATAGAAGCAGGCTGAAACAATTGTTGACAAATGCTCTAAAAGAAAAAGTCTTGAAAGGTGCGAGAAATTTATTACATGGTGAAAAGAAAACTCATTTCATTGTAATGATCTTTTCCGATGAAAAGATATTCACTGTCGATGCTGTTCTGAACAGTAAAAATGACAGATACATCGCACCGTGAACCACTGAGGTTAAACGGACATTCGGGTCAAAATATCCTGCTCAGCTTATGGCTTTTGGTGTTGTGACTTTTATGGAAAAAGATGTCCATAAAATTCTACAACGCTGATGAGAAAATCAATGTTGACACGTACTATAAAACTTTGAAATATCAGGTATTGCCACGTCTCAAAACAAATAGCACAAATGTAAATGATGTATGGGCACAGGATGGTGCTCCGGCTCCAAAAGCTAGAAAAATATATAATTTCTGCCATTTAAATTTCAGTAATTTTTTGGCGTCTTGTTTTTGGTTACCTTCTAGACTAGACCGAAACCCTATTTGGAACATGTTACCAGCAGAAAGTCGCACAGAAATATCGACTTTTTTAAAGATAATATTACGCATGAATGGAATAATGTGCCTTCCGAGTGTTTGATGAAAACATGTGCAATTTCAGTAGACACGTGACAGCAGTTATTGAGGAAGAAGGCAGGTACATTAAATAAAAACATATCTCATGCATTTTTATGTGGCAAATAAATTGGGTTAACTATCTAAAGACGTAATCAGTCATACGTTGTTGTTAAAGTTTAGTCATAAAATATTGTACATTGTGCTTCCTTACCCTATATATACGTAAGAGAATTCGAAGAAAGGAAAGGATCCTCTATTTTCATAACTGGATATACATATTTGTTTTCATATGCCAATGCGTTCTAAGTGTAGAATATAGCTGTTTCCAATACATTAGCAATTTCGTCCCCTTTTTGTACAAATTCGATCAACTATTCTTATTTGGATTAGCTGATGGCCTCATTTAGCGTTTTGATAGTCTGTCTCAGAACTGCCGCTAGCTAATCCCCGATTTTTAAATTCATAGAATAGTCAAGTGTCACTATTGTTTTAACGTTCCAACGTTGTATTCTTTCATATTTTCTTTTAACAATGTGTCCTTATTACAGCCGTATGCCTGTATTATGTATATTTTCCCACCTTTAATATTAGTTTCCGTACATCCACGATGGAACTTACATAGTTATTCAAATATTAAAGGTGTTTAAATGAAATGTCATACGACACTACCGGTTTTAATGAATGCGTACAAACTCAAATTGAAGGATGCAGCAATGCACTCTCATTGTCAATTGTTTTTTTGTTTTTTTAATCAATATCCTTCAATCAATATTATGTACTTATTAAAACACCTTACACTGTATTGCATCATTTATTCTGACTTGCTGTAAATTATTTAAATGTTTACTGGCTTTAAAGTTACCAATTCGTAGTTTTCACATACAATCTTATAACTTACATCATTATGACCGTTTTACAAAAATGGTGTGGCGACGAGATGTTATTTCACCAATTTCATATACTCCAGTTAATAGAACGAAAAAGAAAACTATATTCACGTCAACACCTACTTATATTTGCCACAACAGTGAATAGTTTCTGATGAAAACCCCTATTAAACCAACCATATTTTTTGCATAATTTTTTGAAGTTTGAAATATAAGGCATATTGAATCTGCTCTTAGCCAACGGAAAAAATAAGGCATGCTGCAGTCATTTTTTTCTTATTTGTCTTATCTTCTAGTATCTTATTTTACTATAGGCAGGACTATATCTTTCGCCTTTTTTCTGCCACTATTCACATTTTCAGAAAGTACACGGAGTAGGGGTGTCGTCTTGTTAAATAATTAAACTATTCATTATATTCCGATATCTTTAAACGCTGCTTCCTTTGAAAACTCATTTACGTCTATGATATCAATATATTTTTAAATGATCAAAATTTCATTTCAATTTCGAAACATATCTTGGATTATTATAAACAATATGATTCGCGAGGTGTAACTGTATCTATAAACAACAAATAGAACGACTGCATTGTTCTATTCTTAGTATTCATTTTTAATTATTCGGGTGTTATTAGTTTCGCAACAAGAACAATATTTAGAAATGTTTCCATACATTTTTATTCAGGATATACGAAAGTTAATCCTTCCTCATAATATCATTTGTCATTTGTATGGACATAAAAAATGCTACGTTTCAGAAAGTTTTCGACACTTGTATTTTTTTTCTTTTTTCTCCTGTGCTCTAATTACATTTGGTTCCAATTTTTTTTTTCAAAGATCCGTTTTAATATTCATATTTCAGTTTAATCCACTGGCATTTTGCTGTTTTATTTATTCTTATCACTTCTGCCATTTTCTTTGTTTTGTGATTATTTCCGTTTCGTATTCACTAAATTCTTACATGGCTATTCATATAAACTAAAAAGCTTCTACCTCTTCATACATTGGCTTTGCTTGGCCTTTTTTTCTTTTTCATCGTTATTCTTTTAGTTTTGCAAGATACTTTTTTCTTGTCATTACGGTTTTTACGAAATGATTTTTCCTGCAGGTTGTGCAACGTAAATGTTATACATAAGTCATTTATTAGTTTGTATGCAACCCTTTTCGCTTCAACGATTGTTGCTTGCTAATATAGAAGGATCCTATTAATGTGTGATTTTCACAGTTTATACTATGAATGTGTATATATTTCCTTACGATAATGTCCTTGCGATTAGAGTGATAGTTAGATTTATTTCAAAGTCACTTTACGTATTATTAATTCGTAATCATTTTCTTAATCTCTTTGGGTGTACTTATATTAAGGGAAGTTTTTTTAAAACTAATTAAACGGTTTGTTTCACCAGTCCTCAGAATCCAAACAGTTGACTTATGTGTTTATGCTGATATCTATATATATATATATATATATATATATATATATATATATATATATATATATATATATATATATAAATTTGTATATATGTATGCTGATATATATATATATATATATATATATATATATATATACGTTAATATTTATATATACTTATGGTAATATATATATTATGCAAATATATATATATATATATATATATATATATGTATATATATAGAGAGAGAGAAAGAGAGAGGGAGAGAGGGAGAGAGAAATTGTATATAAATGTTGATAGATACATGTAACCATATTGGATTATTATACTATTGTATTATTTCTCCAAAAATGTTTTACTAGAACAACACAGGTCTAAAAAATGCAAATTATTCACATATAATACGTTACTGACAACGTATATATCAAATGAACAAATGTTATATAAATTGAAATATTCTTGTATAAGTGAAAACTATATAAATATCAATAATAAAATTATAATACGCATAGATTTTAGTGATCCACTAATCCAAAAGTTTACGTTCTGTGAGCTATATATAGGGAAACATATCATCATAAATTCATGCCGAAAAGTTATATATATATATATATATATATATGTATACGTATATATATATATATATATATATATATATATATATATATATATATATATATATATATATATAGTAGCAGAAGTACCCGTCGTAGACTGGGTTCAAATTCAGCCGCCACAAAATGGACTGTGATTGATGAAAGTATGACAGGTTATGAAAGGAAGGATTTGTAAAGAGAAAGATTTTGATATTCAAAAAATTTACCCCAAGAAAAATATGAGGAAGGTAAAGATAATATTCGCGGGAATATATTTTTTATATCAACTCTGTTTCCATTTGTAGTCAAGAGTTACCTACAGAATGGTGTGCCCTTACAAAAAGAAAAGGTTATGTGTATAATATATAAACATACAAGAAATAAATGTAAACGTAGTAAATAAAAGTTTGGTTATGGTAGAAAAATTCAGCGTTTTGTATTTTTCAGCTGTTTGTAAAAAAAACACTGGTTTTTTTTTTTAATCCACGAACCGGTTTTAAAACATAAAAACTGCAGCGACTTTTAAATGGAGAGCCCCGTTATCAATTTGAAGGAGGGGAACCTGATCATTCTGTGTAAACAATTTAAGAGAGTTCCGTTTACGTAAGGAATATTTATAAACATATTTTAATTTTTTCCTGTCAATTTGTGTGTGCGGAATATTCGATTATGGCATGTGTAGTTTATATAAAAATTCATTTAATTAATTATCGCCTCAAGTTTCGTTTTAATTTCGGTTCGCTGAAATTATTTCAAGTAAAGAGCATTAAAAAATATTCCAAAACAACAAAAAAATGAATTACACTTTCATAGACTTTGGTAACATTTATTTCTTTTATATTTATTTTTTCGGGTAGTAGTTTGTTGGATTTTCTGCTAAACATTCTTACTAAATAATATAGACGAAATATCGAAAAACAAAGAAACAAAGGCAGTTTTTAAAAATAATCAAGCTTTACTTATTTTAGTAAAATAATCGGAAACAGCAAAATTGGATATTAAAAATGTAAACACGCAATTACTTTAGTTTTTTTAGCAAAGAATGTATATAAATATGAATAAGACGAAAATGGCACCTTTTTTCACGCAGAACAACTTCGTTTCAGGTTTACAGTATTGAACGATGTAGTATTCTAATGCCGGATTCAGGGGTCTACTATTGTAATGTAAAGAACACACAGGAAGGTGTATAATTAACTGAATTATTTCTAGTACAGTGTCATAAGAAAGCTTAAACAGATAAATAAAAATAATAAGGTTATGTAAATCTTTTTAAAAAGACACGTAATCACGTGAGCAGGATTTTTCCTTCTTTTGACAGGATAAAAAGAACGTTCTTATTTTTTATTATTTATCTTTTTTCGAAAGAGTGCCATGTACAAGTGAAGAAGGAAAAACAGAGTTATGCAAAATTAGTGTCGAGAATTGTCTAAAGTTCCGACTATTTGGGGGGCTTTCACTTTAATAAGAACGTGAATTTATGAAGTGTCCTTATTCGACACAATATAATTCAACTCAAAAAATAAATAAAAGCTAACGTGAATTAAGATTAAAGTTAAGGCGCTATTTAGGACCATCCCCCCGTTTAAAAAAAAAACTTGTAAAACTTTGTGACATATTTACATTCTATGGAGGTCAGCCGCGAACGAACACCCCATAATCATATTATACCATATTTCTTCAAACTAAAACAGACTTATCAAAGTACACTTACGCAAATAGATATAAACATTTTTTGTTAAAGTTTGTGCCATATTTTCATGGAGTGCAGGCGCGAACGCAGACCCACATGTTTACTATATTCTTCCTATTATAGTTGAAACACATTTATCAAAGTATTCTTATATACATCTATATCAAAAACCCTTGTAAACTTTTTTTTTTCTATTTTTTTATTTCCAAACTTTGGGGGTCAGGCGCGAACGCAGAGACCCCGATTTTTTGAAATACCTTTCTCCCAGATCAAACATACTTATTCCTGATCCTTGATGAATTTTCTATCATTATATGCAATCAGTTTTTTACAATAGTCAACCGTATAGGAGCCTATTCGTGACCAGTCACCCCCCCACACACACTTACAGACGTTCAGCTTTATTTCATAGATATATTAAGAGATAAATAGATGGATATTATGAATATATAAATAGGTAAATTGAGAGATGCATAAATTATATTTTCCGTAAACCATTATAACGAATAATTTGTCATAACAATTAAAGTACCGCTATTTGTGCAAATACCGCTTGATATGGTTTTACATTTAAACAAATTAAAAAAAAACATTATGTAATAAAAATATATTTTAAACCATTGTTTTATTTTTATAACCTTAATTGTTACATATATTTACAACTGCCCAGTTAAACATCTCTCAATAGAATACAGACTAATTATATATTAGTAGTAAGCAAAGTAATTAATTTATACCTTAATAATATTATTATAAATTATTTTATCAGATAATGTATTTTTGGAAATATTCATTTTGCATGTGTGTATATATATATATATATATATATATATATATATATATATATATATATATATATATATCTTTTGTTGAGTATATTGAGTTTTGTAATGATTTATTTGGAAAAAATAGTGCTTTTAGTATCAAAGTAAATGCACCAAGATCTAATTTTGATTCATATATATATTCCAAATAAATCATTACAAAACTCAATATACTCAACAAAAGATATACGACTATAAACTATACGTTATATACTGTGCACATTCTTTCAAATATTCTTTAATCTGTTATCTATTTTTTATGATTTAAATTATTGGTATAATTCGACTGTTAAGCACTTTTCTCCTTGTACAGTGTGGTTTATTGCGTTATAATTACGATATACACATGTAGCACACATATAAAACGTAATTGTGTGTTTGTGTGCGCCGAAATCTAAATACATCTCTTCGATTTTTTGCATCCAACGTCATGAGGCATGATATTTATGTTATTTTAACCTATACAGAATTTCGATATTTTTAAGCTAGCATAAATAGCTGATAAATTTTATGGAATTGTAAAAATGAAATGGGCGAGTTTAGCAGGAGGAAAATCTGAACATGATTACGTATGCAATTTAAGCCAAAACTCGTTTTATTATTAACGGTTTATATGAATCTTGAAAAACTATGACGGTAAAAGCGAAGGCTAAAGCGTTATTTAAGACGAAAGCTGTAATACCCTCTGTTTAAGTTTTGTTAAAAACACATAGCACCGAAGTAAGTAATTAAAGTTTTAAAATCATGAATATATATATATATATATATATATATATATATATATATATATATATATATATATATATATATATATATATATATATATATATATATATATATATATATATATGGTAACGGAAAAGAAAAAGTAAAACTATTGCGTTTTTAAAATACCAACGCTTTATCCCAGTTTTGTAGATTTTTCTTCAGGTTGATATTATGATTGAGGAAAATTGATGAAAAAAAAGTACTTCCCCGTTTATTTATTTTCAAGTTTATCATTTGTAAAGTGCGAAAGGCAGCACCCACACACACACACACCAACACACACACATATATGTATATATATATATATATATATATATATATATATATATATATATATATATATATATATATATATATATACACGGGCCGATCAGCCTTTATCTGTTGTACAATACGTTTAAACAAGAATTGTAAAGTTATGCAGATTGTGTTGTATTATTATTGACTCAATCATTTTTGAATATTTTATATTACGAGGAAGAATTTGTTCAGTAGACAAAATCGATATGTGTATATATTATACATATATATATATATATATATATATATTTGTGTATATATACATATATAGACACACAGTTAAAATTATATATATATATAATAATTATAATAATGTAGCTTATCATATCATGTTTGTAGTTGTTTAAAATATAATTTCAGCTGATAAAAGGGCTTTACTGTAAATATCCTTGAAAAACAAGTTCTTTAGTCACAAGCACAATATAGTAATCGATAGTAATGGAAGTTCGGTACATTTGTTAACTTACGTGGAACGGCTCATCAGAAACTTGAGCACGTTGGACTTGAAGACAACCATATTATAGACAGCCGGAAAACAGGAACACGGAAGACAATTCCACAGGCGTGCAGTTCTAAGCAAGAAGCTTTCATCATGGAATCTATGTTAAGGTTAAGTCACAGATAAAGAGTGGGGAAAATTATTGATAATGTTTTCAGCTAGTCTAGGTTTTCTTGTGACCGTTTGTCGAGAAGGGGGACCATAGATTGAAGCTCAGTCGAGCATTGTCCATGAAAATAACGACAAAGCAGAGAAAAACTCGCAAAATCTCTTGTGAGAAACAGGTTGAAGCGAAGAGAAAAGGACATCTCCCACGAAGCCACGAATCTATTTTTAACTCTATCAAGGCAGGACAAATCCTTTCTGGCAGCTCCTGCCCAGATGTGGCAACAGTATCCAATCCTTGGGCGTACCTGTCTCTTATATAGACAGAGAATTACATCAGCAGTGAGATATCAAATGGATCGATAGAAGGATCCGACCATTTTTGCAGAGGCCTCGGCAACAAATTGGATGTACGTATGTAATTTTAGATCAGGAGTAAAGATCAAGCCCAGAAGCTTCTCAAAACTTGAGGTCTCGCAAAGACCAGAGCCATTCATTTTAATGGATGGCAAATGGGGATCAGAACGTTGATGATGTAAGATTTAACCTTCGTTTTAGATGAATCACATGAAACCAGCCACCACTTTCCCCATCGTACAACGTGATAAACATCAGAGGAGAGAAACTCGGCGAGAACTTGGTCGTTTACTGTCTTAGATGTGCTACCATAGATGGTAGTGTCATCAGCAAAAATGTCTACGAATGATGTAAGGATATTATTTGTAAGATCATTAATGTAGATCAGGAAAAGAGTTGGGCCCAGGATGGATCCCTGAGGGACTCCAACATTAATACTGTCAGCTTCTGATTTTTGCCCATCACCTACTACTCTCATGAACCTATCAAAGAGACATGATTTAATAACTGAGAGGAAATGTCCAGCTATACCATAGCTGGATATCTTGTGAAATAAACCTTTTTGCAATACCCTATCAAAGGTCTTTGATATGTCAAGAGAAATTGGCCTAGACAGGTTGCCTCTTTCGAGAGATTCGCTAATCCTATGAGATATAACTGTAAGCACATCTAATGGAGATCTAGCAGAACGGAAACCATATTGTGTGTCACTAAGGAGGTTATTTTTGCTGAGATGGTTGATTACTTCTCTATTTAAAACATATTTCAGCAACTTACTCATGCCGCACATGACACTTATTGGCCTGTAGTGAGAGGACGATGCACGATACCCTGAATTCTTAAATGCAGGGCATAATGATTAGATGTTTAAATTTTTTTGTTAGTATGGTCGCTAGTTGAGGTTGAAGTTTTTTAGTACTATACTTGGAATACCGTTAGGGTCGGTTGCTTTACTGGAGACAAACTTTTTGATTAGCTTGGCTTCAGCACGTGCAGATATCTGTATATCACATAGCATGTTTCTGATATATATATATATATATATATATATATATATATATATATATATATTTATATACAGGCACACATAACACACAAAAACGCACACACACACATATATATATATATATATATATATATATATATATATATATATAATTATTTGTTACTGTAATAATTAAATACCTACAGGCATTAGTGTTTCATACTTTCGGGAATCCCAGTGCAGTGTCTCACGATTAACACCAGTCGAATTATTCGAACTCCGCAACACGAGACATCTCTGGCTCGATTAGCAAATACCTATAAATTTGGCTACGATTAACCGCGTGAAATATCTTTGAATTAAAACATTGTAATTTCAAATATTCTTTAGGGGTTATATGCATACACACACACCCCCCCACACACACACCCACATATATATATATGTATATATATATATATATATATATATATATATATATATATATATATATATAAGAAAACAGTTAAAAAACATGTTAAAAAAATTTGAAATGAGTTAAAACATATTTAATCTGAAAAGGAAACACTAGATAAGTGGATAGTCCTTTAATCGCGGAGTTTCGAAGAAATACTTTCCTTCTCATCAGAGGGTAGGAATTAACAATATTTTTTGCTATATGAATATTTACTTTTCTTTTTTGTATCTCCCTCCAATTTAAATTGTAGATTGTTATCACATTTACGAATCTGGTCGTAAGGTTATACTGTGTCACACATATTAGTTGTGTTTGTATTCTTATTTATCATATCTATATCTATATCTATCTCCCTCTCTCTCTCTCTCTCTATATATATATATATATATATATATATATATATATATATATATATATATATATAAAATCTAATATGATTAAATGATTGTAACATGTTCACGTTATTAAAATGCAAACTATATAATTATAAAACTCAAATAACATTGTAACAGAGATTGTAACCATACATCTGGTTTACGACTTCCGGTTGCACATGAGTACTTAAATATAAACCCATAATAACGTAAATAAAATCGTCACGATCGTCACAATTTTTTTCCCTGTTTAATGATCTAAATAAACAATTTTTAATACTTTCTGCTTTTTTTTACGTGGTTTATTTCCGCATTGTCTTAATTAGTTTTATTGACCTTATTATTAACATATAAATTAAATATTTTACCCAAATGGGTAATGAATGTGTTTTTAATATAAATTACTAATTTTTTCATTTTTTATTTAAAAAACCAGTCTTAACATGATGAGGGTGCTTTTAACTATTCTGCACTTTCAACTAAGTGTGTTATTTAAAAATATATATCAGCATTTGAATTTTACTTTAAGTAGTATGGTATCCGTTCAGTGAATATTTACCTACACGTATGGAAAACCATGACAATTCAATGGATGTAATTATTTTTTCAAATATAAACACTTATAAACAGAACGACCCATAGAAATCTACCTGTATTCTTTTTTTCATTTCAAATGTTTCTGTTATATCACACAAAATCTATTTTCTTTACGCCACAAGTCTCACGCTCATACATTAATTCCATTGCGAATATAAGATACTGACCCAACGGGTCACGGATAGTCTAGTAATTGTTTAGATATCTCTGTTAAAATTATTGCGTAATATTTTACGTTACATTTTTATATAATATGATTTGAAGTAGAACATTAACAATCAACAGCTAACATGGCAATGATTGAAAATATATATTTGAAAACACACTACAATTATCTATTCAAATATTAATAATTTTCTGGTGCCAAACCGGTTTATTATGATGTACATTGTGTATGGTTCATTGCGATTAAATAATAACACTAAACATATTTCTTTTACTATTTAAGTGATCAAGATTTGTAATTTCTATGATTGATACCGTAAAATAAGGTGATTAGTGTGCGGTATATATATATATATATATATATATATATATATATATATATATATATATATATATATATATATATATATATATACATACTTGTCGAGATATAGTTGAAACCGCATTCTGTGTTAAATCAATTCAGTAAAATAGATTGCATTGTCCGAATGTGTATTACATTGTGTATTATTCAAATTATCGAGAACAATCGAAATAAGCTCTTAAACGAAGGTATTCCTTTCAAATCTAGTTTCAAGAAGGTAATAATTACTAAAACTGAAACATGAATGATGATATACTTTGGATGGCACAAGGTGTGGATTTATAAGCACTAATTAATGAAAACAATTTCCCACATTTAACAAAATGCGACTTAAGCAACGGATTGGACTTCTACTTATAAATCATAGTCAAGCTATACATCTAAAGACGAAATATGTGACCCTTGCACATGCTGGACAAATTCATGCAGAGAAAAGAAACACATTTAGCTGTTACAAGTTCTGAATTGAAAGATTTTTTTCTGGATATTAAACCACTCATTAATTATTAAATTTTTTTAAAGATAAGTACAACAGAAAACCTTGTTTGTTTAATTATGGTCTTGCTAAAGTTCTTATGATATATTCTTTGACCGTGTGGGACGAATTTATAATTTCTCATATAAACGTCATGTCAGTTCATAGAACAATGCATAATTCGCATACTTTCTACTGTTTGATATGAGGTGTGACTAGTGTGTTCTGTTTATTTTCTAAAAAAATACTGCCAGTTATTCCCAGAGAAATTCTGGTAAATGGATTGAACGCATGTTTGAAATCATTTGCAGCGAGTAAACTTGCAAAACCTTTTAACCTTTCATAAATTATCACATTAACATAGAGATTTTCTGTCTGGACAATTTGAGCATACTCACTGTAAAGTTGAAAAAATACACTGCATATGAATTATATAGATGAATTAAATTCATTCGTAAACATTCAGCATGGTTAACCCGGTGTAAGAACGACGTCAAAAGGGGTGCTATCAATAATTAAAAATATATTAAAGATCGTTATTGTTTTTGTAAAGAAGCAATTGAAGTACAAAGGTATTGACGTTTGAATGATATTGTGAAAAGTTTCCAAGGACTAAGCTTGATTATAAATCCCGAGACTGTCGTACAAGATTCTGAGATAGTCTATTATCCAGTCGAATGTTTTTAATTCATCCGAGTCATTGTGTTTGATCGGACGTTTCTGCGAAAATGTTTACTACCAATGGAACAGGACTCGGTATCCAACAAAAAACTGATAATAAGCGAATACATTTTTACTTTCTGAATTCCTTTAGTACTTTTCCACATGATTTGGAGTACAACACTTTTAGTTTTCTATACTATTTACAATATTTATCGAAATTGACAGGTTCAGAGACTAAAAGTGCTGGTTTGCATTCGATGAGGATTGTTTTTCGCACAGCAGATATATATCGGTGCATCTTAATTAGGGAGTAAAACAGATATAGCTATTGACTCACAGTGGCAAAACTATAAATATTTTTTACCGGGAATGTTTTTCTTAAAAATCAAAAAAACGAAAAACCTACATTGTTCGCAATTCGTTTCTGAACAAGTGTATGAATCAATACAAAATGTTTTTACATATGAAATCCGAAAAAATGTAATACAAGGAAGAGAAAGTATTGTGTATTCTTCAGGAAAAAAAACTCCAAATTTATTTCATTTGTAGGTGCAATTGTTTTTTTTTTCTGTTAGGATTGACATCATTTTGAAAATATGACAAGTGGGTATATTTTACTCGTCGTAACCAAAATATATATATGGATATGTCTATCCTATATTGGCGAATCATGATTTATATTGTGAGCTCATCTTAAACATTGTTTGTTTTGGTGATTGCGTAACATTCAAAATGCGAATCAAATGATTATATATATATATATATATATATATATATATTTGTATATGTATATATATATAATTATATATATATATACATATGTATATATATATATATATACATATACACACAGTATAATCAATAATATAAGGAACTGAAAAAAATACAATTATTCATGTATATTTACACAAATTAGGGCATGGATTTTTCTGAAATACTCAGAATAAACAAATAGAACCAATGTGTATAAACTAGTACGAAACATATAATAAAATTACGATTCAATATTGAGAAATATTTTTTTTAAAATTATATCTGTGGATTTATCCTGACCAAAAGTAAAGAAACGAAATAGAAAATATATTTTTAAGAGACTAAACTTTACATAAAACTAGCTAGTTTTTAATATTGAAATTGCTGATAAGCACAACAAAGAAAAATGGCGTCACCGACTCGCAAAACTCTGTTTCTCAATATGGAATCGTATTTTTTTTGGGGGGGTACTAGTTTAATAGACAGATGTACTTGAAAACAAAAACCAAGTAATTCTACACTCAATGAAAATACACGCACAAAAACACACAAGAGACCAGATCCTATAAAAGTTAACAATGAAATATTTTGCCAAATCTCGCCATTCCGACTGAGGATCAAGGAGAAAGAGAAAAGCAGCGAATCTTCGAAAGATGATAGAAGCTTAAAAGGATTGGGAAGATTTAGAAAATCAGGATAAAGCCACTAACAGAAGAAGCATAGAGAACAAAAAAAAAATCTTGAAAAACAGTAATGGGAGAGAATAGAATCGAAGATTGTTTAGATGGTGCAATATTGTTGTTGCTCATTAGGACTTGTGATTCTCTGTGCAGTCCGTAGTGTTTGACATTGGTAGTAGTTTCTCTATATTCCGTTCATGTGTATTAGTCCCTAGAATTCAAAGTTAATTTTATATTACGCATGTTTCCATTCCTTTTATAACATGAGTATGAATGAAAAGAGTTTGTCACAATGTAAAATCAAAATTGTATGATATACCTTTCTTCTAATTATTAAATGAAATACGACGTAGTTACCTTGAACATAGCCAAATATTAACTTGGCATCATATGCACGTATTGTGCACTTTTTTCGTTGCAACTACGCATGTGAGCTGTAATGAGATGTGCACATCGATATCGCTTTTTTCCGTTTCAAAAAAAATTGGTGTCAGATAGTATCGAGAAGGAAAATCTCTATCTCTTCACAACAAACAAATAAACGGTGACTGCTTAGAATGTTGGCAGATATACTATTAATCTCGGATAGGTGTTCTTTAAATTACAGGTGACATTTTACTAATTACTGCCTAAATTCCAAAAAATGCAATAAATTACAAAAACAAATAGACATGTTCCATTGAATCTATTCGTCAGTTCTCCCATATATATATATATATATATATATATATATATATATATATATATATATATATATATATATATATATATATATATATTTATATGTAAATATATATATATATAGAAATGTAAGTCGCCCACACACAAACACCCCCACCCACACGCGCGCACGCATATATATATATATATATATGTATATATATATATATATATTTATACTTCAGTATCAAATAGTAAATCCGTTAAATCCTTATGTAAATAACACTATGCAAACGTAGATCCTCATGCAGATATTTCACTCTTGTTCGGCTTCTCTGTCGTTAATTTTGCATAAAACCTATACGGTTCTTCAATAACATCTTCGCATTTTCATTTTGCCCCGGATCTGGCTTTGTATCAATTTTATTTCAGTCACTATAAATAAGTAAGGAATAGAAACGGAAAAGGAAAGCAAAACAAGCAAACCATACAAGCAAATCTATTTCATTCACCTAAATATATAAAAAAAACATACAAAGTAAAACAATTAATGTAATTAATTCCGTTTTATTAAGGCCGATATGAAACCAGCTTGAATCACAAATACCTAGAAGCACGTAATAATAACTGGTTTCTGTTTTATGCGGATGATTTTCCAATGAAATAATAAAATACATTAGAAAGGAATGAGAAAGCACAAAATAAAATGACATAAATTTTATAATCCTAAACATTATACACACACTATCGTGAGCTTTAAAAAATACTAATAGCTTTGATTGCATTTTATTCTTAAATACGATTACGAGCATACACGTAAAATGTGCAGTGCAAAAAATCTAAAACTAATTTTAATCATAATATATGCGTGCTAAAAAGGATTAAAAATTCGCCATTGATAATGCAAAGAAATTCCACAATAAGATAGATAGTTGAACACCAGAAATCAGGATATTATAATTTTGTGGTTTGACCTATGTCTGAAGAAGGGGAAGGCTTGGAAACAAATATATAAAATATATAACAGGTAATGCAGAAACATATTAGTTGAGTGGAATGAAGCTCAACTAGAACGACACAGTAGATTACGATTCCCTTCCTCTGGGTAATAGATACCGACTGAATGATCGCAGAATTGATTACCGGAAGTAACGTCTAGAATTGTATATAATAAGAATATGTAGGAATGCCACCTTAACAGTCCCCTAGCAAGCCTTTTCTTCGAAAAAGCTGTTTATATATCAAATAATCGAATGTCTCGGAAATGGACTCGATCGAGTCTTTCTGAAACAGTTATGTCTGGTACTGTCTGGCACACATCGTTACTCTTGGGACTTAAGTATATTTCTGCCATTGCCCGATATATACTATGTCTCGACTCTCTTACTCATCGTACATATATATCAGAATAAGGTGTTATTCTTGTAGCTCCCGAGGAAAACTCTCTCTCCCGGGGGAAAAAAAACGTTTCTCCTTACCCTATTCGACACTTTTGGTTTTATCTGGTGTGGTAAGAGACTATCAAAGACAGATCTCATCTTCTGAGTTGGCATAGTTTTCGCCGTCTGAGTATAAGCATAAAGGGTAATTCTGTGTACGTGCAGAGACAATTAGTTGGCTTCCTCCGGCGGTATATCTTGAGCTTTCTGCAGTGTTCTTTTGAGTGCATCCACAAGCGTTCCGCCTGCCAATTCAATTTAGGATGGTATTAGGACTAGGTTATATGTTTTATCTGGAAAGTATTGTGCAACTTTGAATTCTGCGGATGTAATCTATTATCGTTAACAATGCATTGTGGTACACCGAAACATGTAAACAGTTCACGCACAAAAGCTATTTTTGTTTCTGATATGAATTTTTGCAACTGAATACCTCCGATCATTTAGTGTAGCTATCGTTTACGATTAATAAATTATTGTCAGCGCGAGGAATTGCAAATTTGATGTCGATTCTTTGCTAGCTATGATCATTTTACGGTCAAGTTTAATTGTGATATAGAAGTACTTTTGCAACTTGTGCAAGTTCTCGTCAATAGTCAATCCTTTCCATTACGTCTTTGTCTCTGTAAAAGTAGTAAAAGTAGCTTATCCTTAAGCTTTCTATCTCTTGTCCAGGGTTTCTGGTAAACTTATTTTTAGTGAACTTTTCAAAATTATTACTGTATAACTATACCGTAAGTATTCGTCGCAAAATTATATTTCTTACGCATTCCTGTCCTTCAGAGAGATCTTAGTTCTGATATCGCAAATAAAGTCGTCGTATTCTGATTCTCTTTAAAGTAAAGGTTCGGATTCTGGAAGCTTTTACATTTTTTTGCCTGTCATTTTTCTTTAATGGCGGAGTCGGTGAAAAGTGTACCATGTTTAGAATCTTCAGAATATCACATTTTTCGTCAATTCTGATAAACAACCCGCATGAAAAAATTGTCGGAAGATAATTTTGTAAGATAGTACCACATTTCAAGTGTCCATTTACTGTATACGCCGGTAAACATTTTATCGATCCGAAAATCATCAGTAATGGCGCCTGATCTATTTGTAATAAAGAACTTCTAGATGTTAGTGCATATATTATGTAGTTGAATCGATGATGATTCTTAAATATTATTTTTCGATTTATGAGTTCAGTCTCTTCGTTGGCAGTAGAGTTCTGGATGCATGACCGATCGTTTTTTTTTCGTTTTTTTGTGTGCGTTTTACATTATATGCAGTATACAAGCTCCAATACCATATAAGCTTACGTCGCTTGCTACTATTATTTTCAGCTTTGTTACATTTCGCGTAAGAAACAGTTCTGGTGTTAGAGTATCCTTTATTTTTAGTAGTTCATTCAGCAAGGCACGCAAGTCATGCGTATTCTTGGTGAATACCCAGTAGAAGTTTGAGAGTCCCCGATATTTTTGGAGCGCTTCTACATTATCGGGAGCAGCCAGACTCTATATAGCCTCTATCCTCGAACGGTGGTAATTTCTGTCAATATTATCAGTTATTTTATCTACGTACTTTATTTCATTACTGAGAAAATACTGCCCTGGTCTTTTTACTTGAAATCCGGAGTTTGGAATAATTGTAAAGACCTGATGCATATGTTTGTGATGCTCATCTGCAGATATACCGGCAATAAAGATGCCGTACATATAAGTGCATGCAATATTGAGTCCACACAAAATGGGCTGCTGGACGATCGCAGCTTCTACCTTGACTTCGGAGGCTTACCCCTAAAATATTTAGAGTTCCCTGCGTGTATTGATGCAAATGAGTTTAGGGAAATCGCCATGAACGGCGACCTGCAGATATGTGTCATTTAAATATAACGTAGAGCATATTGAATCACTGTAAAGTTTGTTAAACGCCTTCTCCGATGTAGGGAGGGGATAGTGGTAATCTTCCAGCACCGAATTCAGGCATGTGATAAATCAGTGCAGACACGATTTTGATAAAAACGTATACAAGAGGAGTAGCCCATTCAATAGTGCTTATTTGGAAGGTCTTCCGGCCTTTTCTATCCAATCGAGTTCCTTACCATTTTTTTCTGAATTCCGCAACCCAGGGTTTCTGCTATTTCTGTCAAATGGGAAAAGGGTTCCCTTAACTTCAAATGTGGCTAAAGCATTGCTTTATATTCCTAGTCTAGATGAAAAAACATCGAAGAATTTTATTTTGAACTCCTTTTTTATTTCTCTTACGCAGTGGCAGAAATTGATTATCGCTTGGTTGTAGACTCTTATTTGCCCCAATCCAACCTGTCCTGAAGAGATTTTACGATGCCTTGTGCAAAAATACCCTTATGGTTTGGGTGGAACCACTGAATGCCACAGGAAGTATACGTTCTCGCTAAATGATTTGCTTGTTTTCTTCATAACTGTTTACTACAATATTTCTATGCTAGTGTGTTCATGATTCACAAGGTTGACCCGTAATGCAGGTGTAAATCCATATATTTCTTGAGTAAGATATATTCAGCAGATGCAATGTCGGATCTCGATTTTCGGACCTTGATATTACTTGCGTTCATTTTGCCATGTGTGGATTTGTGGCCCTCTTTTTCCACATTCAGTACATGTTTTTTTTTTTTTTTAAATGAGTGTCTAAATCAATACCGCTTTGATAGTGTGCAATTTCGTTCCGGAGATTAAATAACTAATCTTTAATTGCTCCTGTGTTTTATTTTCTTGTTGTATTTCTTTATTGAAGTAGTAATTATTTTGTCTGTAACTAATCATTCTTACATCTGACACGCCTGGCCCCTCGATCTTCGTTGAGTCGTCCTTTACGCGGTCTACGTGTTGTCCATCTCCCGCCAGATTTTGGAGTGTAGTCCCTTGCCCGCTTTCTAGTCTTGAGAGAAATAGTTGTACTATCCCTTTGTGTTTTATTGAGACCAGACCCAGCGCAAATATTAAGCACTTGAAATCACCCCCTGATAGTGCCCACCCCGAAGAACTCGAATTTTCACGTTTTTCTTAGTAGTAAATATTAAAAGATCTTACTCTGTTCTGTAGTGCTAGCTTTCCTGAAAAGTAAGCAGAGCGTTTCGGCACAGCCTCCCTCTTTTCAATTAACAAAAAATAAGTTTTCTGCATCGTATATAAAAAACGTCAAGCATGTTATCCCGCTACGTGCGTAGGTGAACCTTTAAATCGAATTTCATATGGTGTTTTGGAAAAATACGCTGTTATCAATGTGTTCCGTTCTGTACGGCATTTTAAAGAAAAGATTTTCTGTCCCTATTGTTTAAATAACTATTTCATCTCTAACATTTGCTGTTTATCTTCCTGTTCCGACTGTTCTCTTTGTCAAATTTTTTCCTACTCCCTGTGGAACTACAGGCGAAATTATTGTTGTTGTTGCTGAAACTCTTATTGAAAATTCAACTGGCGCTCTCAATTTTGTTATTATAAATTTTCCTTTGTTTTTGTTTTTTTCAAATAAGTATATTTGTGACATTGGCATTCCAGTCTTCCATCCTGTATACTGACTCCCTTTTTATTTTAACACAGGAAAAACCTCAGAAGGAGCAAAAAGAATTAAAAACATACCTCATATTTTTGTGTATGTGTGTGTAAATGCTGTAATTTCTTTCTGTTACTAAGCTACTTTAAGGCTAAAAGAATGACAACCATCATTAAAAATTCGTGCAGACTTTTTTCATAAAATTAAACAGTGAAAAATGTGTTTTTGCCTTCAACAATATTGTTTCTTTTCTTGTTTTATGAAACAAAATGTCCACTTCCAATGACAGTCAAGCAAAATATTCAACAAATTCAGAGAAAATGTTGAACAAATTAAAAGTATTATATTAAAATTGTCAGTTTGTTATGAAGGGACTGTTGAGTTAATTGCCAGAAGTAAACAACTAAACGTTCAACAGGACTTGGTTACATGCTCCATTATATTACTTTCTAGAAAAGAAGAAAAATAATTTAACTTACAATTTTAGTTGTAATTCTTCCTCGTCTGTTATGGATTTTACTTATGGAACCTTTGACAAATATTCATTTTTCTCTTTTATTTCAAATTAACAGCGGTCAGGTTTTACTTGGAAACTTTTTCGAATTATAGTCACGTGTTATTTTGGATTTAATAAATTGTCGTCAGATGGGTGTTTAAATGTTGCGATAAGAACAAGAAGTCGTTGAAACAAGAAAATACAGTATATATTCATCGAAAATACAGAAACGTATATTGATTGAGAGGAACACTGCTCAACTGGAAGGAGAAAGTAAGGTTATAATCTAACCCATCGGCGACTCAGGAAGAGACAGTTCGATCGTAGAAACTGGTTAATGGAGGCGATGTCATGAACAGTCGAGGTCAGAAGTATAAGGCGTCTCAAGCAAACACATAAGCATACATAAATGTATGTGGTTGCAAAATAGAACGGAATGGTTTACAGGAAAACATAATAGTAATATCAAAGTTTGTGAAGTGAAAAGCCGCTAAACAAGGAACTGGTAGAAATCGCCTTAAACTTTGGAAATCATCCGACAAAGTCTAGTTACTAAATACATTTTGTCACCCATTAATGAAATATGCAAAAACACAAAACTTACGCTTACCGTCTCTATATTTTAAAATATATGAGAACCCGATCTATTTCTTAAATCAGCGTGCTGAATATTTAACGTTGGAAACGATAAATTCGCATGGATCGAACCAATTATGACAATCAAGCATAACATAAATTATAAATAATATATCTAGAACTATATTTGAATGTATAGGCTTTTACATTAAATATCTCGAATGTTTTATTAAATGCAAAAAGAAAGGGATTAAGAAGATAGACTAACAACGAAACAACGATACACACTTCTACTGTGCTGCAGTAAAATGTACAAAATTGTTCACGAGACCGATTGTCGTTCTGATGTAACAGAAACATGTTCATATATATATATATATATATATATATATATATATATATATATATATATATATATATATATATATATATATAAGGGAATAACGATCGCTATGAAGCACCCCAGATTGTAACAATAATTAAAGAAAACAGAAAATACTTGAATATATATGTTCACTTTCTTATTCAGTCTGCTGAGAAAATGCAGCGATTGTCATCTGCAAGTAATTTCTTGTAGCGAATTGCGTTTGTGCTCTAAGTGAGTAATAAAGAACGGAACATTAATGAACATGATTAAGTCATGAAAGAAGCCCAAAGACGTTTCCCAAAATATCGATTATCTCTTCTCATGCATCGGATTTAAATCCTATTTCTATCATAATATCTGTGCCGGGAGAAAAACGCTAGTTATTTTCACGTTGATTATTTCATTCAAGAGAAGAAAGATTGTGTTATCTTTCTAAAAAGTACAGTGCAACCTTCCTGATCGTTATAGCAATATAATATTAGAAATATGAAACCAAAGAAAAAGATGAGGACAATATAAACAATTACATACTCCTATTTCAAGTTATTCACGGAAGAAAAATGATCTAATAGAAAATACAAAATAGTACAACTTACTATAAAAATGCATCTGTAAGTCATGATCCTAAAAAAGATTTTATCATCCATTAATGTCGTTCAGAAACAAATCAATTAAATGTGAATTTATCAGCAGTTGTTTTCTGGAAAACGTTTACCATAATGGAAATAATTATATCTTTATACACTTATTAAAATACATCTATGTATGCAGGTGTGTAGGTTTTCATTCTTTAATTAAGCATCAATTTTATTTACATGATACCATCATTCACTCGTTGATGGCAACGAAGGAGTCTTGTCTCTTTTCAAAATATTTAATAACAATATTAATTGTGTAATTCTGTAATGGTTCTGGGATGTGAAATAAATATTACTCCTTTCATACGTTTCTGTGCTAATGTGTATAAGTCATCAGTACTCTAAATATATAAGGCTGTGCAATATATTAATAGTGGAAAATGTATGTGTTTACGTTTAAATAATATTATATCTATTTAATGAAATTAGCCGTAATTGTTGAAATCGACTACATATTTTCTACTTTAATAAATATTGGCCTCCCTTGATTGTGATTCAATAATAATACTTTCATAGTTTTACAATTTCTAGGATAAGCCTTTTTAAAATGTACAATAGTTATCGTCCGGGAAAACAAACAATATGATCTATGCAAAAAACTGCCTGTGTGTGTGTTTATGTCGATAAATTTTTACAAAATATATTTCTGAAATTCAATACGTAAAAAATTACACACGAATTGCAGTTTTTGCATATCCAGTATAATAAAATGGATTGCTTATAATAATAACATAAAAACATATTATATTTTTAAATCTCATATAGAAAAATATTCTCGGAATAAAGTGTTCAATAAATGTGTCTTCTTTATTTGATTTTTACCGTACTGAGTTACTGAAACTAACATAATAAATCTACTAAACTGACTTACATGCTAAAAGGTTTTCAGCAACACTTTGTGTTCGGTTATATACATTAGTGTTACAAATCGCAAGTTATCGTAAACTGTGTGATTTATAAACGAATATGCTTGCATATTTCCCATGCAGGAAACATTTTGACAAAAAATAAATATATAAGCACTTATCTATCCCTAGCGGCACGTAATTTTGAAAGTAAAGAGGAGTGATCTACTTAATATTACGAGCACAACGTATCAAAGAAAATATTTCCAGTTAAGTGCCACGTTGGGATATATTTTTCTCCAGTACATAATGACCGTAGGGACATATGTGACTGTTATTCAATATCATTCTAAGTAGCTCAAATAGCACCTTTTGGTTTTCTACGTCTTTATTCCTCTGTCAAGACTAGGCAAACATACAAAAACATTGTCAATTTCGTCACGTTTATAGATATTAGCCTGGAAAGACAAATGGCCTATAAATTGTGAATACTACTTAGTCACGCTTTGCGAAAAAGGAACACAATACAGTAGAAATCAGATAACTCAGACAAACTAGTAATATCATATAACTATATTATTCAATCCTTATGTTTGCGCTTAAAATATTGTTCTACATTGAATCAAATTGAAATATTAATATGAGTTTAAAATTCAGAAGTCATTCACAAGCGTATATAATTATCAAGCCCATTAAAGAATATGTAATGTGTCCACTGTCCGAAAAAAAAACTACTTGCATTGCTGCAATGTTTACATCTTCTTTTCGTTTGAACACTCTAGATTGTCTAATGTATGTGTCCTTTTTGTGCATGTATAAGCTGTTAAAACTATTCACCTTGCAATAGTTTAGTGGGCTGAAGTTTAAGGCATAGCAAATATTCAAAGGTTTGCACATTTTCACGAAACTTCCGATCGGCAGAAAATATCATGACCTACACTGATGATTGCGAAAGCATGAAAGTTTAGGATCTCTAGGTATGAAGTATGTAATCATAATTAACAAGCCCATCACAAAGTATTTAAGGAGTGTTTCTGTCTGACAAATAACAAAATAAAGGGCGGTGGACTAGCATTTGTGGAATGTTCATGATTTCCACTCGTTTGAACACACTAGTGTGTAAAATATTTGCGCTGATTCAGAATCGATTCGAATATAGTGGCTGGGTCCAGATAATCATCGTAAGAATGTAACACCAATGTCTGTAGGTATAAATAATTGAATAAATATCTAGTTGTAACCAATTGCCGAAAATGTATTTCAGATTTTTCCAAACATCTTATATAGTCGTCATGAGTAGCGCACAGTCTTCTATATAATGTGCTTAAGCTTATTTAAAATAAATTATGAATAACCAGAGATCGATGTATCTTAATAGTATTTTCTATTTTTTTTTAATAATATAAGTTATTGCTTCTTATTTCTAAATTGAGGGTAGTCGTCGTATGTAGAAAATAACTTCTAGCATTTGTTTTTAAATGAGCGTTTATTATGATTATAAGTTTTTAAAGTAAGCAACATCATTTTAATTATCCATAATTCACTTAGTTTTGCAGTTTGTCACAGTAAGAAATACATACACCCAGTCGCTTTATATAAATAAGGGTTTATTAATAACGTTACTAACACATTCAATAATTTATATTTTGTTGCTCACAAATGTTTTAGATTTTGACATTCCTATCACCCACGGATTTAATCGAGCCTGGACGTTTGTATTTAAATGTATACGATATGCGAAATTACGCCACTGTGAGTAAGCAATATAACATCAGAGAAGGCCAGTTCGAGTAGAAAATTAAGTTAACAAACAAAGGAATTGGAAATTACGCTTTGCGATGTTATTTCTCTATTTTGCAACTGAGTCTACAATATCTTGGATGACGTGGAAACGGAAAAGCATGTCACATTTGATTTTCTCTTATTTGAATAAGATACAAATTACGACAAACTGCAAAAAAACAGTAATTTCTAACTAGTTATAGCAACGATTTACAATATTTAACACGAACAAATCCGTTTAATAACTATACGCTTTTATCATAAAGTAAATCAAAGTCAAAAACTATGCGGTATTCGAAATGAAGCTGCTTTCCACTCTCCTTAAACATATATTTCCAGCTATTTTCCTTTACAAATACTGCCAGAAAGCCTGTGTGGATATGATAATAAATCAATTCGGAATAAAATTATTATTCTTTTCCTGATAGTTGATAGCCCTGATATATTGTGTTCGGGGCAAACGTGCCAGAATTATAAATTTGAATTATATATTACTGCATGCAAACCAGGCCACGGCCAAGTGATCTCTCTGTCTGGTGGTTATTGCGTTTATGGCTTGAAGTATTATTACTAAATTGTGAGATAGCGTTTAGGTTCTATCGAAATTACCTTCAACGTCAACGATACGAGATTTCCAGTGTTTATTTCATCAACGGCTAAGAGAAATGTGCATAGGTCATCGGAGAAAATATTTAATATATGGGATGATTTTCGTATAGCGTTGACTTCATTTCCGTGCAAACAGACGGGGCACTTTCTTTTATTATTGAGATCATCATGGAAATGACAATATTTATATAATTTATATACACATTTGTGAAACATATTTGGATCTGAACTCACACATAATACAACCTCTATTTCTTGGAAACAAATATAGATATAGGTTTCAATTATATTAATAAAGCCACTGTTTATCTTTTAGCGGAGATTGGTAAATATCATATAACGTTCAAATAAAGGGCATGTCATACATAAAATAATCTGCGTTTGAATTCTAAAGACTAAAAAAAAACATACATTACATGGATATTTACGGTGTGATCCATGCGAAATTTAGAATAATTTTAGTCATGCAATTGGATTCGTAGAAAATATATGTACAAGTAGAGAACACTAAGTATAATTTGTGTATTTTCACTGATATACTTAAGTGTAATAGTGGGTTATCATTAATTAGAACCATGTAAAACTTAACTCATCAGTACAGATAGAAATATATATAAATTTGTTTTTATTTCGGACTATTATTCTCATTTTTATTAGTTGTTTCCATCTTTATTAGTTGTTGTTTTTCATGTGTTTTGTATTTAAAGTTGAACGGCAAAAAACGACATTTTTTTGCACAAACCTTATAAATGAAGCGCGTAACATAAATTTAAGATATAGTTATAGTAAAAATAAATGTATATAATTGCTTTGTTATTAAAAAACCTTAATAAACTATAAATTATAGCAATACGCTCTATATACATTTTTCATCGTATTAATTATGAGCTCAAGAAAACGGAATAAAGTAATTTCATTAGCAAGTGTGAAGGCTTTTATTTCAAACTAGACTACCCGTGACCCGTTGGGTCAATATGTTATATTAGCTATGCAATTAATGTATGAGCGTGAAACTTTTGACGTAAAGAAGATGTTTTTTGTGGCATAATAGAAACATTTATATGATCGTATATTAAAATGAAAAAAAAAAGAATATAGATATATTTCCATGAATCGTTATGTTTATAATTGTTTATTTTGGGGAAAAAAACTTACAGTCATTGAGTATAAGTGGTTTGCCATACGTATAGGCAAATATGCACTTTCATAACACTTAAGGTTAAATTAAAATTTTGATACATCTTTTTTAAATGAGATTGTTAGTTGAAAGTTCAGAATCGTTAAAACAACTCTCCCCATGTTAAGAATGGCTTTTTTACATAGAAAACGAAATTAAAATGTAACATTTTTTCATTTATTTTAAACAAACATTCATGGCCAATTGGATGAAATTGTTTCATTATATGTTAATAAAAATATCAATAAAACTAATTGTGGCAATGCAGAAAGGAACGATGTAAAATAGCAGAAAGTATAAAAATTGTTTATTTGTATAATTTAAACGCGAAAAACAAAAAAAAACAATTGGGACGCTGGAAAAGTATGCAATACGCGCGCGCACACACACACACATATGTATATATATATATATATATATATATATATATATATATATATATATATGTACAAAAAGAGGTGAGGGAGAGAGAAAGAGGGAGAAAGATAGAGTAAGAGAAAGCAAGAGACGGGAAATTTTACATAGTTTAACATGATTATTATATTTATCCCATCACCAACAACTTTCAATTTATTGCTTTTGGTACGCTATATCTCTCTATGTCTATCTACCTTTATTGTTTCCCTTTCTTACCCCCTTTCTCTCTCTCTCAATATATATATATATATATATACATACATACATATATATGTATAAATAAATATATATATATATATATATATAAATATATATATATATATATATATATATATATATATATATATATATATATATATATATATACTAGCTAGCAGCTCGGCGTTGCCCAACATTGCACAATCGTTAATACGCTTACACATGATATTTTATTTATGCAAATTGCTTATGCATCATTACAAAATCAATTTTATATTGATTGTTTTACAGTGCGAGAAATAAATTTGCGGTCGAGAAATTTGCAAAAAACGCCCAAAAGATAATAATTATAATGTCTTCCATCAAATTACCTGTTGTGTATGTGTACAATATGACCTTATAATATATTTGGCCAAGACAATGAATGTTTCGGAAAATCATTTTGATTAATGTATTGCTTTAACATAAGTAAACGAGGAAATAATTTGCGGCGATTTTAAACATTGCTTCGTCGGAAATTAAGCTTATGACTTAGACAAATAGAACGAAACTGGAAGCTATACCAACAAGTTTATAGGGTATTTTTGGATCTCTAATCGAATGTTCTACAAAGAGGTAATAGCTCCGGATTACAATGAATATTTTTTAAGAAGAAATTATTTGCTGAAATCTCATGCTTTATAATCCTAGTTGTAAGGTACATACTCTCTCTGGAGAAATTATCTTTTTTATTTATTTTATGAGAGGAAAGCTATTATTAAGATGGCATTTTTCGATTTTCGATTGTCATCTTGTATAAAACATAGCTAAGAACACTGCCGGGCGTGGGAATGGGATTTGTGTGAAATTTGCAAAAGATAGCCTCAGCCGTTTCGGAACTTATACCGAATGGACTCTTTCTCTAAAACACACACAAGATAGGTATACATTTATGTGCATCCATATATACACATATGTCTATTTTATCTATCTATATATATATATATATATATATATATATATATATATATATATTCATGTAAATAGACTACTGTAGAAAGAAAAAGTTTATAATTGATAATGAACCTTGTCAACAGACAAAAAAAAGTCAAAGCGTATCAATCAATAGGTACACATTCATATAGAACCAATGTGACACTCATATCACATAAAATTGGAAAGCTGTAAGCAATTTAATTTATTACCTAATGCAATTATATAACAGTTATACTTTCTTAGAATTATCAAATTAAATAGACTTGCTTTACTTTTGTTATCGTAGATTTATTGGAGATAGTGTAGGATTAAGATAAAATTAAAATGAAAATGCTCTATTTTACTTTACTAATAGGTAATATCGTAACAGAGTTCTTCTTAAGCGAGAATAAAATTGCAATGTATAAATGGTTTTAACACACATTTCTTGCATTGCATCTTTTGAGTATTTCGTTTAATAAATATATTTAGTTTAAAACACCTTTTTTGTTTTACTTTTGTTTTAAATAAGTGTGTGGTATTTGAAAATAACTATGTATTTATAGTATAATATTTTTCGAAAATTGTTTTGATAGAAGTTTTCTTTATATGAACAAATAAGAAAAGAAATAATTGTTTTATAAAAAAATAAGGACCTAATGGATCGGAAATTAATTCCTGTAAGATGCCTACATTAGATGAAGATGCTGGAGAATTCTCTACATGTGAATAATATACTGCCATATTTCATATGTAAGAAGTGATTCGTTATTTAATATAGATATGTACTATTTTCAAAAATACTTACATTCTGTGCAATGATTACATTTTCATCTGCGTAAAATTATGTTCGTTAATCATTAATCACTTTATTCAAAATTGGATTAAATAATTGCGGTTATGTATACCATAGCTTCTTGTTATCTTACAAAAAGAAATTCTGACAATTTTTACTATAACTAGCACATTAATTATTTCTAGGATCATATTTAGCATGAATATTTAGCAAATTTGATAATCGACCAAGGTTATAAATGTTTACAAATCGTAATTCAAAAATAATAGCCATGAATGGAATAGCTGAAATTTTCTTTATAATTAGTTATATTTATTTAGATGATAATATTATATGAATTCCTTTACTTATTGTGGAATACACCGTATGGAACCTTCACATGCAACCAGACAGTAACTTATTCGACAATACCTTGAATTCCACATTGAACCGTTTAGAACTCATTATTGGTTATAGTAAATAGGTTCCATATATAATGTCTTGATAAAATTTTAAAAGGCAAGATGTAAAATATCGCGTGACAATTATACTCAAAAGAGAAAGGCGACTATACAATAAAAGTAAATAAGTGTGGACTTATAATCCAACTATACTGCTTGTTCGGTTGTCAAGGTATTATTTAAGTTTGAAAAGAAAAAATAACTCTCAGAGTAAAATTCTTCTTTAAATATATTTGGAAATGCATTTGTTTCATATCAAAGAACCGAATCGTGATTTATATTTATGGCATTTCGACTAGTGTGGTAATAACATTTCTCAAAGGCAATTGTGATTTTCGGTTATGTTAATACAACTCGCTGGTCCCCTCTTCAATAAGATTATGTAAGTAATTGATTATCGATAATTATCAAAGGTATTTTGATGCAAGACGCAGGAAGGTTCCATCTGTTGAATGTCATAAAAAATATCCCGCCGTGTACACGTCCAGAGACAATTATTTATTTCATACACAGATACATACACAGGCTAAGTTCCTCTTTAACGTGTATGTGTAAATATGCATATAAACATATATGATGAGAATAATGGAAATAATATTCCGAAAAGAAGAGAAATAAAAAGGATCAAACCGAGTTATGTGTGAATCAACGTTTCGTCTTTATTTTAGAGAGGCGACACGTTGATTAACACATACTTCGGTGTGTTCCTTTTTATTTCTCTATAAGCATATATATATATATATATATATATATATATATATATATATATATGTGTGTGTGTGTGTGTGTGTGTGTGTGTGTGTGGGTATGTATATGTATGTATGTTTTATGCATATGTATATATACAGACACACCCATATATATATATGTATATATATCAATATGTTTATATACATCAGATATATACATATACATATGTATTATACAAAATATATATGCAGACACACACACACATATATATCAATGTACTTATATATAATATATATATGCATATATATATACACATATATATGTGTGGCTGTGTGTGTATGTGTGAGTGTGTTTATTTCAGTACATATAAAATAATCACGCCACGTTGAACCATCGGATATGAATATGTTCATATATAAAAGCAAAGCCAAATTTATAAATGAAAAGATACGTGATGCTTTCCAACTAATTATGTGATAAGGCTAAAGATATACCTCATCACAGCAAATATTAATACACTCTTCTATATTTTCTAATAGGAAAATACTATATTGAGAAAGGACAATTCTGCTTTCACCACTTTTTTTAAGTATTTAGAAATATGTTATTTTCATCACCGTATAACTATTGGCGAATAAGAAACTTACGTTTATTTATATTCCGCTCTTATGTATTTACATATAATTTGTAAATCCATCAACATATGCAACCGGAATGTATAGATATTTCTCCATCTCATCATTGCTGTTTCTTTGTTAAAATAAAAATTCGACAGCATTTTAAATCTCTTCTAATGATCAAGCATAAATCTTACTTCTAGATTTTTGGAATCAGTGTCTGAAAAATATATCATGCAATAAAGCTTTACACCTCGACAAAAATTAGTTCTCTTGAATTATTTTTTATTATCGAATTAAATAAATTTACCTGCTCAGTCTGTTAAATCCAAAGTAGCTAATCAGCGGTTTGGTTCCCACCAGTTTGGCAAATAACAAATAGGATCCTGAACAGAAGTATGAGTTCTATCCCAACCATTATCGACGGACCAGATGTCATCTTCTCAGCTTCAGGCTACTAGGAAATTTGCAGCTAATTCTACCCTATGCGACGAAGGCCATCAACTCCCCATATTCCCTCCTATAACAGAGAACACGCTACGTAACATAAACATATCTGTGCATGAGGTCGTCAAGCTAATCAAGCACCTTGATTGCTGTAAAGCTACAGGCCGTGACGGCATCCTAATTATAGTGTTAAAAAAACTTCAACCAGAACTTGCTCCCATACGTACGAAACTGTTTAAACAGTGCCTTAAGGAGAAGTGCTTTCCTGGAAAACCTCATCAGTATGCCCTGTATTTAAGAACTCTGGTGATAAGTCATCTCCCTCTCAATACAGATCAATAAGTCTCCTGTGTGTCATGAGTACGTTGCTGGAATCCATATTAATTAAAGAAATAGTCAACCACCTCAGCAGAAATAAGCTTCTTAGTGACATGCAATATAGTTTCCGTTCTGCAAGATCCACCGCAGATGTGCTAACGGTTATATCTCATAGGATTAGTGAATCTCTAGACAAAGACCTCCTTTCAATGGTAATTGCTCTTGACATATCAATAACCTTCGATAAGGTATGACATATAGACCAACTTCAGAAGATCTCTAGCTATAGTATAGCTGGGAATATTCTCTATCATTAAATCAAGTCTCTCTGATAGGTTCAGAAAAGTAGTGGTTGATGGGCAAAAATCAGGGACGTGCAATATTAATACTGGAGTCCAACAAGGGTCTATCCTGTGGGCAACTCTCTTCCTAATCTACACCAATGATCTCCCTAAACACATACTTAAATAATAGTTGACATACATTCTGATGACACGACCGTCTACGGCAACACGTCAAAGGCTGTAAATGACAAAGCTTTCTCTCTGATTCTCTCTCCTCTGATCTCAAACGAGTGGTTCAGTGGGGGAAGGTGTGGTGGGTTACCTTTAATGCATCTAAAACCAAGCTCCTATCTTTATATCATACACGCTCTGATCCCCATCTGGCATCAATTGAAATGAATGGCTCTCGTCTAGGAGAAGCCCCTGTTTTGACAAGCTTCTGAGCTTGGTCTTCACTCCTGATCTGAAATGGAACACGTACATCAAGTCTGTTGCGAATGTCGCTGGAAGGATGGTGGGATCCTTCTACCGTCCAGAAGATATCTCACTACTTATGCAATTCTCTATCTATATAAAAGCCAAGTACGTCCAAGGATGGAACACTGCTGCCATATCTGGGCAGGAGCTGCTAAAACAGCCTTTCCTGCCTTGACAGAGTACAAAATAGACTTTGTGGCTTAGTTGGGATACCCTTCTCTCTTCACTGCAACCTCTATCCCAAGGGGAGACGTTGCAAGTCTATCTTTGTTTTATCGTTATTTCCATGCAGGTGCTCGCCTGAACTCAAATCTCTTGTCCAACCTCGCCAATCTTTTTACAAAAAAAAAACCGTCTTGCTGAATCCACTGTAAAACACTTTCCCCACTCTTTATCAAAACGGAGATTCCATGTGCATGGCTTCTTACTTAGAACTGCACGCCTGCAGAACTCTGTTCCGTCTGTCTGCTTTCCTCCTGACTACACCTCGGATGTTTTAAGTCCAACATAAACAATTTCCTGATGACCCGACCCCTTAAGTAAACCCGTTTAATATCCACACTAAGGTACTGTACTTACAATAACCCTTATCCCTGGGTGGCTTCCGGGCGTTGGTAAGTGGTGCCCACCTCGTAAAAACAAAACCTTGAAGATAAAACTTTAGAAATGAATTTTTTGGATAATTTTTCTTGTAAATAGGTTCAGAAAAAGTATATATATATATATATATATATATATATATATATATATATATATATATATATATATATATATATCTCCGATAAAACGTCACTTTATTTAATCTATATATCTATAAACGTGAACGTGTCTGTCTGTCTGCCTGTCTGTCTGTGTGTCTGTGTGTCTCTCTGTCTGTGTACATTTCCCTACGCATTAACTCTGTCAATTTTTAGTCTATAGACTCGAAATTTAAAATACCGGGTACTGAGATTTGGGAAAATCGATGTGACGGGTGTAAGCCAGAAATTTGGCTGTTAAGGGGTCAAATTTCAACGATTTGACCTTTAAGAACTCTACCAAACTCCTCCGACAATTTTGGGTCTAGACACTTGAAATTTTAGATATAGGTTCCTCTAACCTGGATCTAACTTAATAACGTGATTTGAGCCCGAAACAATAAATTTTAAGGGGTAATAATAGGGGTCAAAGTTTTAAAAAATTAACCATTTTTTTGTTTTTTTTTTGTTTTGTTTTTTTGCACAGCATACACCTCCAAACACCGAGCAACGCCGGGCACCCCTGCTAGTATAAATATATATGCAATAGTAAATTGACATTATCTTACTAAATAACAAATCATCTGATCTGACCATAAATATATAAGTCACATCAATGATATAGGTGTCGATTTGTACTGTCATGAGATTCGCAAAGTTTAAACAGGAGATATTTTTTAATGCTAATTTTTTTGTTTTGTTTTTTCAATTAAGAAACATGCGGACAACTTGAAGTAATTGTGTACATTCCTAATTACAATACACGGACATTTTTAACGATTTTCATTTATTTCAATACAATAGCAAAATGCATTATCAATGAAATCTGAATTGACATTACTCCAAAACCAAACTTCTATCTTTTCATCATCAACGCTCTGATCCCCATCTGACATCAATCAAAATAGATGGCTCTCGTCTTTGGGAGGCTCCATATTTTGACAAGCTTCTGGGCTTGACCTTTACTCCTGATCTGAAATGGAACACGTACATCAAATCTGTTGCCAGGGACGCTGGGAAAATGGTGGGATCCTTTTACCGTTCCAGAAGATATCTCACTACTGATGCAATTCTCTATCTGTATAAAAGCCAAGTACTCCAATGATGTAGTACTGCTGCCACATCTGGACTGAGCTGCTAAAAACTGCTTATCCTGCCTTGGCAGAGTACAAAATAGACTTCGTGGTTTAGTGGGGGACGCCCTTTTTCCTTCCCTACAACCTCCCTCCAACAGAAGAGGCATTGCGAGGCTGTTTTTGTTTTATCGTTATTTCCATGCAGCTGCTCATCTGAGCTTCAATCCCTTGTCCCCCTCGACAATATTAGAAACACCCGCCTGACTGAACCTACTGTCAATAATTTTCCCCACTGTTTATCTGTACCTAAATCCAAATGAGATTCTATGAGCAAAGCTTCTTTCTTAGAACTGCACGCCAGTGGAACTCCCTGCCGTTTGCCTGTTTCCCACGTGACTACAACTTGGACGTCTTCAAGTCCAACAAAAAATACTCCTGACCAACCGCCTCTTTATAAAAGGATACTCTATCCAAACCCCCAATAATAATGATTACTTCAATACTATCTCATAGATAACTGTACATAAGTGATTCCCCCATGTAAAAAAAAAAAAAAATCAACACACATTGAAACCGTTGCAGCTGGTGGGGAGGCTTATGGATATGCGCCATTAGACTGCAGAACAACTATAAGGTAGATACAGGGGGAAAAATAACAATAGTAAACGAAAAATTGTAAACGGTAAAGTAGGTTTAAAGACGAGGGCTATCTTTTATTTAACAAAAAGACCTAAATGCAAGTGGCAAATTTCAAGGGCCTGGAGATTTTATCGGTCAAAGTAAATTAGAATACATCTCTGGAATTGGTCAGCTGACTTTCAGTACACACTTGAGGTAGTAGACAGACGATAGTGGTTACTTGAATATGGCTGCTCAACGTCCGAAAGCACTCATATGAGCAGCCGGACGTTTACAGGCGCTACAGTTTACAGAAACGGAAATACTGCAGGAAGCGACAGAAGCCATTCGAGAACTAAAGGGGGCCCTGGAAGAAAGCAAGTGGTGCTGCATTGCGACAGAAGACACATGAACGATGTAAGAGGCGCAGGAATGGTGCATTTAAGGCGCTGAAGGCTACGGGAAATCTGCAGGGGCTGGAGTCCGCTGGATGAAGATGGGTAGTCTCAGGTAGAAGGCAGGCAGTAGTAGTTGCAGAGAAGTAGTTTGTGGTTCGCATGCGAGTATATTGTGGTTCGTATAAGTGGTGAGGAAAAGGTCTGTTTGAACTACTGCTACTGTTGTGTATGTGCCTTCAACTTTAATTGAAGAACCAAAGTCGCACTCGGGAGGTTTCACGCGCCATAACAGCGTTAACCTTTTTCGCAGGAGATGCGCTGTGTTTATGGAACAGTATTGCAACTTTAGACGTCGCGCTCAGTAGTTAAAAACAAATGATTAGAATTAATACTCTATTGAATTCATCAGAGTATTAAGTGTTTTAAATGTAAATTAATTGCGTTTATGTTCGATTCGGTTTGAAATCAAAAGTCTATGGAAATGAATTATTTAAAAGAAAATCTGATTTTGAGTTTTTATTTTAAATTAGTTTTTGGTTTGCGGATATATATATATATATATATATATATATATATATATATATATATATATATATATATATATATATATATTTAAAATCAGCATAAGATCCAACTACTCGCATATGCGAACATCACGCGTGGCGCGTGTGAACAGGTCGCGTTTCGCATGTACTTACCGCGTGTCTTAATTTATTTGGCGCCAAATGCAGCCAGTCTGTGTTTTTCTTTCTATTCCAGTGAAATAGGGGAAGTGTTTTCATACACAAACCTAGAGATTTTCAGGGTTTCTACACGAGGATTCAAATTTTTTTCTGTTTTTTTTTTATAATTTCTTGTATGTTTGCTTGAAATTTCTGTATGGTGACGTGTTTTGTGGGGTATGACTAATGTTCTTCAATTTATGTTGGTCTTTAAGATTTTGTTGATTTGATGAAAGAAAATAACTATTCACTCCAATATGTGAAGCTGAGCATTGTCATGATTTTGCAGTAAACTTTTTGATAAATATGAGAATATCAGGTATCCCCTTCCGACTATATTTATCTGAGTTAGAAAACCGACTTAACTTCTAATAGTTTCATAGCGCACTCACGATAAAGGTATCATTTTTAATACGGAAATTACGCATCATAATAAGGACTATTTTGTTAATTCTAGAAGTTAGGCGAATCCATAAACCATTTACGCTAAATTATAATTTCACTTAGATATCTTGCTATTTTGTATGAGTCGTGATATATTGCACTTTTCTGCTCTTACTTCTCTTACTCTGCATCGGACCAAGCCCTGTTAATGATTTGTGAGAGAAGTAAATTCATTGTAAATCCTTAAGCGTGTCTACGATGAGCTGCATTCGGAACGCGGGCCGCCTGATTGACATGCGTGATCTAAAAGCAATATATTGGAAGATTAAACCGTGCTTAATCCATACGAGTTCTAAAATAACTTCGAATATTTGAGTTGAGTATTATAAAAATAGCATGTTATAACGCACATGTTTGACTTCTCTTAATTATTATATAGGAAGCTACGATAAATTTGTCTTCCAAAAGAAAAAAACACTACATGTTAATTAAATATATGTATGGAATAAATAACTCCCGCCACTTGATTATGTAGTAGAGCTGACATATACTTCAAGTAGCCGTATTCAGCTTCATTTTTAATAGTCCAGAATTCAGGAGAGGCGGGCTATCCATTTGCTTGTCGGTTTGAGACAGGTTCTGAATTGATAACCATTAAGGGGGTCGTTGGCATAGACCTTATATAGCACTTGGATCCGTTTTACCTTGTTCGGTGTCTAGGTGGCTAGGCCTTGTTGATCGCGCCTGGATTGGTCCAATTCGGGAGGGTCGACTCCTTCTCTTTGAATGACATTTCTCCTTGTGAATAAATCACTTGTTATTCAACACCATAATAGCTCACACTCCTCGGGTCGACACCTCCCACCTGTGTTTTGTGTTGGAGGCTCAACCGACCTACTTCGATCCCTTCGAGGATTGCTTTCCGGACAGCACCGACACAAGCGGCAGCGAAAGCTGAGTAAATACTTGGGGAATAGCGACGATAAAGCTGAGGTAGGTATTGTGGGAACAGTCAGTGAGAGAAGATTACAAATTGGTACCACTCCTTCTGAAACAATGTCTGGGTCACTGTGGACTTGTAAGCCGGAACCGTACGCTGCTGCTACTCTCAGGGTCTGCCAGCAGCTATCTGATTGTTCCAGGACCTCACCACACTCTTCAATACATCAAGCACATACTTTATATCCGCGTACTTTTCTGTTAACATATTTCTTAAAATGGCTGATCTTTTCGTGTAAGCTTACGTATTTAAAAAAAACAAAACAAAAACACCCGAAAGGCAGTAACCGTTTTCAGAAACATCGTTGAGCTGCTTTTGATTAAAACATTTTCCAACAACTCGAGAGATTGAAACGACACATATCTTGATAAATGGGTCCAACACAAATAAGACAACAAACGAATATAAACACCGTCATAGATATTTAATATTCCCTTATTTTACGCATAAAGAACCATTCATTTCTCGACCGGCTTTAAATTGTGATTATAAGTGAGTTCTTTACGATTATTGTCGACGTTTAGCTTATTGGTTAGACGCCAACGAAGCTGTACGACACTTCCCGGAGCTAGAGCTGTACCAAAAGGTGTTCATGTTGATTGTTTAGTTATCTGAAACCTGTCTCATTCATTAGAGTTGTTTGATTGCATGCGAAACCATTACGGCGGAGAAGAAATTTCAATAAATGGGAAAAATGCATCTGAAACTTCGGCAACAACCCCCAGTATCAGTTAACAGAAACATCTTAATACTTGTCCAAAAACCTGCTCGACTATTAACACACACACAACCATACTCATACACCCATATATATATATATATATATATATATATATATATATATATATATATATATATATATATATATATATATATATAATTGTTTAATAAAATTATTATCCGTATGTTTGATCCGAAAATTTATATTTTCATACTATATTATCTTTCAATACGTTTTTATTACATTAATATTGCTTATTTTTGTAATTACATCTGACGTTTTGTTATAGCATGCTAAATATTACCATACTGTTCGGATCAAATTTTCTTATTTTTACCCTTTATCATGTAATTTTATTTAATTTTCTTCCCTAAACACTAAAAAAAAAACTTTGAATATTTTAACATAATACCCATGGAGATACACTAATCTGCAATATATTAACACATAATATAATTGTATATGCACACACACACATACACACACACACACACACACACATATATATATATATATATATACACATACACACACACATATATATATATATAATGCTATTTTCTTTTAATCATATTATTAAAAATACAATGGATGGAAACACAAACCAGTAGAACATCTATGTATTGTGTGTATACATTTATGGCCTGCATGTTCGCATCATTAATTTTACATGCCATGCGTCTAAATTTTTACAAATGATACCTATACTGCACAAGCATCTTAAAAATTGCCAAATGGGACCTACACTGCAGAAGCACCTTCAAAATGTTCAAATCGGTCTATAATGCACAATCATCTTCAAAATTGTCAAATCGGACCCATAATGCACAAACACCATCAGCATTTTTCACCATTGGACCTATACTGCACAAGCACCTTCAAAATTGTCGAATCGGACCTATACTTCACCTATGTCATACAATCCCAGGCGAGGATTGGTATTCTGCTAGTACAAACCCACCTATATCATACAATCCCGGGCAACGCCGGTTTTTTTGCAAGTGCATATACACCTACTTTATCCAATCCTGGACTATGCCGGCTGTTTTGCTACTATATATATCCACCTATGTAATCAATCCCTGGCGAAGCTGGGCATTTGACTAGTGCATATAGCAACCACATTTTTCTAATCCCAGGCGTCGCCGAGTGTTCTCCAATCCCAGGCCATGCCGGGTAATCAGCTAGTATATATGTCGATCTAGTGCTATGTCATACTATTCCGGGCGACGCTGGGAATTTTACTCGTACATATACACCAATGTTATCCAATACGCATCTTTTTTACTTGGAATTTTGCTAAGATCAAAGTGTAGTATCTATCTTAGAAATAAAGCAGTTTCGTCTTTCGCCCATCCCTCTCATTTACTCATATTATGCCTCCCACCTCCTCCCTTTAAGTAGAATAAGTTATAGTGTAACTCATATAAATAAAAAAAAATTGGCCGTTATTTTTGTTTTGTTGTGTGTCGGTAATCTACTGCTAAATATTTTTCAGGGCATTTTTTATTTACTTATTATGTTTGCTTATGAAATGTTAAGCGAAAGAATTTTAATACCGATTATACAAGTAATTTTAGCTAATTCAAACGGCCTCGCCCCTCCCCCTTCAGTTTAACAGAGGTAGGAGGTCACGTGTTAATAATAAAAAAAGAAAATGACTGTTTATTTTTTAGCGTAAATATAACGATTCGGTGAATATTTTTAAGCTTCATTTTTTTTCTCCTCTTATTATTTTTTCTTGACATTTTTCGTTACACTCTCGTATATTTACTATTTGTAACCCGTTAGTCACGTTGGAAACATTTTCATAACGTGTAATATAATTGATACTATACTGACATTTAATATTTTTATTTGTGCGATAATAAAAGTTTATAAACAAAAACGCCCCCATTACAGATAGCTGACGTCAAAATCACGTGAGATGACTCAACGGTTTTTATGTGATAGAGTTGGGCCCCGTTTATTGGGAGGCACTTATAAATCGAATTAAAAATACGTAATATTTAGTATTAAAATGTAACTTTTTTTAGCCTCCCCCCTTGCAGAATATCGTTTAGCTTACCAATTTCTGGTTATCCTTTTGGGCCCAAATTTCGTAATTTGTCACCCGGAGGGTGGCGCTTACATATGATACCAAGTTTGTTAATTTTTGTTCCGTCTGTCAAATGTTTTAGCGGACACAAAACACACATACATGCATACAAACAAACATACATACATACATTTTCGCTTTTATATAAATAGATTGTTGATGTTGTGTATAACTTCAATACGAAATGTATCATATTAAATCTATGAATAATTTCGACTATAGAGATCCTTCCACTTTTAATGATAATACAATCAAATGCATGCAGTAATTTGGAATTTTGATAATGCGTTAAAATGTATGTGTCGTTTTCATATATATATATATATATATATATATATATATATATATATGTGTGTATATATATATATATATATATATATATATATATATATATATATATATATATATATATATATATCAGTAAAATAAAAAAAAAACCGACGAAAATTCCGAGGAACGTGAAATATATTTAATATAAATCTATCTTTTGATAGAACTGGCATTTGCTGGATACTGCTGAAATATTTTTGACAGAAAAACTAAAGACGCGGCAAATATGACTAAACTATTATTTTAAAAAAAAGTTTGGGGAGGGTATCCTCAAAGTAAAATTTACTTTAAGGAATTGAATTTATAAGCACTAATTAATGCACAGAAACTAATATCTTGTGACACCTTTCAATTACTAAAATACAATCCCATTTGAAGAGACAATATTAAATTTTCCAGCTAAGCCGTCACCAATTGGTACCCAATGTTTTTGTGATTTTTGTCTCTTTCGAATCTTACCATCTCCACGTTGCATGTCACCGCCTTTTTTTTTCGGTGGAGAACCGCTAAATGGAAAAAATATTACTAAACACCATTTTTTCAAATCAATATAATAAAAAAATCATATAACATTATAATTAATTAGGTTATATACGGCTGGGTACGCAAATCGTGTTAAAAATATAAAATTTCGCTAATTTCGCTATTTCTGAAGCAGTTTTATTCTTGCAAAGTAATGCTAGAGCTTATTCAAAACGTCATATATATATATATATATATATATATATATATATATATATATATATATATATATATATATATATACATATATACATACCCATATATACACATATATATATATACCCATATATATACATATATATATATACCCATATATATATATACATACCCATATATATACATATATATATATATATACCCATATATACATATATGTACATATATATATACCAATATATATGCATATATATATACATATATATACACACATATATATACATATATATATATATATATATATATATATATATATATATTATTCATCTGCTTTTGCATGCGATACTTTTGGAATGAATTCAATTATGTATACGACAGTGCATTTTTCCATCAATGATAGTTAGGAATAATGCCCCCTTTTACAAATTTGGTAATTAGGATAAGGCATATACATTGCTTTTGAAAGAAAATTATCCTCTGACACCTGATTCGTCGTTAAAGTCTCATCATGGTGGCTGAATTTACCAAAATTTGAAATCAGGAGCACATGGAAAGAACCAAAACATATACCGCTGCCCCATCTTCTCGGGTGACTGCTGCATATCGCGATTTTGTTTCTAAATTTTGATCATAATTACTTTATATATATATATATATATATATATATATATATATATATATAATTTTTTTTCTTTTACAGAAATCCAAAATATATGCACCTTTCATAGTATGTTTAATTATGACGGCTCGTTTTTTATGACAACATTATTAAGAATTATAGTTTATATTCTCGTTAATAAGGGAGCATGCTAAAGGTGTTTAAGTAATCCAAAAAAAAATGTGTTGAATAAATGTGTTATTTATCATTTGTTCTTCACCACAATAATAAATCTACTAAAATAGAAAAAAGCAATCGCAACAATAAAATCACTAGAAATATAAAATGCAATCCATAGATTTCATGTAATTTAATCGCAAGCTGTGCATTGACAAAAAATAGAACAGTAACGAAGTAACGCACACGGAAAAATAGAAAAATTAAAAAACAGTCATAATATAACATAAAGAACATAAACTTTTGCTTAATCAGCAGGCGCCTTTGGAGGTTTTTATTTCTTCAAAGTATTTTAATGCAGATTATAAAAATATAAACTAACTCATAGCGCGTTTAGTGCAAAAATCGCGTTTTCATATTGATGGGTGTTCTTTTCATTTGTGGTTTGTATTTTTTTATATTTATCACCGAAAAAAACATATTTCAGTGCAATTACACAATTATATTACCAGAAATAACATCTATAAGCAAGTGTGTGCCTCACATTACGACGAAACCAAAACTGATCTTTAAATAATATTAGTATTAAATATGTTTAATTCATGTAAAACACTCATTAAATAGTTTCGTGTTTGTGTTTTTTACTTTTTCCTGTAATAGTTAAATCATTATTCCCATTATATTGGCTCTCATTTCTGTTGTTTTCTTTGGTCGACGTAGTGTGTGTTGTAACTCCTATAAGTCCCTGACAGGAAATACTCGCATAGCTACAGTCAAACTCTCAAGTTTTCACGGGTATCTATCTGCGCATGAAGCTAAACATATATGTTGAGATAATTACCTTTGCGAATTGTTAACTTAGTGTCCCCAACCACGGCAAAACTTTATATATTGGACAAGTATTACCTGTTTGAATTTTATTTACAGAGAACTCGGCTATTTTCTTTTCATAACTGAGCAAATCACACCCAAAGTGTACTTTTCTTGGAGAGAATATCACTAAGAATTTAAAATTCCTCATCCCGTTTCGATTTTGAACAAATCGTAAAAGAACGATGTTTTAGGGTCCAAATTAAATTGATCATATTTTTTCAGATACAAAACAAAACCAACCGTATATACACTCCCGTATATTTAGGTTTGCGCTATATTAATGTAAAATCACAAGATGGTGGTTTTGTTATGAATACAGCAAAGAAAGCTAGGACGGTTAACTCTTTCCTTTATAAGTATTATCAAGTATGGAGAAATTTATTTGCCTTTGTTTAATATATGAAGAACCAAAATGTGTTGTCCTCATAGCGAAAATTGACTAAGAGAGAAAATGCTTTTTATGAAAACATACGAAAATATTCGAATTTTACAGATGTAGTGCCACATTTCATAAGCTCAACAAATATACTTTCCAAAATGCCAGGAGGCGATATTTGACTAAGATGTAAAAAAATCTTTACAGATATTCACTGTCTTTAAAATCGGGTCACAGATAAACAGGTTGCTAAGGACACACATTTATTTACAACATTTCGAATAAGTCTGCTAAATAAAATGAATATTTAAAGCAGTATTTACTGAGGTGTTGTAATACAGGTTGTGAAAAGTTGAAGATACCTTTTCAATTTTATGCTGAGATGACAATAGATTATATAAAATAGGCCTTATAGGTATATTTCAGTTGTCAGTTTTAAGTAAACCGTATAACCTCAGGATGTAATCTCACCAGCTATGCTAGACGGAAGTTCAGCACTTTTAACGCAATAAACTAATTTTTTTTCTAAATGTGTTTCTGAAGATAGTGTAGAAAAATGAGTCCCGACAAGGTCCACTTTTACTAATTTATCCGTGTGACTCAGCATGATAGACTTTTATAGGTATAATCATGATTATTTAGTACTACAACTCCCGAAACTTTTCCTCGTCTAGTAATGACTAGGGATTATTTTTCTTGTAGAGGTTTAATAACTGCCTAATGTCCTTAGCGCGATATACACTCTGAATAAGGATATTGATGTATTGGAATATCTGAGGGCAAGTTCATTTAATCTTGCTTTTAAATCGCTTAATTTAATTTCAGAGATTGGAGAACGTCTCTCTGCATGGGAATTGAGATATCTAAATGCGCAAAATACCACTTCCCGTGTAACCTCGGAAAATGGATTATAAAAGTCTAAGACATGATTAAGTGTTGCTAGTTCAGAAGGAGACAAACCAATGGGAGATACGTTTAAAACCTGATTTCTAATATTGTAGTCGGTGGTACACCCCAAATCTTTTTTATATTAAATGTTGCAATTTACTTTGGAGTTTAAGAGCTATTTTTAATGACGGCGTTTTATAAAATTGTAATATACTTTGTGAACAGAATTTTATAACAGCCCGAGAATACTAACGAATTTACCCCATAATTGCATACCTTTAACTTTATACGTTTCTACATATACCGTTAATTAATCCAAATTATCTATAATATAAACCTCACCTGTTTGTTTTACTTTATGTATGTATGCATGTATATGTGTATGTTAGTATGTATGCGTAAAAAGTGCGACAGAAACGACGGATTCTCGCGAGATTTATATTGTTTTGAAGCAGGAACTTTAGAACGACAAATATAAAAAAAATGGCCAAAAAATTTCGTACTGAAATAGATACATTTCCATAGGGAAGGGTCGCTTTTTCGTTCGGTATTTTCGAATGTCATCCCCTCTTTTTGATTGGCTAACCTTAATTTAAAAATTCATCTCTTTTGTTTTGGCGTCACATTTTCAAGTTCTTTCACCGCTTCGCGGTACGTCTTCAGTCTTCCGTAGCTACTATTGTTTTTTTGTTCAACACACACCTCAAAACACCTGGGCAAAATCGGTTACCCAGGCTAGTTTATATATAAATATCACGTGTCTGATGAAATGTGTGTATATATGAATGTATGTATGTCTGCCTTAAACTCTCAGAAAAGTCAACGGATTTTTACAAGAAATATATATAAAAATTGGGCAAATTTCTTTTCCTGAACTGAGCATTTTCCTAGAGGGAGGAGTCGCTGTTTTCGCTGACATTTTCGAAAGTCATGCCATCTTTTCTGTTGACTAGCCTTAATTTCAACATTCATCACTTCCGGTTTTGCGATAAGTGCAACAAGGTTTTCTTTCACGTGTTTTTCCTCCTTCGAACCTGCCTGCCTGCCTACTACCACTTTTTGTTTTGGTAAGGAACGCCTCCAAACACCTAGTTCATTCAGGCCACCCCTGCCACTTACGGATAAAAGAATTTGCAATTTTATATCTTGGTTGTAACCTTGCGTATTTATTTAATAAAATAAACAGATGGCATTGATTACAATTGACACAAGAATGTACTAATGTTATATTTTCTTGTGTTGATCTTATTTTGTTTTGAATCAGCAGAGTTGGGTTTAATTTCTTAATTTGCCTAAAATTGTAATTTGTCTTGAGATATGTCATTATTCTTTCGGGGGTACAGAATTTAAATATCGCAATTTTGAAGGAAAGACTTTGTGATTCCTGATTAAAAGCGTTGTAAAATAAAGAGAAAAAGGGATGCAATTTTAAATAAAATTATGTTGCGTTCTGTTATGTGTGGGGAAAAAAGAAAAAATGGGGGGAATCAATTAAAACGTAATATTAATCGAATATCTTAGATACTAACAACGATCAAACGCAAGATGAATTCCTTCTGTTTACAGAGAGAGGCCCTTCCTAACCGAACGTGTAAAGTTTCAAAGATCTTTAAATGGAATGATGGGTGAGCACGACCCAGGGCCGTGAACAAGTCAAACATTCAAAGTGGACAACGAATTTTTAATAATCACTTATACCCAAGTTAGGAATGGAAACATTTAGGATAGTATTCGGTCAATTATACAAGAAAAACAACTGAGTTTTCTGTAGCTAAAATTTAAAACATAAATATTCCATACATCTACTTTTATCGTGTTTGAGGTCAATAAGACAGAAATTCACAAAGTAAATCGGCTCAACAGTGCAACATTTTATGTTTACTAAAAATGTGCGTTTTGGGTTCTAAAAAAAACAATACTGCCATTCTCTTGAAAAGATGTTCTACCCCCCCATTTCTAATAATAATTTAATTTACAATTATAGATGTAGTTAAAGTTAAAGTTCAAACAATGTGGGTCGAATAGCATCGGTTGAGAGGGCCCTCTCTCTGTAAAGAAAGGGAATGCCTCTTGGGGTTTGCATGATTAGACACTGATGCATTCGAGTGCTAAAACGTTGCTTCATTTTAATCGATTCCACTTATTTAAAAAAATCTCCTCCGCACATAATGGAACACACTCTAATTTTATTTCAAATTGTACATGTCGGCGAAACGCACCTCGTTTTTGAAAATACTTCGATACAGCTTTCAGAAGGAGAGGGCGAAACTTATAGTGTACATCCTCCTTTGTTTCTGTTCGCTTCTGCACCTCCCTTTTTCTTTCTTTTCAAACGCCTTTAATCAATAATTATAAATGTCTTCCCTTCATGTATTCGACATACATACATATCCACACACACAAATATATATATATATATATATATATATATATATATATATATATATATATATATATATATATATATGCAGATATGACTAAATTAAACGTTAAAAAAGAAATGCACGTTCGTATTTTTAATTGTTATGTTTAATTTTATGTTGATTGCCTTGTCTCCCTAGGCATGCGAAAATTCGAATTGGGCGATGCCATATATTTTAGAAAAGGTATTTAACAAAGTGTAATTGTACCATGTTTTAGATAAATATATAGTGCTGCATAATTTATATTTCAATGGAAAACGATTTAATTTTTTTCCTGAGACTCTGAGGGTATCCATCAAACGTATCATCAAGAAAAATATTTCTATGCGTAGAGGTCATAATACGTTTGTTTATTTTTAATTTATTTTAATAATCGAAAGTATATAGCATTCTTTGGACATCTAATATATCCATTGTTTATTTAATAACCTATTACGTTTAACGTCAACAACGTAACACGTCTCAATTTGAATTCATTTACATAGGATTATTAAAGAGATCGAGGGTATATTTTCCTATTAAAGACAATTATTATAATCGCAATATGTTGATGAAATAAAGGAAAAAATAAAAACAGTGATTCTATATTAACAAAAAAGACCACCTAAATATATTTATCCTAGCAGTTCAACCCGACATTGTCAGGGCCCTATGTACTGTTCATAACTTTACGTGCTTATATATATATATATATATATATATATATATATTATATATATAGATATAGATATAGATATAGATATATATGCACACACACACATATATATATATATATATACACACATATATATATATGTATATACATACATACATAAAGTAAAAAGTTTGACTCACGTCCATAAAACCTACGTCTAAGTTTTCAAATTTTGAAACAAAAAAAAAATTGCGAAGGAGTTTGATAGAGTTTGCAAAGATCACCTCTTTTTACTCAGACCTACTCGCTGCCAAATATTTGCAAACAAACTAATTAAAAAGCTTGCTGCATGAATACCCTTTATGTAAAATTTCAAATACTTAGACCAAAAAAGCCAGGTAATCTTTGACTTATTTAAAGTAAACTAGTAGACTTACTGCATTATTAAAATTATGTGGGAGACTGTATTTTCATAGGGAATTATTGTCTCTCATTTTAACGCGTTTTGGAGATAGCTGTGTGTCATTTACATTATCGCCTAAAACATAATATAAATGTTAATCTGTAGCACTCTTTTTCAACAGGTGAAAAGAGATCAAACATTGTGTTCGAAATTATAGAGATTTGGCCATTAAAAATACTGACACGATAAAAGAAGAGATAACCCTTAATTACAATATGATGTACAAGGGGCGTGCAATAATTAATACCTCTGCCACACTTCCTATAGCAGTAGAGCAACGAAACTTGGCACAGTTAATAGTCTTTCCCTACATAGGAAGCACCCAGAGGTATGCATTATTCCCATCGTTTGGTGAAGCTCTGGAGGCCGTTTTTGTAAAGCACCCCAGCTAGGTCCTCCAACCAGGACCTGACTTCAGAAATCAAGCTGCATCCTCTGGGAAAAGGTTTCCTTTCAAAAACAACTTCATGACTGGGAAGAGGTGAAAGTCAGAGGGTGCAAGTTCAGGAAAGTATGAAGGATGGGGGGAGTTTATAACCAAACGCCCGTGCTTCTGGACTGGTGACATGCGAATAGTTGACCGGAGCGTTGTTCTGCAGGAGGAGAGTACTTAGCTGAACTGGACCCGCCTCTTTGTTTTGATAGGATCACTATATTTCCTCAAAAGTGAATTGTAATATGTAATTGTGGTACCCTTTGCCAGGAAATCTGTCATCACTTCTCCGTCTTGGTCCCCGAAGACTGTGAGCGCGACCTTGCTAGCGGAGGGATGCACCCTTGCCTTCTTTAGAGGTGGTGAGCAAGTGCTTCCACTGCATTGACTGGGCTTTGGTCTCATGATAATAGTGATAGACCCAGGTTCATGCGGCAGACACCTTATGCATATACGAGTGGTCATGAATGATAGTTTCCACAGACCCGGAACTAATCTTGACATCTTGGGCTATTTGGTGAATAGTAATGCGCCGATCTCTTAAAATGGCAGCCTAAACTTGACGGACAGATGCCTCATCAATGGCAGAAGGGGGTGACCAGTTCTGGGAGTTGTTTCCACAGATATCCGGCCATGTTTGAATTCTGGATGTCAACCTTTTCCAAGGTCATATGATGGTGCATTATCACCATATTTCATTTATTTCATCAAAAGTCTCCTGTAGTGTGCGTCATTTATCATACAAAAACTGGATCACTGCTCGACATTCAACAGGCTTCATTTCACACCTGATTCATTTCAAACACCTGTAAAACAGAAACCACAATTAGTTCAGAGCTGTAATTTGCCACTTTACCCGTAGAGATATAAATCATTATATATGCAAAATCTCAGCTGGATCAGCCAACTGGAAGTGAGTCAGGGAAATTACTTATTGCACGCCCCTCCTAGATTAGTGGTATGATTAAAACAGTGATTTAACAAAGCTGAAAATGAGATATTATGAATCCTCCTCTGAAAAATGAGAACCTAATTAATGTTTTATAACTATGCTATAGGAGCATTTCCTTTAATATAGCGTCGTTTATATAGAGGAAAAGGAACATAGGCATCCAATCCTTTAGAAAATTACCAAATATTAAGCTCTTTATGGGAATAATTATCTAAATTAAGAACATACATTACTAACTTCATAATAGATCGTTGCAATTTAATTTCCAATTTGATGAATAATGTATCATTCACATACGACCACAGGCGTATACGTATATACAAAAAACATACAACAATCATCTTTCCAGTACTATAAATACCAGGCGACATCTGATGATCACTCAAAATATAAATGTCAAAATAGTGCAGTAACTTATCTAAAGAAGAGCCAGCGTTACAACCTCCATGAATTAAAATTTTAACAATATCATATTACTAATAATACAGAATCAGAAAACAAATCAGCTGCAGAAAGTAGTCCAAAATTGTTTCTAAAATACACCAATACCTTCCATTGCAAAATAAAAAAAATGGACGAATGCTTTATTAACTAGCTTGATAATTATTTACTGAATGAATTCGCTAACGATACTATTAGATTAAGAAGTCTATATCGGCGGATCTAAAGAAGGATCGCTCCACTATGTTCAGGATCGAATTAAAATAGCTACTCACCATCTGCGCTTAATGACACAATTCATTAAAAATGAAATCAATGGTATGAAAATGAGAACAAGTGCAATTTCTTCCACAGAGACGGAACTGTAAGACACCTGCGATCAAGATGAACAGTTTTTCTCTAGGGACTGATATTATACCACGCGGCACAATGGAGTGTAAACTATTTACAATAAACCATCTCTATAATGTTGAATATTAAATGCAGCAGCAAGTTATGGAAATATATACCAGAAAGTCTTGTTGCGAATTAGTACTGCACTATATTGCATGAATATGCAATCAGTACAACTATACTTAATTAAGTAGTGAGAACCTTTAATACGATCTCTCTGTTTAAATATATGAGATAACGTGTGAAAGTTTTGCGGGCGGTAGGATGCTCCATATTCAGCTTGAGCTATCTAAGAAAATGTAAGGCCGACTAATCAGAACTTTAGTATCTACTGGGGAGAACTTGGAAGTTTAGTAGACAGGAGAGGGATTGTGTGCTTAGTAGATTCAGTCATTGAGTGCCTAAGGTGTATTTTGGAAAGGGGTGTATCAGCACAAACTGGCTACACTATAATCAAGGCTATAAAATATTCGCAGTACAAATAAGATTCCATCAGTATGGCTGATCCATACTGGTTCAAGGAAGAAATGACAAACCATTTCCTTGTGATGTGAACTGGAATAACAGTACAAAGCTGGATATTTTATCAGAGAAGATGAATTATTCTTTGTATTCCTCCGACGGACGTACTGTCTACCAAAATTTCCTAGCCTATGGACCTTGCTTTTGTCGCTAAAAAAACACTTTTGACCAATATGAAGAGTAATGATTATCATTGCATCTTACAATGTCCAGACGGCGCTTTCGGTTCTTTACAGAAATCATTCGACTTCATCTTGCAACATATCTTCCCAAATGAAATTGCTTTAATCTGTTATTGACGGAAGAAAGAGAGCACTTTTTTTTCAAGACTACACTGTTGTTGGATATGGGGAGCCGTTTCAAATTTGTTTCTTAGGCTGTGGATCTTGAGAGCATTGTTTTCCCAGTAAGAAGGAACTATGGTACGACCAGATTTAGGGACATCACGAACAGTGCCGTTTGTTTGATGCTTTTGCACAGTCTTTCGTACCGTTTCCTAATGGCATTTCAATCTTCGGCCGATTTCTCGTTTGGATAAACGAGAAAGGTGGGAATGAGCTGCTGACAATCGCTAAGAGATAGTCTTGACATATGGACTAAGGGTTACGATGTATAACCTGGAAAAACAACAATTACTATTAGAGATGCTTTTTGTTGCCTGTTGGTGTTTTATTAAACTGATTTAGGGGGTCATTTTAAGCGAATTTGTTGCTGCGGACTTTCGTATTGACTCCTCAATTTGAAGTTAATTTTTCAATTTACGTCAACACTAGAATATTTCAATTTAAACTCAAATATAAACGGATGAAAGTATAGAGAAATAAAAGGCGAATCAAGGGAGGTATAGTTTTTTTAAACAGTTACATTAAATTTTGCTTAAATTTGCAGTGTTTTTTTTTTTGAAAAAATTACAAGTGCGGACTTTCTTTTTGCCAACAGTGTATATCGTCACTGAAAATAATATAACTGTTCGTACATAACGTAATTGGGTAGTCAATAAAATATGGTTTTACTTTTTTGCAAGTAGAGCAATATAATCGCAAGAACCAATACAAGTGCCCTTCAAATATAATACATGTTAAGTTCAAGACAATACATTTGAGAGCCAACAAATATTGTTGGTATTAATTAATAAGATTAACAAGCTTTTATGTTCTCAAATATATTTTTCTATATTGGCAATGTCATTCTCAAATAATTTTCTTTAGATTTGATAAATTACTGTTCATAGGATTCAACAGCCCGCATCCTTTTACAAGGGGCGTATCAACATCACGTCTCCTATGGTTAAGTCAAAATGTTAAAATCTACGGCAACAGAATTTGTTTCATTAAAATAAGCGAGCATGTTGTACTCCGGATTTTTTTTTTATATAAGCAGCGTGCTATCAACGCATATTTGCTTGAAATCCAATGATGCATCGTCTATGACAGGAGCGTCTTTTAACGAGTCTCAGATCGCCCATAATTCCATCAAATGCATGTGCGTGATATATGTACAACGTTACTCTAACTAACAATGCTACTTTGAATTTTAGTTAATTAATTCCAGCAGAATATAAAAGGAGAAGCCATTAATATATGACCCCGCCTCATACAATGACTATTTTTAGTGAGTTTTGTCTTTTGCAATAGTTATGTATTAAATACATTTTATAGAAATTTGTATCAAATTAATGAACACGATATATTAATTTCGATGTATTTGCACATGCCTTGCATGTGGAAGCGATTGTTAAAGACTGGGGTTCATTGCGATCATCACAAGTTGATTAGTAGTACATTAAATTGAAACAAATCCATACAATAATATTGACAACCAATATGTAATATAGGGGTTCTTTGATGATATAATGTGAGTGCAAAATTAATTTAATGGACAAAAATTATCTTTTAACTAAACTCATTTTAATAATGACTATTGAAACACAAAAATTAACAGTAACTTCGAATGTTATTTAACTAAAGTTTGAAGTGCTATATTTTTAACACAATCTTAATTTTAATAATCGAATTAAGTTTACGCTGCCGATTTTTAATTATTCTCTCAGCTGATAAATTTCAGGGCGATGTCTCACTGTTTTCACCTATTCTTGTGTGCGTTTCTCACAGCGAAATAACATTTAATTTGTTATGAGATTAAATCTAAGGAAAATCCCAAACACTAAGATCTGAAACATAGTCGTCCATTCCCGATGACTCCGTTTAACCTCAAAAGATTAAGGATACTTCCTGTAATGGCGGCTGCGCGTGTAATTTTGAGGCAAGGGTTACGCAATCTACAGCCACACTTCTCCTGAACCATTACTGTTTGAGTCCAGTGAAAAGGAGGAGTCGAAAACGACTGGAAACAATGTCGAGATAAAAGGAGAGGCCATACAACACATAGAAGCCTCAAATGGTCACCCATTTTTTATTGACCAGGTTCAATGTTGCTTAAGTTACGTGTAGCTGGAACCGTTGTGACAACGTAATTATGTCGTAATGTCGTCCATTACATTTTCGATATTAAGAGCAGCTGCTATAGGCTTGTTTTTATATTCCTTGTGGATTTTAAAGCATCAAATAAATATCTACGAGCAGAAAACGTATTCATTTCTGTAAAAATATGTAAAAATCCATAACGCTTCATATTATTTGAGGAGCATTTGCATAAACAAATTAAACTACACAGCTGTTTCATGCTATTGATGCCAAAGCTTTTACGGAAGGTAATAATTTTATGAAAATAAATTATATTGAGCTGTAAAATAGATTACAACACAGGCAATTGTGCCACAATTTTTTTTTCATGAAGAAAAACATATTTTCTTATCCCCCGGTTAAGCAGGTGAATATGTTAGACGATACCAGGAAATGTTTTTATAAGCTAGCATATAAGAGAAAGAGCGCTATTGCTAAAATATAAACAACTGAACCACATCATCACAATTGTCTAAAGTTATTCTATTAATATAAATCATTACCCCAAAATACGAACGTTGATCGCTTAAAACTGAACAGGATAACAGCTACGACAGAAAATAAACCATCGTCAAATATAACACAGACATTTTTGCTATAAAATACAAATATATATATATATATGTGTATATATATATATATATATGTATATACACACATATATACATGCATATATATTTATATACACATACATATATATATATATATATATATATATATATATATATATATATATAGTTTTAAGATAAGAAATAGTTTGTTAGCAAAATGCCTTAGGACGCATATTATCCATACAATCAACAGATTTTATCTACAAACTGTAAATTAGGCATATAAAATACTCAGACATGTGTAAAATTTTTAATCGGTGTTCATCTAAGGGCTCAAACTTTAAAAATTGTTATTTTTGAATAATTGTTTTTTTTTCTGTTTGTGAAATTTCTTACAAATGTGAATGAGGGGCCGTAAAATATGGCAGGTTCTTTTGTTATTAAATTAGTCGCGCAAGTAACTGCGCGACAAGAAAATGTTACTGTAAGACTACTATTCCGTAATACAGCGTAGGGTACCATTGGAAAAAATAGAAAAAATAATTTACTTGGCACATACTTATTGAACATTTTTAAAATAGTACACTAATTACCTTGACATGCTTCTGCTTAGTTTAAGATATCATTTTCAGATATTTTGATAATAATATTGTTATTATTTGAATATAATTGCCGGATTTTAGTTTTATCAGGGTTTTACACTAACACACAAACAAAGTTACTATTTGTACTACCATAACATTTACCGTAAGAAAAAAAACAGCGACAGAGAGATAGAGAGAGACAGACAGGGAGGGGGGCTACTGTTTAATATTTGTATAAAATAATTACCTTGACATTCTTCTGCTTAGTTTAAGATATCATTTTCAGATATTTCGATAATAATACCGTAATTAATTGAATATAATTGCCGGATTTTAGTTTCATCCCGGTTTTCCACTACAACATAAACAAAGTTGCTATTCGTACTACCATAACATTTACCGTAAGACAAAACAGCGACAGAGAGATAGAGAGAGACAGACATACAGAGAGGGGGTGATACTGTTCAATATTTGTATAAAATAGTACATACTGATTTTTTTTCCTATTTTTGATTGTCCGTTACATTACTACCATTGCTAAATTAATTTAGTTTAAATCTTGCATTTCCATCCATGCTCACCACCGCCCACCGACAATTACCGACTATTACGGAATGTGCAGACGTTAAATTGTAACAAACACACATTCCTTTAGTTGTTATTTGCTGTTTATGTCTGCGTTACCTTACATGTAATATTCTCTTGCATTATTTACAACACGTAAGCGTACTATTTTTTAAAAAAAATTTTGTTTACAAATACTGTATCAATAAAATTTTTACTTTCTTTTTTATTTATGCGTAATTGGTTAAACCTTGTTTATACAAACTCCTGAGACTTTCCTAGGCCCCCCCGGAGTAAATGTGGTATTGCCGTGATTGTGTGGCCCGTCAAGAATATATTATGAAAATATTATTATCATTTTTAATTTTGTAACTGGCTGTTACATTTTCTTGCATTATTTACAACTTGTTGTAAATAATGCAAGAATAGGTTATAGCCAGTTTTTATCTTTCGGTATTTCTTATCGTTTCTTCGCAAGTTTGCCGGCGCTTTACGTAATGTCCCAACCTCATTATTAAGAAAATAATAGCGTGTTACAATAAGTGCATGAGCCCAACATTTTTACTATATGGGTGTAAAGATACTGGCGTAACAACGGTAACATAAATGCAGAAACACATTTTTACCTAAGTACAAAATTAAACACCAAGTAATATTACGACAATAATAAACAAAAGAACGATATTATCACAATTTATTGATGCTGTTCAAACCTTGGCGCCAAGAAGAAATTGATTTACTTGATGGCTGTAAATCATATGAGCAATCATTTCATCCAAATGCTCCATATTTGTCTAAAATGACAAATTATGAAAGTATTAAGAAAAAATAAAGATGCTATTGAAATAAGCAAAAAAAAATAGAGAAAAAATCTAAAAATTATGAAAATGAAAATAATGTTGATGATAATCAAATTGATTGCGATCCTAATATGGCTTCAGAGGCAGATAAACATGAAGCTGATTCAATATGCCTCAAATCAGACATGGCACTAAAGCTCAAGTTTCAGAAAATGAACAAAAATTGAATTCCATTCAAAAAGAAATTTATAATGAAATTATTTCCAAACTTGAGCAACAAAATCTTCGTTGGAATGAGGAAAACCCTATTCACAGGTGCAATTGTGGCGATTGTCCACCAATTCACAAATTTATAAGTGGGTTTGGGGGTGTGGGCAAATATTTTCTGATCAATGCACTGGCAGATTAAATTACTCTCACATATCCTGCCATCAATGGACCCAGTGTAGTTATTTGTGCTGCTACTGGTGTCAGTGTTTACATTTTGAAAGGATCTACATGCCATAGAGTATTTCAATTAAATGTGCAGCATTGTTCTACACCTAAATATGAAGAATTATCAAAGGATAAAACAAAAAGTTTGAGAACCATGCTAGGATATGTGAGATTATTCATTATTGATGAAATAATCATGGTTAGTCACTTGCAATTAGTCTTTATTCACCAACGTTTGCAAGACATTTTAGTGATATTAGGAAACAAGTGTATCCATTTGCAAACATGTCAATTGTTGAATTTGGTGACTTATTCCAGATTCCACCTGTTAATGAAAAACCTGTATTTTCCAAAATATCTATTCAAGATGCTAGAAAATCAAATTTGGGAATTGCTGGTATAAATTTGTGGCCATATTTCGATTATAATGAATTGACCATAAATATGCGACAAAAAGATGACAATAAAAACTTTGTTAATATTCTTAACAGAATTAGACTTGGGTCACCAACCGATCAAGATATTGAGATCTTGAAAACGCATTGAATCAATCCAAAACAAAAAGCAAATATTAATCAAATTACTGATATTTTGACAAAATTTGCAAAAGAAAATGCATATTATTTGCATTGTACCCACAAATGAATCTGCTGAGGAAGTGAATTATGAAATTTTGAAAAAAAAATATTCATATCATTGAAATTTCAGCAACTGATTCCAACTTAAGAAAAAACCGTAACAAAAAAAAAATCAAAACAGACACCAAAAACTTCTAAACTTAAAAAAGATTTCTGACAAAGCTGGACTTGAAACTGTGCTTGAAATTGGAATTGATGCAAGATGCATGTTGTGTCGAAATATTGATATTGAAAAAGGATTTGGAATGGTGCAATGATTACAGTCACTGAAATACAAATTAAAGATGGCAAAGTTGTTGCTGTGACTGTAAAATTTGATCATATGGATCATGCAGTCAATGTTGAATTTGTGCAAGCTGACTATGAACTGTCTCGTGGACTCTGTGTGACTAGATCTCAAATACCTTTGCCACTCAGCTATGCTTTAACTGTCCACAAAACCCAAGGTATTTCAGTCGATGGTATCATTGTTGACTTGGGATCTGATGTCTTTTCAGATGAATGGCCTATGTAGCTTTGTCACGTGCTACAAAGCTGTGCAATGTCTATTTGATTGACCTTGACCCTTATAAATTGACCATGTGTAACAAAAGTGCATGTACTGAATATAATAGATTGAGGGCCACCACGTCCTCCTTGTTCTGTTACACCTCAAAGTTTGTCATTGTACAAACATACTTATGAACGAAAAAAAAACAATTTCTATAGATCATGATTTGAAGCAAACACATAATAGTCCAAATAGAAAATGGCCAAAAATAGACGATTCAATTTCTCAAAATAATTCAGACCTGAAATTGATCAATGAAAGAAATGCTTGTTTTGCTAACAGTATTGTTCAGACAATTTACCACCTTCCTCTGTTGTCTAACATCATAAAAAAACATTCCAAACATTGATTTGCCAATTCAGCAATTAAAAATAATTACTTGTCCCTGGCACTCACAGTCTTGCTGATCTTAGAGAATCAATCGGAGTTTTTTTAATAGTGGCCAACAAGAATGTGCTATTGCATTTTGGGAATCTTTGATAAACAAGTGTCCTGACAGTGCCAAACAATTATTCACTTTTGAAGAAAGTAAAGTGAGGAAATGTCTTAAAATACACAAACAAAACTGCCAAAGGCTACAATATAGTGAAAGTAATTGCACCTTTAATGTTGGCTGTGGGTTCCAAACCTTGCAGATTGATGGAATACCAAGGAGATTAGTTATTCAACTTCGTCCTACTGTTGGTCGACAGCAATTTAAAAACATCTATTCTGCACACTTTGAATAGAGTCGATTTTGGGCATTATACTTGCATTGTTAGAAATAATAATAAGTGGAATATTGTCAGTGACACTAGCTTTTCTAATAATGACATTTTTTCTTTCAAACATGTCCAATATTGTTGGCATTTTTTTTAAAATAGAAAGGAAGCAAACATTTGAGAAAAACAAGGTCATACATTAAATAGCAACAATTAGTGGTGGTTTTCGCTTTAAAAATTCAACCATCACCTAGGCATGGTATGGGGTTGTAACTGTAACTCTGCAGGAGAACATTAGCACTGTTATGAATCATAACTAAACTAGAGAAAAGAGTTCTGCTTCAAGAGATAAATGTAATATAAAATGTTTAACCGGAAAATTACTTTACTGAAAACTATTAATCAATATGACACTCTAAAAAGGAAGATACTAGAGTTAAAAAAACAACAATTTTATTTACACTCAAGCAATTCAAAATTCATCTAAAAACTGACTCTTCAATAAGCAAATATTGTCAACAAAATACTGAGCACCTGGAAAAAGCCACTAGAATGGAATATGTGTGTGTTCAATCAAATATATTTTTATTTTAAAATTACGATCCCCAATGAATTTATTCCGAAATTATTAATTTCAATATTTTTTTGGCAGAAATTTCAATGTAAAACCAGATATTCTTCACTTTTATGAAAGTCGATTTGGGCATTTTCCTTACATTTTTTCGAATAATAACAAGTGGAATATTATCAGTGACACCAATATTTCATATAATTTAAATTTTCATTCCAAAATGTGGTCCATCAATATTGGCATTTCTTTTGAAAAATATAAAAGAAACAAATAATTGAGACAAATCTGACCATATATCCAATCGAGATAGCAAAAACATGAGTGCTAACCTCCCAATCAGTGTGGTATAGGGCTATAACTGCATCCCTGCAGGCGAACGATAGCACTTTTATGAATCACTTAAATTCATAATTTTAAAATTGTTGCTGTAAATGTTTCATTATGTAATAATATTCCGTTGATCATTAGCATGTTCTATTAATTAATAAATATAATTCTATTATTTGTATTGTTGCTTATGTCGTTGATGAATAGAATTTTAAAAAGTTAGGTATTTTCTTGAAAAAATATTTCGGCCTCAACAGAAAGATGTTCAACAAAATGTTTAACCATAAAATGTATCAAAAACTATTAATATTAAACTATAAAAAGAAAGATACTAGAATTTAAGCAAAAATATTTTTTTCAATTCAATCAGATGTGTCTTATGCACTAATAAAAATGCAATCGGCATTGTGTAGAATTTTTTTTTAATATTTTAAATATTTATAAATTTTCTCATTATAAAAAAACGATTATATTGAAAGAAGAAATAAAATGAATTGCATATAAAACATTAAAATACACATTTTTAAATCATAAGAAAAATCTAAAGTCACTAAATTATCAATAAAGTTTGTCACATTAATACATTTATTAGATTAATTTTAATGTTTTATATTCATTTTATTTCTTCTGTCAAAAAATTATAATCAATATAATAATCATTTTTTAATATGAGAAAATTTATAAATATTTAAAATTTTAAAAATTCCAAAAAATGCCGATTGCATTTTTATTAGTGTACAAGGCAGATCTGATTGAGTATAGTTGCAGTTAATGGTGAAACGTAAACTGGTCCCCTTTATGTTGGGCTTCAGACCGACAGTACGAATTTTTTCTGAACCATCTGTACTATAAATTAGGAAATATTAAGCTCTTATATCGAAAAAGTTCTTCTTTGTAATCGAGCACTTTGTTGGAATTATTTCCCCAAGAAACAGTAAACAAATAAATATATAAATATATATATATATATATATATATATATATATATATATATATATATATATATATATATATATATATAATTTATTCATACAAGCATAAATGACTACATATCTGCATACATGTTTATGTAATCACTTTTGCTAAGGGAGATTGCGTCTTCAGGCTATGCATTATCTTCGAAACTGACATTTCAAGACACACGCACACACAAAAAAAATCAAACTTTTTCTTCATTTCCTTTACAAACTTTATAAATCTTGTCACCTAATATGGCTGGCCGTTTATGTGTAGGAGGATGAGCAAAGAACTTGAACGATCCATTTTTCACAGGGTTTTATCTTACTAATATCATAACCTTTTATTTTTATCATTCTTTTTTATCCTTCTAGTTCCTTGACCACTCGTATTAACGTGCTCGATGGGCTAGACATTTGGTCTTGCTTGGCCTGTGGCCCAAAGAGTTTAGATTTTTCCGGTTGTTACTCATTTTGATTAAGCCGACATTATTCGTTTGCATACACATTCTATTTAGAAGCAAACCACACATTTATTGAGATTGTCGGACTGACTTTATCATCTTGGTTGTTATAGTCACAACGGTTCGGCCGTTTTGCCTTCCGGCCTTTATCAGGTGTTGTGTATCAAACTGGGGGACCGTTTGTTAAATGTCTCGAGCCCAACCCTTTATTATTATAACGGCGGTACCGTGTTTGGGTTCCAGCTAGGCTCTGGGACATAGTTGCTGCTTCTCTGTTTTGACTGTTTCTTTTCACTGCCTTCGTTCAGGATTGAATTTTGATACAACGTCTAGAACCACTCGGTCATACGTCACTGGGCCATAGTGACATATGGTCGAGTGGTCCTAGTAACATATTGCCGAGTGGTCCTAGACGTTGTATCAAAGTTTACAGTTACTCAAAGGTGCTGAGTTCAATCCTGAACGAAGGCAGTGAAAAGTAACAGTAAAAACAGAGAATCAGCAGCTATGCCCCAGAGCCTAGATGGTGTCCGAACACGGTACCCCCATAAAATTAATAAAGGGTTGGGTTCCAGACTCCTAACAAACGGTTCCCCAGTTCGATAAAAACACTTGATGAATGTCGGAGGGCAAAACGGCCGAAACTTTCTGACTATAACAACCAAGATGAGGAAGTCAGTGCGAATATCTCTATGAATGAAAACACCTCATCTAAAAAATACAGACAATTACAAAACAAACATATATACATATACACTTAGTAGTGGGTACGCACGTTTGCTAAAATCCAACTTACACATACGCACCGAAACATTAATTATAAGCAGAAAACTAGAATACATATAAATATGAATTTATAAAATTTAATCAGACTACCGACTCCTGCACGCATAAAATATGCATAAATTCATGTAAAAACTCACTACTTTGATACACCCGCTTACATATAAACATATATACACATAATTACACATATATAATACTTACATACAGTTAATACCATTTATGTAGACGTAAACGCACGCCCATTACACTCTAACATAGATACTAATATACGCAGCTGTATCTATACAGATATTTATAAAAATTAGTCATACATCTCCGTGTTTTTTATATACCATCCCCATTATTATACCACTCTCAATAAAACACTTAACTGTGAAGCTTCAAACTCCAATCGATTGTACCTTTCAATAAGATACATGCAAACACATACACAGGTTTAGACACATACACGTATACATATGCATATAAATATGAGATATATAAATTATATAGATAGCCATATATACATCCACATATGGGTAACAACCGGAAATATCTAATCTCTTTTGACCACAGGCCGAGCGAGACAAAATGTCTAGTCCCTCGAGCACGTTAATACGAGTGCCTAAAGAACAAGAAGGATAAAAAGAGTGATGAACATAAAATGTTATGATATTATTAAGATAAAACCTGTGATAAATTGATCGTTCAAGTATTTTGCTCATCCTCTTACACATAAACCACCCATCCATATAAAGTGACAATATTTATAAAGTTTGTAAACGAACTGAAACAAAGGTGTGATTTTTCTCGTTTTTGTTTTAGTTTTTTTATTAGTTTTTTTTGTGTCAGTTTTCGAGGATAATTCATGGCTTGAAGACGTGATCTTCCTTAGCATGGGTGCTTACAGAAACGCGTATGCGTATATGTAGCCATTAATGTTTGTATGAATAAACTTAATATACCTGCTCTGTTTACTCAGTGAGCCTTTTTTTGTAGACGCATGTTTCATTGGATGTACCTCTACGAAACTAAACTTTACCGCCATAATATATATATATATATACATATATATATATATATATATATATATATATATATATATATATATACATACACACATATATGTATATATGTGTGTGTGGGTGGGTGTGAATTCACCCTTTAATATTACAAATGCGTAAACATTGATATACTATATACAACATTTTAAGTAAGTTTTCGGACACTGTTTTTTGGCTTTCAATTTTATACGTTGTCGGGTCACAAGTCTGTGTGTGTATTTTTTTGTTGTTTTTTTTTTGCTTTAATTATTAAGGTATTGCCTATTTCTCTGTAATTCCTTGAAACTTTTATTCATTTATTAATTTCAATCAATGCACAGCGTGTTAAGCAAACATGGAGCATGGTATACCTTTTGTCAGACAGTGTTTGCAAATGTAGCAATATCATTACTGTGCCTCTGTTTGACAATAACTATTAATTTTGTCTTGCCAAACCTCTAATAACAGGTTATGATCAAAACAAAAGAACTCACCGAACCTATCAAAAAGTCTCATTTTGTGCCCATCATTGAATATATTCTTTTCTTAAGATCTGTAACAATCTGGAAACTGTTCTAACATATTTCTACGCCAGAAAACTATTTCACCAAAATTTGTTTTCTGCTAAATCACTGACCCTGCAAAAGGGTCCCATTACTTTTGAAGCGTTGAAATATTAGAGATAAATACCAGGAATGTGCTAGATTTAATTTACTTCGGAGTGTCTTTCTTTATGAAACATAAACTGCGTCATGATAATTTGCATGCACAGCGTTTCTCGTGCATCATAATATGCGCAACAATTCTTTAATATGCTGCAAACTTATTTTTGTTAGAACATCGGTTATCATAGTACTTGATTTCAACGTCGATTCTGATTAATTAGCAGTTTACACATCTCACGGGGATATTCAATTTTGTGAGAATCGTTGGCTTTCTTTGTTTTGTTTTTTAATTACTTTGAGTCGAGTTAGTTCTTGATGCTTTTTGGATTGGGCGAAAGGCGTTTCCCCATCGACGATCATCTCCCGCGCTTCGGTGGAAGGAACCACTAGCATTTCGAAAAGTAGATCGGCTCTTCCCTGATAAACTTTAACCATCAGGTTCTTGACGTTTTCCTCATAAACTTTCTTCGAAATTTTGTCGAAGTTGTTCGCATAGCTTTCCATCCTCTATTAATCTAAGGGATATTTTTACCAATCAATTCGTTTTTTTCTGTGCACGTCCTTATCCTTATTTAGTTATGTTTTGAATAATTATAACAAGCAAACTGAACGTGTAAATTGAATATAATTATCAGTTCTACGCATTCGCAAACACAGATTTTAAACAGAATATAACGTAATTTCTGAAGGTATATATGCGAAAAGAACACAGGCAGATTATAACAAATATAGCTTGAGAGCTTTTTGTTTATGTCAAATTCATCAAATCGAAGCTAAACTATTTTTTTCTAATTTTTACATGACTATAACATATATAGTGCAATCTAATGAAAAAATAATATTTTAGTCTTTTATAATAAAAGAACACAGGCAGACTATAACAAATATAGCTTGAGAGTTTTTGTTTATGTCAAATTCATCAAATCGAAGCTAAACTATTTTTTCTAATTTTTACATAACTATAACATATTAAGTGCAATCTAATGAAAAAATAATATGTTAGTCTTTTATAATACATACGAAAACAATGAAAACAGAATGTATAAGCGTGCTTTATTGCTGTAAATAAAAAATATGGTCAATATAAATAAATACGAAATTGTAATGTACAACAATATCATAATTAAGCGTGAAGCCACCCATTTTTGTCCATTTCCGTTGTAAATGCTGTCGCTTGCATTTAGATTTTTACTGTTCAAATTTTCGCAAATTTCATCGACACTTATCATAGATTACATGACTTTGACATTATCACAGTACCTTGAATAAATGTGTACACTGTACAAAGAGAAAAGGAAAGGAGTTCACGACCTGGCTAGGATTAACAATTGACCTGCCAAATATGCGTGTTCCATTTATTACAACGTTTTCATTACGAATTGATCCCCGACTATTACAGACATTAAAAATAATATCTTACCTTTCTTTTATAATCTAAAAATGTAGACCCTACTCGATGATAATTGCCAGAAAAATTACAAAAAAGTGAAATAAACAAAATCGAAAGGAAACGGGAATTGTTTTTCTATCTGCCGCCGTTCTTTTGGTTATTTATTTTCCTCATGGCACATCAACCCCTCCAAAATAAATACATCAGAGTATAATAACGTCCACGTTCCTTTCTTTTATTTTCATTATGGACTACAGGCTGACGTAACAACTGCAATCAAATAGGCCACACTGCCGTACTTTTATTTTAAATGTTAGTGGAAGCACGGGAAAATCACATCACATAACCAACTCCCCTTGTTAAGAATGGTTTATAGATACTAGCGTGTTACTTCGCCACGTTACATGTCTTTATTCCACAGCGTCAGTTCCAGCTATTTTACAGTGCCGTCAATAGCACCTACTTATGACCTTAGTTAAGTGGGGTTTTCCCCTTTTTTAACGGTTTGCCATTCTTCCACTTGATTACACCGGCACACGGTTCCTGTTAGAGCATTTATATCAGTTATTTTTAGCGTTTTATTTTTGGCATTATTTCAAACCCTAAACTGTATAGTAAAAAAAAATATTTAACGAACTTAATATACTCAGCAATAGATATGCAATCTTCAGAAATGTTTACTAATTTTCATAGTTCTTTTAGTAACCAAGCGTTCATTAATTATTTATTCATTTTGTTATTTATAATTAAATGATTGGTTTTATTGTACAATGCAAGGGTTTTACGGTTAAATTAAACAATTATTATGGATAATAATCAAACTTTAGCTAGATTCGTTTCTCCTTTTGTAGAGTAGGAATGTAAAAATGTGGTCGAATGTCAACATAACCATCAACTTATTCAAATACTGTCATTGAGTACTCACCTATTTTCCATTTTGTAAAACGGGGTTTAAAAAACATAACGTTAAAAAATTACTACACATTCGAAATACCTTTGTTTTAATTGTACTCTATCTTTGGTAGAGCATATTAGGGAGACAAATAGCAAACTGGAGAAAGGAAAAAGCTTTTATGTAAAGAAGATAAAGCTTATACGTTTAGACAATGTTTAAGCATGTTTATTTCGTATACTTATCTTAGCAACAAACACATATCGTAACAGAGTGTAGAACTGGCTGGAATGTAAGGATTAAAAGCTAGCTGAACGTAGCTCCTAGTCTGCCCGCACTGAAGAGCTGTGATAGAGCATAACGGTTCTGTACGTATCTGGCGATATATATATATATATATATATATATATATATATATATATATATATATATATATATATATATATATATACATATATATATATATATATATATATATTGGTGCTAGTGCAGAGAGTGATTCGCGCTATGTTTAAAATCGTATTTCCAAGTTTAATTAAAGTTGTATATGTTTTTTTTATTCAATTCTAAGGTTGAAGTATATTGAAGTATAGAATAGTAACGAAACACCCTCCCCTACCTATGTTAAGTATGGCTTTTTTAGATAATAACGTTATTTATTACGTCCGGATCACTCTCGGCACTAGTACCTATATATAAGTATATGCATATATATATATATATATATATATATATATATATGTATATATATATATGTATATATATAAAGATATATATATATATATATATATATATATATATATATATATATATATATATATATATATATATATATATATATATATACGGTTGTGTATTCTTTTATCTCTTATTACGCATGTATTTATTTTATAAGTGGCATATGGAAACCATATGCTTGAATATGTTATGCATAGTCGTTTATTTTCTGTTGAACGTTATGAACATTACAGTTTTTTTTAATTACTTATTTACATACATTTTTACAATAAAACCGCTTGCCGCGCATGTAATTGATTTCCCAAAAAAGCCGCTGTCTTTCGTAAGAGCACACAAAATACATCTGCTGTTAAAAGAGATTAAATGTGTAAAACATATGATCTATTTTAATTCACCCGCTCTAATGATAACGCATGTATAAGCAACATTATAATAGTGCGCGTAGTAGAATATTTTTCAAGAAATGTAATGAAATATATACACATGTAGTGTTTATAGCTTTTTTTAGTTTGTATTTTGTACGAAAAAAATCTGTATTAGGTATTTTTCCGACTCTTTCTTTTCTGGCGTGATTCCATATCGGAAATATTAGCTATAAAATGTAAGGAAACCCCAAACCGTTTAATGTTAGTTGTTTTATCAGTGACTATATTTTTGTACTTATTTTTTTATATATACATATAATATATTAAAAAAAACTAGAAATGTCCGTCTGTCCGTCTTCATATTCTTTAACTCTGAAATATCAGAGAGCTGCATTATGGGTATTAAATAGTATGATTTTCCATGAACAGTTAATTAGTATGTTTTTAGCCGGGTTCAATACGTGTAAGGAGTAATAAAGTTGTCAAAATTTACAAAATAACATTATAAATTGTGTACCTTATCCTTTATTTTATTTTTTATCAGTTTATATGCGTGTCACTCTGTAGAAGTGTTACGTCACCAGCTATTGCTTGCGGTTTGATTATGGCTGATGGAACCCCATCATTTTTTTTTTTAAATTTAGAAATCACGACTCTATTTTAATTTATATGAATTCCAGATAAATTAAAAGTTCATAACTAAACATCTATACTGCAGGACTATAATTATGTATACATACAGAAACACATATACGCTATATATATATATATATATATATATATATATATATATATATATATATATATATATATATATACATATATATATATATATATATGTATACATATGTGTGTATATATTATGTTGAAAATTGCCGCTACATTTAACCATATAGGGAAGCGCATCCACACTATGGTATGGACATAACGAAAGAGTGAGAAGAGACGTAATACTTCTTTGTATGATTTTATAAAGCTCCCCTCTTTGGTAGAGCACTCTTGTAAATTATCTTACTCGCTGCTTAATTTAGCTGAAATAATGCGAAGCTCGCGATTTGTTTACAAACAAACGTTTGAGCCCTCTACGAGTAGCGGACGAATGTTTATTTAAATAATCGTTCGGATAGGTTAATTTCGGCCACCGATTCCGTAGTCATGTGGGTAGGACTGCCGACTGTCATCACGACGGTTCTAGGTTCGATCCTCGGCTTGGGAGAGGTGTTAGTCTAGCGGCACTGATGAGTTGTGATACAACGAAACAGGTCTGTATGTCGATGACTAAAATATATTTTATAAAGCTCCCCTCTTTGGTAGAGCACTCTTGTAAATTATCTTACTCGCTGCTTAATTTAGCTGAAATAATGCGAAGCTCGCGATTTGTTTACAAACAAACGTTTGAGCCCTCTACGAGTAGCGGACGAATGTTTATTTAAATAATCGTTCGGATAGGTTAATTTCGGCCACCGATTCCGTAGTCATGTGGGTAGGACTGCCGACTGTCATCACGACGGTTCTAGGTTCGATCCTCGGCTTGGGAGAGGTGTTAGTCTAGCGGCACTGATGAGTTGTGATACAACGAAACAGGTCTGTATGTCGATGACTAAAATATATTTTATAAAGCTCCCCTCTTTGGTAGAGCACTCTTGTAAATTATCTTACTCGCTGCTTAATTTAGCTGAAATAATGCGAAGCTCGCGATTTGTTTACAAACAAACGTTTGAGCCCTCTACGAGTAGCGGACGAATGTTTATTTAAATAATCGTTCGGATAGGTTAATTTCGGCCACCGATTCCGTAGTCATGTGGGTAGGACTGCCGACTGTCATCACGACGGTTCTAGGTTCGATCCTCGGCTTGGGAGAGGTGTTAGTCTAGCGGCACTGATGAGTTGTGATACAACGAAACAGGTCTGTATGTCGATGACTAAAATATATTTTATAAAGCTCCCCTCTTTGGTAGAGCACTCTTGTAAATTATCTTACTCGCTGCTTAATTTAGCTGAAATAATGCGAAGCTCGCGATTTGTTTACAAACAAACGTTTGAGCCCTCTACGAGTAGCGGACGAATGTTTATTTAAATAATCGTTCGGATAGGTTAATTTCGGCCACCGATTCCGTAGTCATGTGGGTAGGACTGCCGACTGTCATCACGACGGTTCTAGGTTCGATCCTCGGCTTGGGAGAGGTGTTAGTCTAGCGGCACTGATGAGTTGTGATACAACGAAACAGGTCTGTATGTCGATGACTAAAATATATTTTATAAAGCTCCCCTCTTTGGTTGAGCACTCTTGTAAATTATCTTACTCGCTGCTTAATTTAGCTGAAATAATGCGAAGCTCGCGATTTGTTTACAAACAAACGTTTGAGCCCTCTACGAGTAGCGGACGAATGTTTATTTAAATAATCGTTCGGATAGGTTAATTTCGGCCACCGATTCCGTAGTCATGTGGGTAGGACTGCCGACTGTCATCACGACGGTTCTAGGTTCGATCCTCGGCTTGGGAGAGGTGTTAGTCTAGCGGCACTGATGAGTTGTGATACAACGAAACAGGTCTGTATGTCGATGACTAAAATATATTTTATAAATCTCCCCTCTTTGGTAGAGCACTCTTGTAAATTATCTTACTCGCTGCTTAATTTAGCTGAAATAATGCGAAGCTCGCGATTTGTTTACAAACAAACGTTTGAGCCCTCTACGAGTAGCGGACGAATGTTTATTTAAATAATCGTTCGGATAGGTTAATTTCGGCCACCGATTCCGTAGTCATGTGGGTAGGACTGCCGACTGTCATCACGACGGTTCTAGGTTCGATCCTCGGCTTGGGAGAGGTGTTAGTCTAGCGGCACTGATGAGTTGTGATACAACGAAACATGTCTGTATGTCGATGACTAAAATATATTTTATAAAGCTCCCCTCTTTGGTAGAGCACTCTTGTAAATTATCTTACTCGCTGCTTAATTTAGCTGAAATAATGCGAAGCTCGCGATTTGTTTACAAACAAACGTTTGAGCCCTCTACGAGTAGCGGACGAATGTTTATTTAAATAATCGTTCGGATAGGTTAATTTCGGCCACCGATTCCGTAGTCATGTGGGTAGGACTGCCGACTGTCATCACGACGGTTCTAGGTTCGATCCTCGGCTTGGGAGAGGTGTTAGTCTAGCGGCACTGATGAGTTGTGATACAACGAAACAGGTCTGTATGTCGATGACTAAAATATATTTTATAAAGCTCCCCTCTTTGGTAGAGCACTCTTGTAAATTATCTTACTCGCTGCTTAATTTAGCTGAAATAATGCGAAGCTCGCGATTTGTTTACAAACAAACGTTTGAGCCCTCTACGAGTAGCGGACGAATGTTTATTTAAATAATCGTTCGGATAGGTTAATTTCGGCCACCGATTCCGTAGTCATGTGGGTAGGACTGCCGACTGTCATCACGACGGTTCTAGGTTCGATCCTCGGCTTGGGAGAGGTGTTAGTCTAGCGGCACTGATGAGTTGTGATACAACGAAACAGGTCTGTATGTCGATGACTAAAATATATTTTATAAAGCTCCCCTCTTTGGTAGAGCACTCTTGTAAATTATCTTACTCGCTGCTTAATTTAGCTGAAATAATGCGAAGCTCGCGATTTGTTTACAAACAAACGTTTGAGCCCTCTACGAGTAGCGGACGAATGTTTATTTAAATAATCGTTCGGATAGGTTAATTTCGGCCACCGATTCCGTAGTCATGTGGGTAGGACTGCCGACTGTCATCACGACGGTTCTAGGTTCGATCCTCGGCTTGGGAGAGGTGTTAGTCTAGCGGCACTGATGAGTTGTGATACAACGAAACAGGTCTGTATGTCGATGACTAAAATATATTTTATAAAGCTCCCCTCTTTGGTAGAGCACTCTTGTAAATTATCTTACTCGCTGCTTAATTTAGCTGAAATAATGCGAAGCTCGCGATTTGTTTACAAACAAACGTTTGAGCCCTCTACGAGTAGCGGACGAATGTTTATTTAAATAATCGTTCGGATAGGTTAATTTCGGCCACCGATTCCGTAGTCATGTGGGTAGGACTGCCGACTGTCATCACGACGGTTCTAGGTTCGATCCTCGGCTTGGGAGAGGTGTTAGTCTAGCGGCACTGATGAGTTGTGATACAACGAAACAGGTCTGTATGTCGATGACTAAAATATATTTTGAAAGATATGTTATACAAAAAAAAAAGATTTTTTAAAAACTTCTGTCAGGAAAGGTGGAAACCATCTACACGAGTGCACATAATTCCCAAGCCGAATAGGGTAACCCACATATATTGGTCGTTGTTGGTCTTTGAGGTGTTGCCATAGTTGTAATTCTAATCTGTGTTTATTTCGATGAATAAGCTTATGAAATTGTTTGAGAAATTATTGATGAAGGTAATTTGGCGCGCCAGGATGTTGGGTTACATGTCTCATATAGGCATCGATTGAATAGATTTGCAAGATTGGGTGCTATTTCCTGTTACAACTTTTAAGTACTACAACGCGAACATTGTCAAGCTTTTCTGATAATAAGTTTTGGCTGACTGTTGCAACATCACGAACTGATATGTTGAGCATTGCTTAAATAACTGTTTGTCTTGCGTAGACAGTTTTTGAAGTAGTTGTTATCCGACATTCTTAAAGCGACTTTAGTTTCAAAACATCTATCATGTTAAATCAATTAGAGTAAGGGTGGATGAAGTACCGACAGAACATTCATCAGTGTACCATAACTGTTTGTGCACTTTTATGAGTGTATTGAACTTTCCGTGCAAATAATCCACCGATCGGTTATGCCAGATACTATATCGGATTAATTCTTTTTAATATAGAACGTATGGAAACCGTCCAAGTCAGCTACTGATTATATGTACTATATTCGATGCAGAAGAATATTTAAAGGTTTCCTTTACCTTGCTTTTATATTCATCAGCGCCATCAGAAGATTATAGCACATACCGAAATTGGGATGAGTACATTTTAGGTTAATTTTTTAGACAAAAGATCTTATAGAATGGCAACGTGTCTATCAACCTCGGCTTCTTGTGCCCATATAGATAACACGTTGTGTTAGATCATAAGCACACGTGAAATCATGAAAAAATCTCGTTTCATCAGATGTATTATGTGAGAAGAATAACAAATCCACATCCTCAGCAGTTAAATACCCACATATGTAGATGTTGACTGATGGAGGAATTAGCTTATCGATTATCTAGATCATATTCAATTCAATTGTGGAAACTTTAGAGGGCACAAAGAAATGTAATGTAGGTAAACGCTACTCAAAATCACGTGAGAATAAGTTTTAAACCTTCCTCTGAGGATCCTTTGCTTTGGGGCAAATATCCTTTGCGTAGGCGGATATTTAATTTTTACAGCTATGTTAATGGTTTGATATAGATCTGGTAAGTGTATCTTTAATTGAATAAATTGTTAAAGAAGAAGTTAAATTAATGCAAAGTTCACACAAGAACCAAGATCTTAAATATATAAATACAGTATATATAGGTTGCCTAAAAGCGTTTAAACATTGAAGTGGATAAAAGCGAAACTAAATAAAGAGGGTCTGCAGTATTACTGCCAAATATGACCGCAATACCTTATAACAATAATTATACATATTAAAAATATATATTGAACTAGCAATCCTACCCGGCATTGCTCGGGATCGTATAAGACAATGAGAAAAAATGTAAACCTAACCGTTATTCTTAGGATAGAGAGAGTTTTTATGTCTATGTAGAATTAGGCATCTCTTGAGCAAAGCAAGATTTTACCTATCCTAGGGTAAGTATTACACAACATTTGTATGGAATAATTTACCTATGACGAAAAAATTACAGGACATATATTGGAATAAATCCTTACCTTGGGCGGGTAAGGTACAACACACATTTAATATTATTTACATAATATTCTGATGTGCCTAATTTTCGGCATGCCACAGGTAAGAGTTGGTTTGTATTTACATCAGAGTGCTATAGGGAAGAAGCACCGTTTTCTTTGTATAAATGTTATACTACACAAACATATTACATGAGTTTCGATTTTGAAAATGTATGTACGTCACAGATGAGAATTTCTTTGTTTTTTCATATGGGTACTTCACTATACAAGTACCTTATTCTTGGGTAGGATACTGTAGACGTATTTTTTTTCTAATTATAAAATGAAAGAACTCGATATTTTTTTAGTAATTTTAAATTGTGCTTTATTTTATGTCTGTCTAGAGTAAGAAATTGCTTGTTTTTACATCTGGGTGTTACAGAGCAGAAACACTACATTTCTCATTTAAAGTCATGATATTCGAATATATAACGTGGTTTTCGGTTCCAATAATTTGATGCACATCACATGTAGTATTGTATTTGTTTTTATATGACTACTATACTTTACAACTACCTTATTTCTTTAGATAATGCACAAGTACTTTCTTTCTAATATATAGTTGAAACTACTCGATCATTTTGCATAGTTTTCTGTCGTACGGATTTCCAAATGTCATAGGTGAGAGTTATTTCTTATATTAATGGCATACTACTCGAATATATTACATAATTTCCGCTTTGCTTTACTTTTATGGACGTCACAGGAAAGAGTTTTTTTTGTAATGCATATGTATAGTATACAGTATTAGTACCTTATTTCACGGGTAGGATACTCTACAAGTACAATTTTTCTTATTTAAAAATGAAAACTAGATATGATTATGTAATTTTCTGTTGTGCATATTTTTTGTACGCCAGCGGTAAGAATTTGCTTATGTTTTATCTGGGTGCTATAGAAGAGAAACACCTCATTTCTCTTATGTAAGTCATACTAAGGAATATTAACGCAATTTCCGGTTTTAATAACTTTTTTATGTGTCACAGGTTATGTTTTAATTGTTTTTTTCATATGAACACTTTACCACACAAGTGCCTTATTACTTTGAAACAATTTCTTGTACACATAATACATCAAAAGGTAAGTGGTCCTGGTTTGCGATTTTTGGAGTATGACATCTATGAACATATGCAAAAATATATAATACATTAAATTTATTATGACCAGTATATAAATATAGGTGTGAATTAAATACATACAAGAATATAATCATATTCGCATACTAATCGTTCATAATGAAACCAATAAATAAAAAATATATAAACATATACACATAATTAAATTTCATACTGTTCAGTTAAGTAGTTTATAAGTGAATCCCCTACATAATAATTTAAAAAAAATATATACACATGTTAAGGAGAGGTGCGAGCGAACTAATGCCCAGGCAAGCAGGAAGAACAATGGCTTCCTGGAAAGGTGATATAAACTACATCTAGGCAAACACAAATAAGTTATGGAATCCGCGGACTCGTAGCGACCTGGATCCATTACGACAATTGGTCATGGGTCAGACTGAAAACAAGCAAAAGAGCAGTAACAAGCAAGCGAGGAAAAGTTAAGAGGTCGAAAAGTTATACATAAACAGAGCAGAGGAACAAAGCAACAGGCAGACAGTCAGAGGGACGGGCAGCTGCGGGACACAAATTAACACAGTTTGCGACCACCCCGAAAACGAACCTCCCACGTCATCATTGTGAAGAAGTGTGTATATTAAATATGTCGTAAAATAAACTAAGTCCTTTTTATGAAAGATGTCTCCCGTATTTATAGATAAATGAAATAACTGCCCATTTAATCGCTAGATGATCGCCAACCAGACATACATGTCACACCCACCCACACACACACACACACACACACACACACACACACACACACACACACATATATATATATACATATATATATATATATATTATAAATTACTAACTAGCACTTTTGAAGTAAATACTTAAAGTTTACGCATAAATCTATATTTTCGTATATTAAATTTATGTGAATAAATTAAGTAGTTAAATATGTATATATATATACATATATATATATATATATATATATATATATATATATATATTTTATAAATTACTAACTAGCACTTTTGAAGTAAATACTTAAAGTTTACGCATAAATATATATTTTCGTATATTAAATTTATGTGAATAAATGAAGTAGTTAAATATGTATATATATATATATATATATATATATATATATATATATATATATATATAATTCAGTTACTGTGCCCACTTATACTCAAGAAGGATAAATTTTTAAAAAATACGAATGATACAACGAAACTCCAAAACACAACGAAAGGGTCCTTTAAAAAAAACTTATTACCACTGAGAAGATATTGAAAAAAACAAAAAAAAACAATCAAAGACTGTCAATTTGGAAAAAAAGAAACTTATTTATAACGTAAAAAATATTGAAAAAAACGAAAAGAGACGGAAAATAAAACAAATCAAAGACTTTCATTTTGAAGAAGAAAAAAGGAAAAAAGAACAAGAATAGAGAAAAGACAAAGAGGTTAGCACATCCGGTTTCTTTCTTTGCTTGTTCCTACTCTATGGTTATATATATATATATATATATATATATATATATATATATATATATATATATATATATATACACAATAAACAAATCTTCACGCTTTCGTTAAAAAAATAAATAAATTCGTGTTTTGAACAATTAATAAAAGAAAAAGATTTTTTAATTGACTTTTGTTTTCTCGTCTTACCTTGTTTTTTGTGTGTTTGTTGAGAAAATATGGAGCAGCAATTGTTTTCGAATTGCGTATAGGGCTTAAGCATGGACCTTAGGAACGCGATGGGGCCATCTCAAAAACTTTACGAGGTGAGTTCCTTCTAAAGAAACTAAAAACTTTATAAAATGGGAGGGGCAGTTGATGTAGGGTGTGGCTGCAGGATATAGAAAGATATTTTAGAATAGTCATTGTTGCACTATTGGCCACTAGGGGACCGGTTGGACTCTTCATTAATGGATTAATGAAAAATAATGAAGGTGTAACTTGGCTAGAATTGAATAATAGTCACACATCCCAACAAGTACATGGTAGAATTAGCTAATATAAGACACGGTAGAGAAGAAACTATTCCAGACTATATGCAGAGAATAGTTCCACGAGCATATAGTGCGATGGGTGCAGGTAATGCACTAGTAACAAAACAAGTTCTAGGATTTTTTATAGAAGATCTCAGAGATAAGGAGGGAAAATGGCCGTGATGAGGGATGAACCTGCGGATCTCCCTGCAGCTTATGACCAAGCCTTAGCAGACATGAGAACGAAAATTCGGCTCAACGCAAGCCATACATACGAAGATTAACCCATGGAGGTTTGTCATGCTAGACGGCACGTTCCAGTTGACGCCGCAGGTCCAGCAAAATTCCCAAAACAAGATAGATGGCAAAGAGA
>NC_136485.1:50717354-50789854 GCF_053919585.1 Euprymna scolopes | reverse complement strand
GTCTTTCTAGAACTATTTTGAGGATGCTAACACCAAAAATAACATCTTCGAATCTGTAGAATATTATTATTTTGCCTTATATTAATTAAATCGGATTATAGCTCGACGTCCAAACAATTATAACAAAATCAAATCAATAAAAAAAAAACAAAAGAGCACATTTATGTCGCATAAAACATTGAGCAATAGCAATGACTCTACTTAATATGGCACTGTTTGGAGATTTTAAACTTATTATATTTACAAACAATTATGATGCACTGATAGCAACCGTTTTTAGGAATAAGAGACCTGTCTTTGCCAGATATAAAACTTTCATAAATATTGATCCCCCATAGTTCGGTAATTCTTTGGTTGTCTTTAGACTACTGTTGATTTGTTATCAATCAGAGGAAAATGGTATACTATCAACCAGTAATCTCTTCTTTACTGGTAGAATTTCAATGACGTTTCATACAGTACTGGAAGTCTAGTCATTTTCCGCCATGTTTTATCAAATTCATTCACTCAATATCGGTGTGTATCCGTACAGGATTGACAGAAATGCCTTTCCATTTTTTTATCTCTATCGGGGAATGCACTGTTATTCCTAACTCGTATTTTGCTTTAAAGTGTCCATGTCTTTTCCCATTGTCCGTTTTTTTTTCTTCGGCTTTCATTCTTATAATCCTTCTCTGTTCTATTACGTTTTTCTCTGCAGACATTCCGATTGCGAAACATCGACATATAATTCGGTTTTATTGTTCATCATTAAAGTTGTATTATGAAGCCGGTTTATTATACCATACCCCACCTTATTATAAGAAGTTATTAGTTCTTTATTAAGATTTTTCGGATTATATGATTGATCAAATCCGGTCAACATCCAACAAACCTGAGGACCAAAATTGTATGATGTTTACCCCTCAGTTTTTCGACGGATACTACCTTTAACCCCACACTCTAAAAATTTACGACATAAATTCACTGAAATCAAAAAGTAAATCAATGTTTCGTATATTGTTTAGTAGTGCAGAGAAATATGGTGCTTTGAATTTATATCACATAGAATTGTTGCTGATTAATCCGTTTCAATCAAAAAGAACTAATTTAGTAAGTGTATTATCTTTTATCTTTGTTACATTCTAGTAATTATAAACAGAAGGGAAAACAGTTGCATATAGCGAGAGTAATAAATGGTGTATATAATAAGCAACTAATTTAGAAACAATTGGGGTTGATAGAATATACGTGGGAAACAAGGAACTGCCGAGCAATTTTCAAATGTCGGACAGTGTCACGTAATATTTAGTATCATATAATATACAGTAATCCTTCAAATTATGAAAATTCTACTGATATATTCTTACAGTTTTACATCTAAAAATGGTTCCTGTAGCACAACATCCAAACCTCTTGAGGAATATATATATATATATATATATATATATATATATATATATATATATATATATATATATATATATATATATACATATATATATATATATATATAATTAGTGTGTGTGAAGTATGGATGTGTCCATGTACATATATATGCATATATGTATATATTATATGTGTATATATATATATATATATATATATATATATATATATATATATATATATAGGTGTGCATGTATGTCTGTATAGACTAGCTGCATTCCCAATTTAATTTTATTCCTGAGATGTAGTAATATAATATGAATTCCTTGCATATGTTTTTTTTTTAAATTTTTAAGACTGGTTTTTTGTAGTTTTTTTACTTTAAAAAATTGGTTGCTCTCACCACGTCTTTTCTAGCATCGGTTTAAAAAATTAATTGAGAATTGCATTAGATTTCTAAAGAATTTACATGCTTCATAAGAGTGACATCACATGCCACTGAAGTTCTAAGGATTAGTCGAATATCGATACATGTATTCGCATACAATTAAGCAGTGCTACATTTTTTGACAAAATAACGTGTCCTATTTTTAGTCTTTATCAGAGTACACGGCTGCCTTTTTATTATTTGTAATTAGAAAGGGCATCCCAACAAATATACGGAATGCACTCCTGCTTTCACAGACTGTAAATTTGTAGTAAATGTATTCAGACATGTGGAAATCTTTTCATCGATATGTATACTGAAAAACAAAGTGCTAAGGATGCAACGTAGTGCATATCAGCGGTTAGAAAGTATTAGCGCCAATGAAGGGTGGCAGTAATGCGAAGAAATTAGTAGCGGTAATAGTAGAACACCGTACTCATGAATATTAGAACGTGTGCGTCAAAGAGGAAGACTAAATATTACACTACGTGCTCGACAAAGAAAAATGTGAGCGCCTAAAAGAATAAACAAATGAAAACGCAGACGAAAAATGGCTTGCTAAGGCCGGCACGGGGTGAAAGAACGAAAGACAACGTGGAAGGAACTGGGCGTGTAAAAGCGAAGGCAAGATGGTTGGCTGATACTGGCGTGTGGTCTGAAGAAATGGAAGCATGTGACAGACTAAAAAGGATATGACGAACCTAGAGTTTTTTGGGGTTTTTTAATAAATGAAGCCAAAAATAACACTTAAAAAATTGTCTTCACAAAGATAAAATATCAACCGGGATTTTTATCTATTTATTTCTATTCCTTATTCATTACTTTGTCTATATGCGACATTACGGCTATCTTACAAGAAAGCAACACGGAAAAATATGGTAATTCGTATCATAGGATTTTAGCTATTTTCAAACTTTTTAACAAACCTAACTAAACGTTCATATATAAGACTATTTATGTACGAAATGAGTTGGTTATAAATCATTTTCTAATATTTATGTTAAGCTTGTATAAGCTTTATTATACAGTGCCTTTTGGTTTTGGTTTCGATCTCATCACGAATATATATTTTTTAACTTACAAGAAGTGTACCGTTTAGAAAAAAACAATATTCGCAATAAAATATCTCAGATTTTGTTTGAATTAAAACATAATATTTATCCGTCTTTTACGATCGAACAATGCTGAACGGCCTACTAGTTTATATATATATATATATATATATATATATATATATATATATTGTTAATTACTGATAGCAATTCGTATAGAATTTATTTTTTTGTTTTAAATAATTAATTGAATAAAAGTATGTTAACGATAATAATAATAATAATAATAATAATAATATTAATAATAATAATAATAATAAATATACACACACATTTACGATATATATATATATATATAATATATATATATATATATATATATATATATATATATATACTAGCAGAAGTACCCGTCGTTGACTGGGTATAAAACAGCCTGAAGAAAATGGACTGTGATTGATGAAAGTATGATTGGTTATAAAAAGCAAGGGGTTGCAAAGATATAGGTTTAGTACTCGAAAATTTCACCCTAAGCAAAATATGATGAAAGTAAAGATAATTTTTGCGAAAATATATTTGTTTATATCAACTTTATTTTCATTAGTAGCCAAGAGTGACCAACAAAATGATGTTTCCTTACAAAGAGAAAATGTTGTATTTGTAAATATACAAGAAATAAATGTTACCATAGTCAATAAAAGTTACTGTCAAGGGAGAAACGTTAATTGTTTGTATATTTAAGAGATTGTAATTTTTTTTTGTAAATCACGAACCGGTGTAAAAAAAAATGACAGCGACTTTGAAAATGGAGAGCCCCGTTTTAAATTTGAAGGATGGCCAACTTAGAATTCTGTGTTAACAATTTAAGAGAATGCCGTAAACGTAAGGACTATTTATAAACATATTTTAATGCTTTCCGTTATTTTCTGCTTCAGGAATATTCGATTATGGCATGGGAAGTTTATATACAAATTCATTTAAGTAGTCATCACTTCAAATTTCGTTTTAAGTTCGGTTTTCTGAAATTATTTCACGTAAAGAGCGTTAAAAACTATTTCAAAACAAAAAAAAACATGAACTGATATTTTATTGACTATGATAGTATCTATTTCTTGTATATTTATTTTGTCGGGTAGTCGTTTGTTAGTGTTTCTGCTAAACACGCTTACTAAATAATATCGACTAAATATCGACAAACAAAGAAACAAAAACTGCTTTGAAAAAATATAATAAGGATTTACTTAATTTAATAACATGATCCGAAACAGCAATATCGGATATTAAAAAATTAAACACCTAATTACTTTAATTTTTAAAAGCAGAGAATCGACATAAATATTAATAAGAAGAAAATGGCGTCCTTTTCAAGCAGAACAGATTCGTTTAAATTTTACAGTATTGAACGGTGTCGTATTCAGGGTGGTACTATTGTAATGTAAAGCACACACAGAAAGGATTGTAATCCACTAAAATCCTTCTAGCACCTTGACAAAAAAGCTTAAACAAATATAAAATACTAATAAAAAGCTTATGTAAATGTTTTTAAAAAGACACGTAATCACGTGAGCAGGATTTTTCCTTCTTTTGATCCGATAACAATTAACGTTCTTTTTTTATTATTCATCTATTTTGGAAAGAGTGGCATATACAAGTGTTATGTCAAATTTGTGTCGAGAATTGTCAAAAGTTCCGACTGTATTTTTGTTTGTTTTTTTGGCTTTCACTTTAATATGAACGTGAATTGAGGAGGTGAATTTATTCGACACAATATGATTGAACTCAATAAAATAAATAAATGCTAACGTGAATGAAAATTAAAGGTTTTAATCTGGACCCTACCCCTTTATAAAAAAAACCTTGTTAAACTTAGTGATATATTTACATTCTATAGAGGTCAGGCGCGAACTAACACACAATCATTTTATTATACCATATTTCTTCAAACTGAAACATAATTATCAAAGTATACTAACGCAAATAGATAGAAAGCGACATTGTTAAAGTCTGTGCCATATTCTCATGGAGTACAGGCGCGAACGCAGACCCCACAATTTTTGTATACCATCCCTATTAATGTTACAACATACTTATCAAAATATTCTTATGTCCATCTATATCAAAAACCCATGAAATCGTGTTTTTTTCATTTTTTATTTCCATACGTTGTGGACCAGGCGCGAACACAGACCCTACAATTTTTATGAACCACCGTTCTGCCAGATCAACATACCAATTCGTCATCCTCTATGCATCTTTTATCATTATATTTAATCAGTTTTTTTTTAAATAGTCAACATATGGGGCATATTCGTGAGCAGACACATACACACAGACGTTCAGCTTTATATTATAGATGTATCGTTTAATTATATATGATGCATTCTGTATTCATTTTTTATATTTAACTAAACAGTTACGTGAGGAGTTGTTATTTGAATATTTTCTATATATATATATATATATATATATATATATATATATATATATATATATATAAAAGCTAGAATGTATGTATGTTTGTGTGTCTGCTTAAAACTTTTGACCGACGGAACAAAAAATCCAAAATTTGGTATCATATAAAATCCCCAACCTCCGGACGACAGATATCGAAAAAAAACCCTAAAAGGATAATCACAAGTGCGTCAGCTGATCGAATTTCTGCAGGGGGTCCCAAAAAAGTGGCATTTTAATGTTTAACATTGCATATTTTTTAATCGATTTATAACTGCCCCCCAAAAAACGGGCACCAACTCTTCTACATAAAGTAAAAACGGGGCCGTGTATTTTGGGTCAACTTGTATTTAAAACCCGCTGATCATGTCACATGATATTGAGGTCAGCAAGCTCTAATGACAGTCTGAATTAAAAAAAATATGTTGTTATCGGTAGAAAAAAAATTAACCCTTATCCAAGCTAAACTCTGAATTTCTACGCTTTGGCAACGTTACCAAAGTTATTAGCACATTCAAAATAGTTAGATACGATAGTTAAACGAAAAATAACAAGCCAAAAATGTGACGTAAAAAAACGCTTACAAAAAATATTAACGATCGAAGTTTTTTCAAAAAAACAAAAAAAAAAACAACCAGACGCCATTTTCTTTTTAGTAACACTGTTTAGAGTAAGGAACACGACGTGAGAGAGAAAGAGAGACGCACACACACATACACAAACGCAAACAGAGAGAGAGACATATAGAGAGAGAGATGTCTAGACAGGAACTGAAATACGTAATTTAATAAAAAATAAAATACTGTACGTCATCTCGTAACGCTCACGCGATGACTTCAGTTAGTGAATATCTGTCAATCAAACATGTTGCACTCGCTTTATAAGCCTTATTTTAACGCTATAATCATTGTTTCTTACTCTTGACCTAGACAGTGAAGTGGTTGGAGTTAGTTTCACGTCCGCGTTCCGAGTTCAATCAAGCCTCACGACCGAAACTATTTTTTCTTTTACATCTTTAGACACGTGGGGAACGTTTCTTTATTTTTTTTACTTCGCTTATTCGTTAGTTTACTTCCCCCTCTATACACACAGCGGATTTTTTTCTGTTGTTATTTTTTTGGGGGGGGTCCGATTTTTTTAACATCGTTTCAGGGTTATACACACACCTACAAACACCCGGGTAACGCCGCCCCCCCTCTAGTATACATATATATATATATATATATATATATATATATATTATATCCTTCTATATCAGTAAAGTTATATTATCGATTTAGATAGACCTTAAATTAAAAAGCATGGATAATTCACATTATGTCTATAGTAACAGTCGCACGATACGCTACTATTTCATGCTGCACGGTTATTACACTTTTCATCATATAAACAAAACAACAAATCACGTAGCTTCTCTGGACATCCAGGTTTTTTTTATTACACTTAGCCGGGGATATAGGCAGCCATTTAAAATATTAAACATACTACGTTAGCGAAACACTTCACATTTAAGGCTAGATTATGAAGCTAATCTTATTTATTCCCAAAGATCATATCTTACAAACATGCAATAATTGTTCTTTAGTATATATTAATTATTATTTACATAATTATAGTGTTTAGTCTTATTCAACCCTCAGTTGAAACGTTTCGAGCCTTAGGAAACAGATCCACGAAAATTATTGATTTTTACTTCATTGTCTTAACCCAAACCAATTCAACAGCAATGCCGCATAGTAAGAAACGAATTAGATTTTTGTAATGAAACAATAAATATTTTAATCTTCTAAAATGTGTTCAGCACATTCCATAGGCTTGAATTTATCATAAATCATAGAACACCATAGTTTATTTCAAGTTTTGTAAGGGATTTCCTATACAGCCTGTTTAAAGAAAAATGCATATGATCTAATATTATGTTGATTGGTTTCTGCATTCAAGTGTATTCTACAGGATATTAAGTAATGTCACTTATATATTTTTACAGTTTGTTTCTAGAAGTTAATAATATGTTCCCATAGAATTTCTTTAGTTCTTCTAAAAACTATTTTTTTTACATTCGAATTCTTAATGTTTGTAAATTATTGCCATTTGATTCGCATGTGCGTTTATATTTTCCATGATAATTAATTTCTGGTCTCTTCAGACATTTTAATTTAACTAAATTCCTTCATGTTAACTACTTCGATATAAAATCTAATTTGTTTCTTGAGATGTCTACTGTTAAAACCACGATTATTATAATTTTGAGATGTTTTTAAAAATAGTTTTATTTTTTCTCCCTATTGTGTTTGAAAAATTATGTATCTATTCAAAATTAAGTTCTTTACATTATTTTAAAGTTAACTTTTTCCAACACTGCCGTGTGTTGTTTTCTATTAGGGTTTGTCTCATTCTTTCAATCACAATGGTTTATATATTTTTCTATTTAAACAGCGTATATTATGTGTCTTTTCTGGGGTTTTCTCTGTTATATTTCTTATAATTATTTCTACCCTGTAATAATCTGTTAGTGACGATTGTATTTTTCTTTCCGGTTTTTCTCTCCGTTTTTTCTTTTTTTCCGTTTGTTTTTTTAGCAAAATCTGCATAAGCATATCACATGTACAGTTAATGTGTCCACGTGCTGTAACCACTGCACTACGCGGCTTTATGCTTTAAAAAAAACTATCGCCAAGTTCGATAAGGGACACCTGCAGAATGGTTTAGTTTACATCGAACGAAACGCTGCATAAATGACAGTATTGGGACTCTAGCCTGACGGATCCATATAATACGAATAAATAATACTCATCTAAAAAAATAGAAACGTTTCTGTTCAGTATTCTGAAGTATATGTGAAATATTCATTCTCTGTCGTTTTCATTCCTTTCAATTTTTGGTTCAAATTTCCTTCGTCCATGTATACTCACAATAGGTTATTTTCCATAATCTATGAGTTTACATACATCCCATTGTTTCCATAAAAATATATCTTACATATCATTGAGCATTCATATCAGATATTCCTCTGTATGCGTTTTTGTAATTAATATATTACATTGGTGCACTTTCGCCGCAAACGTCTGTTGATATACGTATAACAAACTATGCATGTTTCCTTTGCATTTTTTGCATTTATCAAGAAAGCCGTTTAGCGTACTTAGGAGAGTGATATATAGTTTTACTCCGATCTTCAGTGTAGGCAAAAGTTTTATTAGTCTGTTTTTGCAGGTTGAGTTTGTTTGTTTTCTACCAATGCTTTTGGCTATCATGTAAGCATTTTTGTATGTCTGTGTTTAATACATTTCACTATTTCCATGTTAGCATAATAAACGAGGAACATGAATTCCACCGTGGTCCTGTCCATTTTAAATTTACGTAGTGTCGCCTCGTATCATTATTATTATTATTATTATTATTATTATTATTATTATTATTATTATTTATCGGTTCACACGGAGCTTTCACACAGGTCAGTAAACGATCTGATTGGAGACCTGGGGGGGGTCTCTGGAAGCTGAGTTACAGCAAGTCTCCCAAGACATCCAGCTCTGTCCTCCATTGGTTTATACTGAAATTTGGGTGGCACTAAGCCTTCCCAAGATCCCAGTGCTCTCCGCACTTGTCCAATGGGGTCTGGCCAGTGTTCCCTCCTCGTCCTTTCCATCCTCCTTGACCCTTCTCGGCTCTTTCGTATCACTTTTTTTTGGGGGGACGGTAGGGAAATAATACAGGAATGCATGATGGGGGGTGTAGAACATGTAGATCTGCAGGTTCGGTGTTCTTCATTCCCTCTAACGCTACTTCGTTATATTGTATTGTGTTATTCTCCCCATTCAAGAGGTTTACTTAATATTTCAACCGTTTTCATTATCGTTGGGCGTTGAATTTTTGCGGCTATTCCTCGTATTCCAATTTCTGCCATTCTTTTTTCCATGTTTTTCGGGATTGTTCCTAGTGCTCCTACTATTATCGGTACTATTTTGATTTTATTCATCATCTAAATCCCTTTTAACTCTCTGGCTAGTTCTATGTATTTGCTTCGTTTCTCTTTTTCTTTCGTACTCACCATGTGGTAAGCTGGGACAGCAAAGTCTACGATTTGACAGGATTTCTCTTTCTTGTTCATTATTACGACATCTGGTCTTCTTGCTTGGATGGGTTTGTCCGTCTGTATGTCCATGTCCCATAGGATTTTTTTGTTCTCGTTTTCTAGGGTTGTTGCGGTTTTATACTTATACTATTAATCTGTACGCACAAAATGCAGTCGTTTGCACAATTCCCAGTGAACCGCCCTCCCCACTTGGTCATGACTGTTTTTGCATTCCTTTTGGCCCATTTTGCTACATTCACTTACTATATGGTTTATCGTTTTTCTCTTTGTCCACATAGTCTGTATTTGCTGTATTTTTGTGTGTGTTTTATCGATCCTTGGTTTGGTATGGTTGGTTCTTTTCGAGTTATCTTGTGCTGCAGTTATTAAAGATTCGGTTTCTTGGTCAATATGTCTTTTCGCATCCATGGCTAGGTGTTTTCATTATTCTCATCTTTTGTCATTATTATTAATCTTCCGTGGAGTTGTTTTTCTTCCCATTTCTCTTTTCTCCTTTTGTCATTTGTCTCTCTTGTTTCTGTTTTGTTGGTTTTCTCCGTATCTCTCCCTGTCATAATTATCCTTTCAGTGTTTGTATTATGTATTTTTCTAGTTCTTTTTTGTGTCCTTCACACAGTCTTCTATAGAGATCAGTCGGCTCCCGGCGTCTTTCTTTTTCATGTAGAGTCTGCCAATATCGTCATTTTGGTGTAGTGCATTATGCATAATCATGAGTTTCCTAGTTTTCTGGTCGAGCTCTCAGTTCTTCTGTTATCAATCCTATAAACGGTCCAGAGTATATCACGAGTGACACTGCCCATGTATTTATACTTTTTATTAGGTGTCTGCTATATAATTTAGTTTCTAGTCGTTTTCTCGTTCTCCTGAGGTATTCCTTTCCAATTTTCTCTTTCATTTCTGTTGCTCTGATGGTGTCCGCTTCCAGAATTCCCAAGTATTTATAGTCGTCTTGTTCTCCTTGTGCCCTCATTTCTGTGTGGTTGGGTAATCCCATGCCTTCTGTCGTTTCTTGTTTTACCTTTTGTATAGCCAGTAGTGCGCACTTTTCCATTCCAAATTCCATTTGGATATCTTGTCTTAAGATCCAGGCAGTGTTAATTAGTGCCTCTAGCTCATTTATGGTTCTTGCAAAAAGTTTCAGATCGTCCATGTACATCAGTTGGTTAATTTTTTCCTCTGTATTGAGGAACTTGTATCCTGCTTGGCACTTTCTCAGAATACTATTCAAAGGCATCATGGCGTTGATGAGCAGCAATGGTGATAATGGGTCGCCTTGAGAGATGCCTCTTTGTATGTTAATTTCTTTTATGTGTTGTCCATCTGCTATCAGTTCCAGTCTCCATATTTTCATTGCATTTTCGATTACATTGGTGATCCCGCTTAGTACTTTATACATTTTTCGCATTCGATTATCCGTGCTTGGGGGATCCTGCCGTAAGCTGTTTTTTAGTCAATCTATGCCATGGCTAAATTTTTCCTCCTCCTATTTACCTCCTTTAGGATCTTTTGCTCAATATATTATTATTATTATTATTATTATTATTATTATTATTATTATTATCATTATTATCATTATTATCATTATTATTATTATAGTAGTAGTAGTAGTAGTAGTAATATTAACTGCTTACACGTCTTTTACAAACGTTTTATATTGTGTAATCCTGATAGTGAGATGTATTTAAAATAAACTTGACTATGAATATGTCTTCTTTAAATCTACCAGTACCTGCCTCACATGCCAACCATTGTACATCAATTTGTTGGACACGTTTTACTAAAATACAAAGCAAGTTTAGAGGATTTATGAAACTGAAATACACTTTCATGTGTAACTCCTTTAGATTAGTTTATATTTGCTGGTTATACGTATTGCTTACTCGCTCTGTTTTCCCCCAATTTTATATATCAATAGCGTAAGTAAAACTTTTTACATTTTTCATTGAATGCCATCCATCCAAGTCTTTTTCATTTTTTCATCATATTCTTCTTTGACTTATCAAAAGTATTGTGTTCAAAGTACATTCTTTATGTTCAATATTCATTTAACATGTTTGGTCATTTTCATATATATATATATATATATATATATATATATATATATATATATATATATATATATATATGTATGTATATGTATATGTGCGTGTGGGTGTGCGTAGTTTACAAGCATACTTTCTTATAATTCTTTTATTGTCTTGTTTCTGTGATTTCAAATATTATTGAACTTGTATTCGCTTTGTTAACATTTTTCAATAAAACTTTCGTTACTTCTGTAGGCGTTAGTATACGTTTCCACGTTTTCATATTATGTCTGTTAATGACTTGGATTTTCAAATATTGCTCCATAAACAGCAAGGGCAAATACATAGACAGTAAACTAGCATCTTTACATACACTTAGCTCTTTCGGATCAGCCGTCAAACATTTTGGGATATATTGCATTGCTGCAAAAAGGAATAAACTGTGTTCTTGCATACATCCTAAGGGGAAATGAAACGTTTATAAAGTTTATGTGAAGATATATCGCTGACGTCTTGTTCTCAGTCAGCTTCATGGTCTGTCTCGGGTAAAATAGCCGACTTTTATACAAGAACAGCAATGGGGGATATTTCTCTAATCCTTCCGCCTGACAATCCTGATAAGATAGTTAAGTTTGGTTATTTTTTAAATGAAGATTTTTTACCATGCACATTTCTGCGATATAAGCATATTTTATGAAACAACTTTTTTTTTTCCCAACTCAAACATGTTTACCTTAATTATATGATTTGGTGCGAGCGAATGTTTTCAAGTAAGATGCACATGTGTGACGTCGCCAAGCTAATACAAAACTTAGATTCCAAGAAAGCAACTGTCCCTAATGGCATCCCAATTATAGTGTTAAAAAAGCTTCAACCAGAACTTGCTCCCATACTTACGAAACTATTAAGCGCTGTCTTAACGAGAAGTGCTTTTCGACTCCCTGGAAGACCTCATCAGTTTGCCCTGTATGGAAGGATTCAGGTGATAAGTCATCTCCCTCTCAGTACAGACCAATAAGTCTTCTGTGTGTTATGAGTAAGTTGATGGAATCCATATTAAATAGAGAAATAGTCAACAACCTCAGCAGGAATAACCTTCTTAGTGGCACATAATATGGTTTCTGCTCTGCAAGATCTACCGCAGATGTGCTGACGGTTATATCCCACAGGATTAGTAAATCTCTTGACAAAGGCTTCCTTTCTTGGGCAATTACTCTTGACATATCAAAGGCCTTCGACAAGGTATGGCATAAGGGTCTACTTCACAAGACTTCCACCTACGGTATAACTGGAAATGTTTTCTCAATCATTAAATCATTTCTCTCCGATATGATCATAAGAGTAGTGGTAGATGGACAAAAATCGGAGGCCTGCAATATAAATGCTGGAGTCCCTCAGGGGTCAATCATGGGCCCAACTCTTTTCCTGATCTACATCAATGACCTCCCTAAACACATACTTAATCATTCGTTGACATATTTGCTGATGACACGACCATCTTTGGCAACACATCAAAGGCTGTAAACGACAAAGTTCTCTCGGAGTCTCTCTCCTCTGATCTCGAGAGCGTGGTTCAGTGAGGGAAGACGTGGCTGGTTACCTTTAATGCATCCAAAACCAAACTCCTACCCTTACATCATCAACGCTTTGATCCCCATCTGGCATCAATTGTGATGGATGGTTCTCGTATGAGTGAGGTCCCGTGTTTTGACAAGCTTCTGGGTTTAACCTTTATCCTGATCTGAAATCGAACCCGTACATCAAGTCTGTTTCCAATGTCGCTGGAAAGATGGTGGGATCCTTCTACCGCTCCAGAAGATATCTCACTACTGATGCAATTCTCTATCTATATAAAAGCCAAGCACGTCCAAGGATGGAATACTGTTGCCATATCTGGGCAGGAGCTGTTAAAAACAGCCTATCTTGCCTTGAGAGAGTACAAAATAGACTTCGTGGCTTAGTGGGGGATGCCCTTTTCTCTACCCTGCAACCTCTCTCCCACAGAAGAGACGTTGCGAGCCTATCCTTGTTTTATCGTTATTTTCATGGAAGGTGCTCGTCTGAACTCTAATCTCTGGTCCCCCTCGCCAATCTTTCAGGAAAAAACCCCGTCTAGCTGAATCCACTGTGAAAAATTTTCCCCACTCTATATATGTGCCTAAATCAAAACGCGGATTCCATGAACAAAGGTTCTTTCTTAGAACTGCACGCCTGTGGAACTCTGTTCCGTCTGCCTGCTTCCCACCGGACTACAACTTGGGTGTCTTCAAGTCCAATGCTAACAAATTCCTAATGAACAACCCCCTTAAGTAAACACTTCATCAAATCTTCACACTAACGTGATGTAGCTTAAATAACCCTTATCCCTGAGTGGGTTCCGGGCCTTGATAAGTGGTGATCACTGTGTAAAAAAAAAACATCCTGGTAAAGTACTTCATCTAAGATGTTTTATTTAATAAGGCCCCCTTGCATGGCGAAAAAAAAAACTCTAGCCCGGTCAAGCAATTTCTTTATTAGAAGAGAATTTTTAGAAGTCAGACAAATTATAAGTCACCCTTCCCTGTAGAATACAGTAGATGTGTGTTTCAATTGCAATACACATTGACTCCATCAAAAGTATTGACTTTGATTATAACTACTGTAATTCAGGTTCGGTTCGATACCCTTTCTGTTTATCACTTGATTACTTAATGGAAAACTGTATAATCAGATGTCGCCGTTTCATTCTAATTATGGTTCTAGTTGTATCACAATTATTAATAATTTTGACTTCAATGCGTTTTTCTATTAAAATCGAAATATCTTGGAATTTGTTAATTGATTATCACTATATATAATAGATGCCTGGCATTTTAAGGAAATAACTCTAATCTTAGCAAACATTGAGGCGTATTCCGTCAGGTAAGTTAGTTACAGACTACTATCGTTTTAGTAGTCGATTTGGACTTACGAAGCCTTGTTAGTTCATAAGTACTCGCTTATGATAATTATGCATAACGCTATGATTTCGATAAATGAGGTTAATCGGAAAACAGTGGTAAATGAAAAACACCGACGCTGCATTAAACTTGGAAAGTGTGAAAGTTACCATCAATTAATTACATTTTTTTTTTCATATTTTATGTCACTAGTTTAAGTTGATGCCGCCTGTTCAAAAAATATAACATTAATAGGATTTTACCTTCTAGTTTTTACGAGAACACAAAGTAGCTAAATTTTACCTAAGATTTCCACACACGCACTTTCTCAGTTTAGTTTATATAGGTTTGTCCGCACGCACACACCCACACACACACACACACACACACGCGCACACACTTATATGAACCTTTGTATTAGTTTTAAAAACAGACGCATATACAGGCATAAATATATATATTATTATGCTAAAAAGTAATATTAAGAAGAAATATGAATAGAAAATATGGGTTTATATAGAATGAATATATATATATATATATATATATATATATATATATATATATATATATATATATATTAATGTACACGTGGACAGTGTACAACGTGTAACTGTCGACCTTTAGCAATGTCTTATTTTATCTATGAAGCATTGCATGCATTTTCCATAATTCCCTTTTCAAAATGAAGGGATAAATTCAAAACTTTCATGAAGTCATATTTTCCGGCATAAAAAAGTTATAGTTATACATTAAAGAAAAGTTAACTTTTTTCTAGCGTGTCTATTACAGAGTTATTAAGACGATAGAAAAGAGCACTTAATAGTTATTGCAACTACCTACTTAAGCAGCATTTACTTAAAGTGTTGCAGGATGGTAAAAAATACATATTCTTAGGAAACACATTTAAATGTGTTTGATATATATATATATATATATATATATATATATATATATATATATATATATATATATATATATATATATATGGGTGTGTGCTTCATCGCGTATGTGTGAATATTTACGGGGTTGTTGCAAAAGAATAAACTCTTGTAGAATCAGAAGAGGCTCGATTTATTTGCTCTCATCCTGTCGTCATAATTTTAGAACAACTGGATTATATGAAATCAAATCTTTTAATTCTAAAACAATCCTCATCTATTTATCTAGACCCCCTCACATTTCTTCCAATATTTAAATATATCTTTCCATGGTACAACACTGAAACAGGATTTTTGACACTATGAAAACTACTCGATCTGCAGCATATATCAAAGTTTTTATTTATTTTCCCCCTCGAAACAGCTTAATATATAGGCAATTAAAGCTTATTTCCTGGTTACAAAATTGTGTACACTCATACGAAACTAAAATCCGAAAAGGTGAGTACAATTATGAAAAACTACTCACTAAATTGAGTAATGCTTATTTTCTCTCCAAAATCTCATGTACCCATTAGAGTTACTATGCCGTATGTTCATAGGGCGACGGTGTATTCAAGTAACTGAAAGTTCGAACATGCCACCACATGACAAAGAACTCTCAAAAGTAATTGTTGCGCTACATAAAGAAGAGCCGTTGAAACTGACCTGCATCACAATGGCATGGATAAACCGGCATTTCAAAAGAGCAGGCTCCCCTCGGATCAGGCCATCGCTAGGTCCTCCGAAGAAGTTGACTGCTTCATACAAATACTTTCTTTGAAAGATCAGCGTAGGAGTGTTGTTAGCATTGATACATACATTAAAGAGGTGGGGTCACTCTGTTAGTGTTCAGATCATACACCACACACTACATCAAATTGGTGCGCATGTGTTTGTATATCTATCTCAATTTATTTATTTTTTACTTTTTTTATTTTTTCTGTTTTTCTACTATGAACGAGTTGGATGTAATATATATATATATATATATATATATATATATATATTAAATATGATATATATATAGTTTAGTATGATATATATATACATTTTATATGATATATATATATATATATATATATATATATATATATATATATATATATATTACGTAGTAGTTTTGGTTCGGTTTCTATTCTACCTGACGCACCTCCGTCATTTGAATATATTTTTTATATGTTTGAAATCGCAAATTTACATAATATCAAAAGCGATAAAACATTATCTCTATAATGATACATGCGAAATCTATAAGAAGTGAAATATCATAATATAGCGTAGTTTACGACTCGGCTTTGCCGGGCGTCTTTGCTTACTTAGATATATATTACTATCACGGTTTCTCAATTTATTCTGAACACCTATTGAATGCCAACAATAATATTTTATGTATGAATACTTGATTTTCTAAAATATAATACGTTAAATCATATACAAATGGCATGCTTAAATATATTGTTCATAATTATGGGAGAATTAAAATATCATCTCACAGATGTCATCAGCATAATTTTTTAGAATCTCGACAAACCGTGTTCATAAAATTGGCTATCAGCACATCTAAACTTCTTCTTCTTCTTCTTCTTCTTAATATTATTATTATTATTATTATTATTATTATTATTATTATTATTATTATTATTATTATTATTATGCTGGGACTGTTAGAACTGCGCGAAAGAATAAGAAAAAGGGAACGTTTGTATTCTTCGTATATAAACTATTTGTTTATTTTATTTACTCGTAAAAATGTGTAAATGTTTAATTTTATTTATCCACGTAATTCCCCTCCTTAAAATACTTTGAATTGCCTCCGTTCAACTGATGATGTAAATCGGCGACTTTGAGATGCTGTGATGATTGAAGAAAATCCGCAATCTTCCTCAGAAGTTTTTTATTCGTCCACAATTGAACACCTCCATCATAAATTGTCATATTTATTATTGATCAGAGTTGCTCAATTTTGTTTACATCTGGAGAGAAAAGTGACCATGTCGTCAAATTTTCTGATCTATTGTCTAGTGATTTAAGGCAGGATGTCTAGACATTGCTGAGTGGATGGCGCATTGTGGCGTATAAAAATCAATTTGCGATGACGTGCCAATCGAAGCCATGGTGACAAGTGCTTATTTAAAAACAAATTATAAAGCTAGTTGATTAGTTAGACACCTTTTTGGACTCGATACACTCCGATATGTTCATTGCATTATTCCATCTAAACATATGACACGTCAACACCCCTATTAACGACGGAATCGATGAGGTGAAATGAATCCAAACTTTGACCACTCACCATGCCTTTCAAGTGTTGCTCTGGCCTCATCGGTGAAAAGTACATTTCAACTCTAATTTTCATGTATTTCTTAGCCCAAGCAATTTTTTTCTAATGAGTTGGATTTAAACCGATTGTTGCTATGGGTTTAATTATTCTTGGAATTTCGTTTTAAAAATTGCAAAGTGTTTTTCTGGACAAGGAACTTACTGCAGCCTTGTAAAATATGGTGGTACCTGCTTGGTAATTTGAGGGCAATTTCCTTACATTTCGTCGAAATATTTATTACTTCTTCTTTTGTCTTTCCTTAGGTTGAAGTTTGTATTAACAAGGAATGAAGATAATGTTCTATTATCTTTCCCAAGCTTATTAATTTGACCTATGAGATATAAATCTATTGAAAACCTTAAACAACACATCCTTTTCCACTAGCCAGTAATCGTCATATCTTTTGGAGACGGGCGATAAAGTGATACACCCATTTAATTACCAGAACATCCAAATACAAATAGCATTACTTTCAATTAGTTGTTCGAATTCCACAAAAAAAACGGGAAATAAACATCTTGAGCTGCTATGTACTAAATTTCATTTACTTGCGTTTCCTAGTAATTTCAACATTTTTAAAAATCATATGGTCCTGTAATTAAACAATATATAGGCATTATACACACATGTATATATATAAATATATATATATATATATATATATATATATATATTTATAACTACTTGATTTACTCACATAAATTAATATACGAAAGTATTAATTTATGTTTAAACTTCAACAGAGGTCAATACGGAGGTAGAGGTAGTTAGTAAGTTATAAAATATATCTGCCGATTAAGCTACATTGAATATTCTGCGTTTTACCCGCTCTAGGATTCTTCAGGGTTAATATATATATATATATATATATATATATATATATATATATATATATATATATATATATATATATATATATATATATATATATATATATATTATATATATATTATATATATATATATATATATGTATATGTATATATATATATATATATATATATATATATATATATATATATATATATATATATATATATATATATATAGTTAAATGATGCAGGGAAGCCAATCAAAGCAGCTAAATGTTACCTAGCTTGCGGAACACTATATGCAAAACTGTAGGTAAATTTGGGCGTATTTTATTAGTTGGAAAATATAGGGTACATTTTACAAATTATCATATAATTTTCACTATAGAATCTGTAAAAACCCTTAAAATTGTACAGTAAAATTGTCCCATAGAACAAATATCATACGCATTTAAATATTCAATATGGCTACAAGTATGTAGTTTTATCCTTCTAGCTCTCTATTAACGCATCCCTCTCTATTATATATATATATATATATATATATATATATATATATATACATATATATATATAGGAAAAACGAATATCACTACTCGTACTTTTTTCAAAAGCTGCAAATTTAAGCTAAATACTATATAATAATTTAAACAACTTATTCGTTATTTGATAGGATGTTATTCTTCTATAATTTTGCCCGTTCATATATATATATATATATATATATATATATATATATATTATATACACAGGGATAAAGAGAGAGAGAGAGAGAGAGAGCGAGAGGGTGAGACATACATACAGACAGACAGACCGAAGTAGATAGATGGATTGATAGATAACTTGATAGATAGATATACATTTTTGGCAGGTATTAAGTTATATCTCCCAGCGACGATTGATTAGAATTTCACTGCTCAATGCTTGCTAGAAAGTAAATAACCTGATTAGTGAGTGACATTTCCCCTAAAGGTTGCACATTAAGGGGATCATCCATCACCTAAAGCTGAGTTTTCCACTTTTTTACAGTGATAAAATGTGTCAATCATAATCAGTTTTTCCAACTTTGGATACGAATTACAAACTATTTTAAATTTCCCCAAACCCTCTTGCTAGGTGTGTAAATAATTTCGCCAAAACTTGCTGCTAGGTTTTGTAATAATGTTAAATATTAGCTGAAGGGGGGACTCGAGCCCAAATATTTCTCATATGATATATGTCTCTTCTTTGGTTTTCACACATAAAGTAAATTTAGCATTGTATAATGATTAATTAATACTGAAATTAGTTATTCGTGAACACTATTTCTAAGTATGTATAATAATTTAGAGAAATAGCAACCAGATATATTGTAACACGCTTGGGTCTAATGATTGCAACGAATAAAGCGTTATATATAATTAGTAATAAAGAATGTAAAACTGTCAAACGTCCATACTTATAAAAATAAAACAGAAAACTCAAAGAAAGTACGTGTTTTTTTTTTGTGAAATCCTGGAAACTAAATTTATCTTTTTTGTAGCTGATCATCATCGTGTCTTATGAATACAAAATATTTTTAACATTGAATTCCTCGATATAATTCTTGTTAAACTCTAGAAAAATGTTGGTAATTACGTGAGGAGCTAGTTGTCAAGTGACATTTGTGGAACAAAGTATTTTCGAATGAAGTAACATCCCACTTTTCGTTTCAGTAACCTCTAGACCACAACCCTATAGTATTATACAAAATATACTTCCTTGCAAATATCATACTTATTCTAACTTTATTTCCGGAACCGTTTCTATAGAAATAGTTGAGTTTAGCCTAAAATAACCATTGCTCTCCGTATTTAATGAAAGCTTAATAGCTTTTCTATTCGTTTTCCACCGAAATGTGCTAAGGGATTGCAGTGCTTGCAGGCGGACCGGAAAAATAGAATAGACGCTTAGTGCAATATTCTCTTTTAAAAAGCAATTTCCAAGGTTTGAATTTACTTCTAATACCGTTAGAAAACTATTTAAATGGATCTATGCGTATCACGTCAATATTTGGACAAATATGTGTACATCTCTGAAAAAAATTGCAACTTATTTTTGATGTCAGCATTTCTTCGATACAAAAATGCTTTCACATCTGAATGAGATTCATATTTGTTTCAAGAGAAAGGACATTTTTTCATAAATTAGAAAAAGAACCCTTATTTTTTGTGCCCGAATATTTGATGGTTCAATTCTTGTTTTGTTTAATAAATCCATTGTTTCTATTGAATAACTATAACCTCATTATCTTACAAGGAAAGGCTGCCCCCTTTCTATGTAAATAAGAATAACATTAGATAAGTGAAAATGAGATTAGGATGAGCCGGGGCTCAAACCTCGTAGGCAAGGTTCAGAGAAAGAATGTAAGAATCGGGATGTTAAAAAATGTATCGTTAAATTATATTAAGAAATAGTTAGCTATTGTTTGTATTGTAAAAAGAATGTGATGTTATGTTATGAAAACTGAATTAAAAAAAAAAATCAGCTTACAAGAATGAAAAATACAAATTAAAAATATATTGTAAAAAAATAGGCTAGGCTAAAAAAAATAAATTAGATGAGAATTCCTTGTGGTCGAACGTAAATTTTGGAAACAAGGTTTAGCCACGTGAGTTGATCACGTTTTGGAACAACAAATCTGACGTCATAGAAAGTAGGTAATTATCAACATAGGAGCTAGTTTTAGTCAGATCAAGGCAGTCGTGAAGTCGAGCAGAGGATGCAGAACAATTGAGTCTCTTCCTTAGTCAGAGAGAGAGAGAGAGAGAGAGAGAGAGAGAGTTTGAGTTTGAGTCCTTTGGAAGCGAAGAAATAATATTAAACTATGCAGATCTCAAATTTGAATTCCAGAGATCATAATCATTCGATCTGTCAAATGAAATAAATGGGGATCATCGATTTTTAAACTGTTGCCTTCGTGTCGTCATTCAACAATGGAAGCTAATATGTTAATCATCTTAATATGAACCGCGTATAACGCCCTTCCAAGTAATGTGTCCATTTCTTCATCGTAAATAATGAGTCTCGTGTCTGATGTAAAAAGAACTGATCACCCTCTCTCCTCGCTAATATATATATATATATATATATATATATATATATATATATATATATATATATATATATATAAAGAATCGAAAGAACTGTAAGATTTTAAATGCCTCCTCCTCTCATCATTGTTATATATGCACACTCAACACAATATACAATAAACTCCCCAACATACGTTCTTACTCACATCCACTCGGATTTACCGCACCCAAACATCTCCAGGAAACAAACCTTGCAATAGGCCCAGGTTTTTTATATGTACACATATTAACACCAACAGCTCATTCACTCGTTCAGGCACCAACGTCCATCTCAAACTTCCCCCTCTAAATTGCAATAGCTCAAATGTAATATATCTGCTATACTGCACAAAATGCACAAAAGGCAATTATGTGGGGGAAACAGGCCTGGAGTTCCGACTACGTCTTAATAACCAGAAACATACCATCAGAGATAAATCTACACATCATCCAGTAGATGTTCACTATAATTTTCCTAATCACACAATAGACAACATCAGATATATCCTCCTAGCATCCAAATTTATTACACAACACCAGAGACGAAAATCTGAAAAAAAAATTAATTATAAAACTCAACACGCACACTACAGGCCTTAACAAAAACCTAGGACTACTCAGTGACTACAATTTTTTTAGCTACAAAGATATTGTATAATCATTTCCTTAGGACTAAAATGCACGGTGAGATGGGGTAACTCTTTCCGAAATCTTTACATTTTCCCTAATGTTTTCTTTCTTTATCCTCTCATACACATGGCATGTGTATGTGCGTGCCTATTATGTACGCATATTTGTATGTATTTGTGCGAGTGTATGTGTATACGTACCTGAAAGTGTATATACACGTCAGTATATGTATATATGTGTATATGTATGTGTATATATATATATATGTATATGTGGATATATGTGTATGTGTGCGCATATATGTGTGTATGTTTTCAAACCACATTTTCTTTAAGTGTTAATTTTCTTCATATTGCCGTATATGTATATATATATATATATATATATATATATGTGTGTGTATGTATGTGTCGTACGCCTATACTTCTTTTCCCGTCACTCTCTTCTCCTCTTCCTCTCTCTCTCCCTACATTCGCTTATGTAAACTTGTGTGTGTATATATATATATGTATATATATATATATATATATATATATATATATATATATATATATATATATACAGCTGTCTCAACGTGTAAATGTATGATCAAGCATTTATGTATGTACATGTATGTCTATTAGTATATGTGTATGTGTAGATATGCATACATTTATGTATGCATATGTACATATATATGTATATATATATTAAGTAAAGTGATTTTCAATTTAAAAATTAAAAAAATAATTTAATTTAAAAATCAAATTTTAAAAATCAGTTTCATAAGAAGGAACAACAACAAAGTCAATTATCTGTACGATGTTTTCGGAAATCCTGCTTTTTATTTGTGGTATACATGAAGTTATGTAGAACAATTATATATAGTTTTTTGGTAAGCACGGTCTCCTAATCAGCAAATTTAGGAGGATTGTTATTGAATTTAAAAGACACCATAAATAAACCTAGCATTAAAAGTAAGGCAGATGAATCTGAAAAAAACTGAAATAAAAGGTTTGGATTTAAAATTTATAAGAAAATTAATATAGGGTATAGATAGAAATGAGTAGAAAAATATATATTTTTGAATTTACACAATAAATTTGATATATCGAGATAGTTACCTTTTAGTTTTTCTTTTTTGAAATCAGGAACTCTGTTTAAAGTAGTCATTTAGATGTTTGCTATAGCTTTTTATTTCATTGAATGATGAATTTTAAAAGGGTGACGCTCGTGCAGTAAATTGTTTCCGTTAGCGTATTTTGATTTAAAGACGCTACAGTTAATATATATAGAGAGAGTATTTATTTTGCAAGTTTTTAATGGGAGATAATTGTCATGTATTATTGACTTTATTTATTATTTGATTTACGGGTCTAGGGGAGGTAATTAGTCTAACTTAATTTATTAAAAAAAAGTGTAATCTATTTTTACTAATGAGTAATTTTTAATGATTTAAGGTGGTTTATATTTATCAAATTTAAACCAACGTTTATGATTACATGTCAGAAGCTCGTGTCTTGAATTGACTAGTTTGGTTGTATTTTTTATGTCTTCATATTTTAAAATTTTTAGGGTTTCTTTTGTACATAGTGGACAAAATTTATCTCCTGGTTTATATGATTTGCAAGTCTCAATTATATGCCATTTTAAGTTGAAAGAAATATTGCTATTTTTTAGTTGCCAAATATAGTTGGATAGAGTAGTTTGGTTTGATAGAGAGTTATTTTTAAAAGAATGTTTGTGCGTTGAAATTCTATGTTATATTGGGCCAGATGTGGAACCAATATATATTACCTCTTGATTATTGTGATTATTTTCCGTTAGGTCTATTGTTGGATGATTATGTGGTGGGTTGATTAGTAATTGATCGGTAGATTGATTTAAGTTGGTGTTCTTATTTAATCTGGTAGTTGAGTTATGGCTGTTAATAGGTTCATGTAGATTTGGAGTTTTTGATGCTGTGCAGCTATAGATAACATTTTTAATTTTACATGAGCCTTGTAGGGGACATTTTTTTTTCTTCTACAGTTACAGTCCGATGTATTTTGTATAGTTGTATTTTGTAGTTTATTAATTTTCTTCTTATTAGAGCTAATTATTTTCTGATGAAGGTTAGGCATAGCAGAGTAAGAGACTTTAATTGTGTTCTTATTGAAAATGTTATTATATCTATGGGGGGCTTTAAAGTTCTTATCTAATATTTTAAAAAATTCTCTGGCTTTTATCAAATTTATCATGTAAATTCAAAAATATATATTTTTTCTACTCATTTCTATCTATAACCTATATTAATTTTCTTATAAATTTTAAATCAAAAATTTTTATTTCAATTTTTTCAGATTCATCTGCCTTACTTTTAATGCTAGGTTTATTTATGGTGTCTTTTAAATTCAATAAAATTCCTCCTAAATTTGTCTGATGAGGAGACCGTGCTTACAAAAAAAATATATATATAATTGTTCTACATAACTTCATGTATACCACAAATAAGAATCACGGATTTCCGAAAGGATCGTACAGATAATTGACTTTGTTGTTGTTCCTTCTTATGAAACTGATTTTGTATTTAATTAAAATTTGATTTTTATATTAATTTTTTTTTTAATTTTCAAATTGAAAATCACTTTACTTAATATTGAATTAGCTCTAGAAATTTTAACTATCGATCTTATTATATATCTAAATTACAACGATCATTTCCTGTATTTTAATTAAACTAGTAATTTCACTGTTACATTAAAATACACTTAGCTCTTTAGACTATTATTCTAAATTCCTTTAAATTATATATATATATATATATATATATATATATATATATATATATATATATATAAAGTCCGAGGTCTATCAGCAATATAATTCCCGCATCATATCTCTCTTGATATTAACTTAGCGTCATGATTTAAATATAATCCACTATGCAGCATTTGCTCCTACCTGCATTCAAATAAACAGGCGCACTAATTTGTTACTTAAATGTAGTATTGTGCAACATTATAATTCAGAATCAAATTGATATCGTTCAACGCCAATATAATATAATATACTATGGATGAAATTTTAACAGGGTCATTTATTTGCTGACGTAAGCTCCTTATCTGAAGGGCACTGCATTGTATCATGTACCAAGAAATTTATAGTTGCAATATACGCATATTTTGTATGGGCCTACTCAGATGTACATGCTGCCTTATATCTGTGCGTGTATACTTGTGTTTATACTACTGAAATGGGTGAACGCTTGAGAATGCGTTAATATATTTCTGTGTAAATAGGCACTATGTGATGGTGAAAGCATATGTACCTACTTATTCCTCTTAAGACTATTAAATCGTCTCTCGCTATCATTACAACCTATATATCAATAAGGAAGAAAACATTGCCGATGTATCAAAACGTCTATATTGTATTTCCTAAGTTAACGTTAATGAAGTCATTGAATTCAGAAAAAAAACAACGTTTTTCATCACAATGGATATCTCGCTACGTTGAGCTTTTTAGGTTTCAATACAGCAATTAAGTTCAATTAGTAAATCAACAAAAAGCAGCTGTGTTACATCATAGGCGGATCTTTGTACGAAATTACCACTTCTTTGTCTCTTCGTACAAATGTAATCGATTCCCTTCTTAAGGGGTAATGTAGAAAACGAATACACGAAAATATAGTCATTAAACATTTGATACAAGACATAATAAAAGTATTACAAATTCACAATCTTATTATTAGGATTCTAGTGCAGAATAGAACATAAAAATATAATGTGAATCAGATGAAAATGTATATTTGAGCTCAACTTGCATACTCAGTTCTCATGTAAAAAGCATAACACTAATATTTCATAATCTTTAACAGATAAATAAAACTGCAATTAGTAAAACTAAAGGCTGCCATTATCCTGCTTTCATTGGCAGTGAAATTAACAATGCGACTAACCAGCAGAATTATACAGAAAATGACGACATACATCTTTGTTTTAAATGTAACCACGTCACAGTTGATGCCAGACAATAGTAGATTTCCACATATCTATACATAGATATATAGGAAACAAATTAGATTTTTTCTGGTGGTGATATCGAAAAGAAATACATTATTTTCTATTTGAATTTAAATCGGCTTCTTAATGTCTTAAATCATCGATATGCGAGGGACTACGACAATTGTAACCTATTTCTGTATTAATTTTGAAAAACGAGCGTTGATTTATTACTTATTCATTTTTTATTGTATTTTTTGTTAGATGAGTGGTTTTATTTACTATTAATATAGCTCTTATAATACACAGTTCTTACTTTTGGTATAATTTCGTAGATTTACAAATGAACACGTACTAGTACAAAATATTTCAAAATGAAAAAAAAGCGAAAAAAATTATGGTTAATTTATTTATACTTAATAGTTTTCCGAGATGCAACTTGATAAAATGTTTTCTATGAGAATGGATCCGGTAATTATATGCATGTTGGGCAAAGAAAATTAATAATCACAATATAGTTTTAGAATACAGATGTGATAGGTTTTGTTGCTACTTAGAGAGTGAGGTCAGAGGATCAACTAAGATTTAGATAACACAAAGTAGAGAGTTAGATTAAACAATTTGTAAACGAGAGTTGCGTAAAAGAGACAAACGGAGGCGCTCATGAGAGCACTGGGTTGGGAAAATGATGCATATCTGGTTACATTATGCTATTCCTTGTCTAGCACAAATGCAAAATATATTTATTCGTCATTGTGTCTACAAACTGTTTAGTATGTCGACACCTAAGAATACGCATTATATACACATCAATATAGGAAAGTTTGTTTTTTATAGATAAACATTATATGATGGTTCCGATACGTTTACAAGATAAAGAGACGTATTATGTACAACTGCTATACATATACTCGTAATATATTAGGTTGGTGCAAAAACAATATCGTTTTCTCATATATGTTCATTTATATATGAATTATTAATTATTTCATTGATATGTATAGCCATGTTATATAACATTTAAAGGCGCGTTTTTCACTATCGAATCGTGTTATTAGTTACCGTTCTTACTCTCTTACTTATTTCTTTCAGGCGATTCGACAGCATGGACACAATTCAAATCAAAAAGGATTTTCTTGTTCCAGGTCAAACAAGGCCGGGAATCTACAGAGACAGCTCATGATATCAATGCTGCATTTGTTTAGGAACCACTACCGAAGGTGTGGCACAAACGTGGTACAAGATATTACGCACTGGTGAAGAGAGCCGCAAAGATGAACACAATAGCGGTCGGCCGACTGCGTTGGATAATCAACATTTATAAGCCTTTATTTAAGCCGACCCTTGCAAAACCACACAAGAAATTGCTGGTCGACCAATCAACAGTCGTTCGTAATTACATGTGCATTGAGAAGTTTAAAAAATCGGATGAATGAGCGCCGAATATATTGAACAATAATCGAACAAGAATCACCGTTCACTCATTACGCGCAACAAAATCCACCCATTCCTCGAGCTGGTAGTGATGTTTGATGAAAAGTGGATCCTCTTCGACAACATGCGCCCTACAGCACTGGTTTAATTGTGTAGAAGGTCAACAACATACCCGGAGCCGAAATTGTACCAAAACGGTTATGGTGTGTGGTTGGTGGTATGAAGCCTGCCTCATCCATCATAGCTTCTCGAATACGGGTGAACCGTTGACGGCGAAGAAGTACCGTCGAGAAATTGACAAAATGCACCAGACGTACATATCCCAGAATGGTCAATATGAAAAAAAAACACAATTCTTCTCTATGGTATCGCTATCCTGCAAATCAGTCAACTTACTCTCCATATTCACTTGGTTTATCGTTTACCTGTTATAACTTTTCAAGCAACTCGACAATTTTCTGCACGAAAAATGCATCAAAACCGAGATGATGCTGATTCAACCTTAAATGATGTCATCGCTTGAAGAACCCCGGATTTCTACACTAATGGGATAAATACACCTGTTTCTCGCTGGCAAAAAAGTTGATTCTAATGGGTGTATTTTGATTGATAAAGTTTATTATGAAAGTAGTTATTATATTTGGAAATTGAACGTCAAAATTCGACAAATTTTTTCCTCTAAAAAATAGCTCAGTACACAACGTTTGTTTCGAGTACAATAACAAAATATTTAAAGGGAATATATCTGATGTTAATGATCACGTGTTTTTTGGGAAAGGAATTTTGAAAATACGTAAAATACAAGGTTCATACAGAATGGCTCAAAGAATCCGAATGTGACACCTCCTCTTTGATTAAAGCGACTATTAAATGTAATGGTCACCGATTTGTTGCTGACATCACGGGAACATGGATACCAATGTCATCATTGCTAGGGTGTTAGTTCGATTCGATATACCTCTCGTACACTTGACTAGATAAAAGATGAATTAGAATATTTGGGCACAAACATATTTCCACAAGTTATGCGTATTTAGCAACGTATATAGTTGTAAACTGATTATAGTTACCTTGAAAATATATGATTTAGTTTTGAAGATGTCATTAATATGAAGAAAGGAAATCTAAGTAGATTATAGAAAGTAATTAAACTTTTCTTCAAAACATGAAACGGAAAAGCATAAAAAGCGTTGGGGTGAAAACGAGTAGAAAGTTGGAAAGCAGATAGACCCTACTTCGTAAGAAATTTTACGGTGTATTCTTTAAGGGTAATAATTAGAAAAATAATAAAAGCCAGTATTCTTTACGAAGTGCTAGTTAAAGAACATGAAACAATTAAAAAAACCTTAATATATCTACTAATAATCATCTTTAAGACTAGGGAACTATATAGATATTAATGCGGCTTCACTGTAATTAGAACACGTGAGAGCTTAACAAAAAAAAATAGCTTAACCATATTAAGGAGTCATGTTTATTTACAAACTTTGAAAAGGTTCTGCTTCTAAGAAACATCGAAACACTTCACGCAGAATTTCACCAGAATCGCTTTTATTTTCAACAAAAATATGGAATTCAACTATACACATTCAAAAGTTGGCATCAATATGATGTTGCTACTACTACTACTACTACTACTAATAATAATAATAATAATAATAATAATAGAGAAGAAGAAGAAGAAGAAGAAGAATGATAATTATAATAATAGGAACAGTTCCGAAAATCTTTTAAAATAGAATGTGAGAATGAGAATCATAGAAATGTATGTAAAGATACAACGAATAATAATAATGGAAATGACTAAAATATTAAGGAAAATCCTAAAATGCGGAAACTAATACACAGGAGGCACATGATCCGGTCAGAGAAACTGCTCCAGAAGAAGCATTACATGTAATTAAGGACAATAATGTTGCATATATATATATATATATATATATATATATATATATATATATATATATATATATGTTCTCTATCCCCTTATTATCCGCACTCATTGCCACATCATTTCCCAAGAGAGTGATACCAAATAGCCGGAAAGGGTCAAAGAAGTTCGAAAGACCGACGCGAACACACTGACCAGACACCCGCTGGAAATTGTGACGAGAACTGTAAACTTGGGTAGGCTTAATGCAACTCAAATTCCAGTGGAGACCAAAAGGCCATTGCAAGCGATGAATCTACGCTAAACGTTATCGAAAGATGTCGAAAGTACTGGAAGTCTGGGAGACTTGTTGACAGTCAGGTCACAGTGAACACCATATATTGTTTATAAGAAGAAATCAATGATAATCACACAGCTCTCCAATTGTTTTCTTGGTGTCTGAAAATGTGGAACTAATTTAAACGTGTGAATGCAAAAAAAATCATACATAGTTTGCCCCGTTTCGCTCCATTTTTTAGATTTGAAATGTCGCATTTTTCATGAGAGTGGTATTTTAAGAAGTGGCAAAAATAAATCATAACCTGGACAGATTTTCTTATATAAACTCATTGTGTGTTTGCTTTTTCTTCATGAATGCAAACACAATTGTTTAAACACGTCACGAATTTCCGTTTTTCACACTTTATTGAGTTGGCATATCTGGCTTGTCTCGTTTTAAACACGAGCAGTACTCCGACATCATTACACTGTCCTATCGACCTTGATAACATTATTTCATTATTTTGCTGAAGTCTTTCTCCCTGCCCGTCACAGTAATTGCTAAGTTTTTTAGGAAATCTTTCAAAATGGGCGTGGAGAAAATATACTATTATGCTCATTTTTAATCCAAGAGCCTGGATGTTATTTAAAGCTTTTTGAAAATATCTTTATAATTTAAAGTTATATCATTTCCAGGAGATTTTGCAACTATTTCAACAAAAATTAAATTTTCTTGAAAAAGGATTTCGGTCTCAACAGAAAGATGTTCAACAAAATGTTTAACCATAAAATTTACCAAAAACTATTAATATTAAACTATAAAAAGAAAGATACTAGAATTTAAGCAAAACATATTTTATTTCAACTCAATCAGATGTGCCTTATGCACTAATAAAAATGCAATTGGCATTTTGTTGAACTTTTTAAGATTTTAAATATTTATTAATTTTCTCATTATAAAAAAACGATTATTATATTGATTATAATTTTTTGACAGAAGAAATAAAATGAATATAAAACATTAGAAGAACAATTCAAAATTATCCAATTATATCAATAAATATTAGTAAATTGTGTAAATAAATCTTGAAAAATAATGATTATTTAGTGAATTGATTTTAATTCATTGTTCATTTAAAAAAATATTCAAATATTTTAAATCACTTAATTGTCAGCACATTTTTTCATTATCAAAAAAGATTATTGGATTATTTTTAATTTGCAAAATAAAAACCGGCAATGAAAAAATCGTAAATCAGCAAAAATTAATAAATTGTTTCATTATAAAAAAATATTTATATACTATAGATATAATCTATGTTTAATTAATTTTAATCAAGTAAAACAAATATTTTCTTATCAATAGCATTGAAATAAAACAATCGTGTTTGTTATGATAAAACTTAATGAATTCGCTGATTCTGGATGTTTTAACTGTACTTCTATCTTTCCAAATTAAAATTAATCTAATAAATGTATTATTATGACAAACTTTATAGATAATTTAGTGACTTTAGATTTATCTTATGATTTAAAAATTTGTCTTCTAATGTTTTTTATGCAATTCATTTTATTTCTTCTGGCAAAAAATTATAATCAATATAAAGATCGTTTTTTATAATGAGAAAATTTATAAGTATTTAAAATCTTAAAAAGTTCAACAAAATGCCAATTGTATTTTTATTAGTGCATAAGGCACATCTGATTGAGTTGAAATAAAATATTTTTTTGCTTAAATTCTAGTATCTTTCTTTTTACAGTTTAATATTAATAGTTTTTGGTAAATTTTATGGTTAAACATTTTGTTGAACATCTTTCTGTTGAGGCCGAAATCCTTTTTCAAGAAAATACCTAACTTTTTAAAATTCTATTCATCAACAACGTAAGCAACAATAAAAATAATAGAATTATATTTATTAATTAATAGAACATGCTAATGATCACAGGAAAAGTATTGCATAAAAAAATTGACAGAAATTTGTTTTAAATTCTGAATTTAAGTGATTCATAAAAGTGCTATCGTTCGCCTGCAGGGATACAGTTATAGCCCCATACCACGCTGATTGGGAGGTTAGCACTCAAGTTTTTGCTATTTCGATTGGATATATGGTCTGATTTTTCTCAATTATTTGTTTCTTTTATATTTTTCAAAAGAAATGCCAATATTGATGGACGACATTTTGGAATGAAAATTAAAATTATATGAATTATTGGTGTCACTGATAATATTTCACTTGTTATTATTCTTAATAATGCAAGTAAAATGCCCAAATCAACTTTCATAAAAGTGAAGAATATCTGGTTTTACAATGAAATTTCTGCAAAAAGAATTTATTGAAATATATAATTTCGGAATTAATTCATTGAGGATCGTAATTTTAAAATAAAAATCTATTTGTTTGAACACAACATATTACATTGCAGTAGAAAAATTATATTTCTAGTGGCTTTTTGCAAATGCTCAGTATTTTGTTGACAATATTTGCGAATTGAAGAGTCAGTTTTGAGATAAATTTTGAATTGCTTGAGTGTAAATAAAATTGTTGTTTTTTAACTCTAGTATCTTCCTTTTTAGAGTGTAATACTGATCAATAGTTTTCAGTAAAAAAATTTTCCGGTTAAAATTTTATATTACATTTATCTCTTGAAGAAGAAATCGTGTCTCCAGTTTAGTTATGATTCATAACAGTGCTATTGTTCGCCTGCAGAGTAACAGTTACAGCCCCATACCATGCCTAGGTGATGGTTAGATTTTAAAAGCGAAAACCACCACTATTTATTGCTATTGAATGTATGACCTTGTTTTTATCAAATGTTTGCTTCCTTTATATTTTTTCAAAAAAAATGCCAACAATATTGGACATTTTGGAAGGAAAATTGACATTATTAGAAAAGTTAGTGTCACTGACAATATTCCACTTATTATTATTTCTAACAATGCAAGTATAATGCCCAAAATCGACTCTATTCAAAGTGTGCAGAATAGCTGTTTTTATTTGAAATTTGTTCCAAAAATATTTTGTTTTTTTGTACTGAAATTCATAATTTCAGCATTAATTCGCCGAGGATTATAATTTTCAAACATAAATCTATTTATTTGAACACACAAATATTTCATTGCAGTAGGAAACGTTCTATTGACATTTTCCAAGTGCTCAGTATTTTTCTGACATTTGATACAATGTTTGAGCACTGAAGCATCAGTTTTGAGCAAACTTTTAAATTGCTGTCGACCATCAGTAGGATGAAGTTGAATAACTAATCTCTGTGGTATTCCAGCAATCTGCAAGGTTTGGAACCCACAGCCAACTTTAAAGGTGCAATTATATTCACTATCGTGTAGTCTTTGGCAGTTTTGTTTGTGTATTTTAAGACATTTCATCACCTTACTTTCTTCAAAAGTGAATAATTGTTTGGCACTGTCAGGGCACTTGTTTATCAGAAATTCCCAAAATGCAATAGCACATTCTTGTTGGCCACTATAAAAACCCCTCCGATTGATTCTCTAAGATCAGTAACACTGTGAGTGCCAGGGACAAGCAATCTTTTTAATTGCTGAATTGGCAAATCAATGTTTAGAATGCTTTAAATGATGTTAGACAACAAAGGAAGGTGGTAAATTGTCTGAACAATACTGTTAGCAAAACAAGCATTTCTTTCATTGATCAATTCGAGGTCCAAATTATTTTGAGAAATTGAATTGTCTATTTTCAGCCATTTTCTATTTGGACTATTATGTTTTTGCTTCAAATCATGATCTATAACGATTGTTTTTTTTCGTTTATACGTCTGTTTGTACAATGACAAACTTTGAGGCATAACAGAACATGGAGGAAGCGGTGGCAAATCAACCCTGTCTCTTTTGGCCCTCAATCTATTATATTCAGTCCATGCACTTTTGTTACACATGGTCAATTTATGAGGGTCAAGGTCAATCAAATAGACATTGCACAACTTTCTAGCACGTGACAAAGCTACATAGGCCATTCCATCTGAAAAGACATCAGATCCCAAGTCAACAATGATACCATCGACTGAAATACCTTGGGTTTTGTGGACAGTTAAAGCATAGCTGAGTGACAAAGGTATTTGAGATCTAGTCACAAAGAGTCCAGGAGAAAGTTCATAGTCAGCTTTCACAAATTCAACATTGACTGCATATGATCAAATTTTACAGTCACAGCAACAACTTTGCCATCTTTCATTTGTATTTCAGTGGCTGGACCCATTGTACCATTGCAAAGTCCTTTTTCAATATCAATATTTCGACGCAACATGCATCTAGCACCAATTCCAATTTTAAGCACAGTTTTAAGTCCAGCTGTGTCAGAAATCTTTTTAAGTTTAGAAGTTTTTGGTGTCTGTTTTGATTTTTTTTTGTTACGGTTTGTTGTCTTAAGTTGGAATCAGTTGCTGAAATTTCAATGATATGAATATTTTTTTTCAACATTTTATAATTCACTTCCTCAGCAGATTCATTTGTGGGTACAATGCAAATAATATGCATTTTCTTTTGCAAATTTTGCAAAAGATCAGTAACTTGATCAATATTTGCTTTTTGTTTAGGATTGATTCGATGCCTTTTCAAGATCTCAATATCCTAATCAGTTGGTGACCCAAGTCTTATTCTGTTAAGAATATTAACAAAGTTTTCATTGTCATCTTTTTGTCGCACATTTATGGTCAATTCATCATAATCGAAATATGACCACAAATTTATACCAGCAATTCCCAAATTTGATTTTCTAGCATCTTGAATAGATATTTTGGAAAATACAGGTTTTTCATTAACAGGTGGAAGCTGAAATAAATCACCAAATGCAACAATTGACATGTTTGCAAATGGATACACTTGTTTCCTAATATCACCAAAAACATCTTGCAAACGTTGGTGAATAAATGCTAATTGCAAGTGACTAACCATGCTTATTTCATCAATAATGAATAATCTCGCATATCCAAGCATGGTTCTCAAACTTTTTATTTTATCCTTTGATAATGCTTCATATTTAGGTGTAGAACCATGCTGCACATTTAGTTGAAAGACTCTATGGCATGTAGATCCTTTCAAAATGTAAGCACTGACACCAGTAGGAGCACAAATAACTACACTGGGTCCATTGATGGCAGGATATGTGATAGTAATTTTATCTGCTAGTGCATTGCTCAGAAAAGATTTGCCCACATCCACAAAACCATTAATAAATTTGAAAATTTGTGGACAATCGTCACAATTGCACCTGTGAATAGGGTTTTCCTCATTCCAATGAAGATTTTGTTGCTCAAGTTTGGAAATAATTTCATTATAAATTTCTTTTTGAATGAAATTCAATTTTTGCTCATTTTCTAAAACTTGAACTTCAGTGACATGTCTGATTTGAGGCATATTCAAATCAGCTTCATGTTTATCTGCCTCTTTAGCCATATTAGGATCGCAATCAATTTGATCATCATCAGCGTTATTTTCATTTTCATAATGTTTAGATTTTTGCTCTATTATTTTGCTTATTTCAATAGCATCTTTAATTTTTTTCTTAATACTTTCATAATTTGTAATTTCAGACAAATATGGAGCATTTTGATGTAATGATTGCTCATATGATTTACAGATTACAAATTGGCATATTTTGTTGTAACATAAACCTCAGTGTGAAATTCATTTTCATTTGAAAAGGATTCATTGTAAAGGTCAGAAATAGTAGCATCCCTGCTAACCTGGTAAATTAACTCACTATATATTGACCAGTCCCCTTCAAGTATTGCGATGTCATACTTGTTAAGCCATGTTCCAATCGACAATGATCGATATATTTTTTCTGATCACTGTTCTCAGGTGTTGCGAGTGTGGTGACAAGAGTTTCAGCAGGGCCAGCTTGTCCGTGCAATCACTTTGGCCACATCAATAAATTCTATCAGAATGCATACCTTTGCAACTTTGGAAACTATCCAATTTCTCCCTCATTTGAGCAATTGTCAAATTCGGACTCAAATCAGACAAATTGTTATGCAATCTTTTACCATATTCTAATTTCTGAGCTTAGTCTAGACAGCCATCTTCGATTCTACACAGACGAGTCATTGATATTCTGTAGTCACTGTTATTAATTTGATTTTCATTGTGTCGATGAAAATTAGCATCTTTGCTTGACATTTCGAATTTGCAAGTAAATTTTGATGCTTTTTTTCTATGTTTATTTTTATATTTGTTATAATATGCTTTTGCACAAATTTTTTCTCTATTTTTTTTTATAATACTGGGCCCTTTTCGCATGCATTTTTTCTCTATTTTTATTGAAATATTTTTTATTTGATTCTTTTTGCTTTTTTTTATAAGTATCATTATTTACCGCTTTGAGTTTTTTTTTATAATTCTGAACTCTTTGTTTTATTTTATCTTTATTTTTTCAATAATATTCAGCTTTTCTAGCTTTTTCAGCAATTTTATCATATACTTTTTTATTGCCATCATTCATAATATATTCTTGACAGGCCACAAAATCACCGCAATACCACATTTACTCCAGGGGGGGTACTACGTAAGTCCCAGGAATCCTACGTAAGTCCCTTATAGTAAAAATGTTGGTGCTCATGCACTAATTGTAACACGCTATTATTTTCTTAATAATATAAAAGAAAGTAAGAATTTTATTGACACAGTATTTGTAAACAAACAACAACAAAAAAAATAGTACGCTTACGTGTTGAAAATAATGCAAGAAAATGTTACATGTAATATTTTACACAAATACTGAACAGTAGCCCTCCCCTCTCTGTCTGTCTGTCTCCCTCTCTCTCTGTGTTGCTGTTATTATGGTAGTACGAATAGTGGTTTGTTTACGTTGTAGTTGAACATATATCTTGCATTATTTACAAAAAAGTTGTAAATAATGCAAGAAAATGTTACAGCCAGTTACAAAATTAAAAATGATAATAATATATTCATAATATATTCTTGACAGGCCACAAAATCACCGCAATACCACATTCACTCCAGGGGGGGTCCTACGTAAGTCCCAGGAGTCCTACGTAAGTCCCTTATAGTAAAAATGTTGGTGCGCATGCACTAATTGTAACACGCTATTATTTTCTTAATAATATAAAAGAAAGTAAGAATTTTATTGACACAGTATTTGTAAACAAACAACAACAAAAAAATAGTACGCTTACGTGTTGAAAATAATGCAAGAAAATGTTACATGTAATATTTTACACAAATACTGAACAGTAGCCCTCCCCTCTCTGTCTGTCTGTCTGTCTGTCTGTCTCCCTCTCTCTCTATGTTGCTGTTTTTATGGTAGTACGAATAGTGGTTTGTTTACGTTGTAGTTGAAAATATATCTTGCATTATTTACAAAAAGTTGTAAATAATGCAAGAAAATGTTACAGCCAGTTACAAAATTAAAAATGATAATAATATATTCATAATATATTCTTGACAGGCCACAAAATCACCGGTAGTAATGTAACGGATAATCAAAAATAGGGGAAAAATCAGTTATGTAATATTGTACACAAATACTGAACAGTAGCGCCCCTCTCTGTCTGTCTGTCTCTCTCTCTTTCCCTCTCTCTCTCTGTTGCTGTTATTATGGTAGTACGAATAGTGGTTTGTTTAGGTTGTCGTGGAAAACTCTGATGAAACTAAAATCCGGCAATTTTTATTTTTTCAATAACGGTATTAGTATCAAAATATCTGAAAATGATATCTTAAACTAAACAGAAGAATGTCAAGGTAATTATTGTACTATTTCAGAAAATGTTCAATAAGTATGTCTCAAGTAAATTAATTTTTTATTTTTTCTACCGGTACCCTACGCTGGATTACACAATAGTAGTCTCTAAGTAACATTTTGTTTGTCTCGCAGTTACTTGCGAGACTAATGTAGTTAATTTAATTTCATTATTGGAATGTGCAAAAATTTGATGTTGTCAATATTATTATTTGAGGGGCATCGAAAATAAGAGCATATAGTTTTTCAGTTCTTAATCCTGGAAACGGAGATAAAACGTGCCGAAAATTTTGTCCAGTTTTATCGAAAAATTTTACAAACTGTTTCTAGTGTATATATATATATATATATATATGTATATGTGTATATATATATGTACATGTATATATATGTACATATGAATGTATATATGTACATGTATATATATATATGTATATATGTATGTATATATGTATATGTATATATATATATGTATATATGTATGTATATATGTATATATGTGTATATATATGTATATATGTATATATATGTATATATATGTATATATGTATATGTATGTGTGTATATATATGTATATATGTATATATATGTATATATATGTATATATATATATATGTGTATATATAGTATATATATGTATGTATATGTATATATATGTATATATATGTATATATATGTATATATACATATATATATATGTATATATACATATATATATGTATATATATATACATATATATATTTACGTATGTAAATGAGGGAATATGATTTTAGATAAAACAAGTTACTCATGCATGATGTTTCTCTCGCCTACGTTTAGTTTCGATTGAACAGGCCAAGTTTTTGTTTAATTTTCAAAGTATTTGTTTGATTCTTACTATCCTAATATCACAGAAAGCAAGGCAACTTTGTATGACCACTCTGTTGTCCTAATAAAAAAAAAACGTTTCACATTTTTAATAAACACAAATAAACCATTGGCGATTATCACATTTCAGATATGTTAACGTAGTTTTTTGCATCGTGTGTATCCATTAGTGTTATGAAGTGCCCAATAGGTATAGATGCATATTAATTAGCCTTATATATGGCCACACATTTTAATTTCATTTAGAGATGTCTGTAAACGATCTTCATTCCACTGTGTATATTCTTTTACACCTAACTTGAGGAGAAGTCCAGAAATATCTACACAAAAAATAAATAAATAAATCTGGCAATTCTTCAAAGAGGTCAATAAATTTATCATCTCGTGTTTGTAAAAAGAGTAATGCTTTCCCTAAGTTGCAAAGCATGTCTATCATTGAGTGGAGAAGATAAGTATTCCGATGATTTTTAAAATCTCTTATAAAATCGATAACATATTCCTGGTCAAACACTACGGGGTGTGAGGATTGTGATAGGTATCTGGATCATTTATATTGTCTACTTATTCAAAGCTTGTATTTAAATAATAATTGGGTAGATAAAAAAGTTCTTTAAGAAACAGGTATTGGAATTTCATCGCAATGAGCCACTGGTAGAATTGTAGAGGGCAGATTTAGGTAGACTAGGAATTTTCATTTTTCCTCATTAATTCATGTTGAATTACTTACCGCAAAATAACAGTCGTTGAAGTGATTTGTGGTTCTCTCCAAATTATTCGTACTCCGAACCTCAAGGATTGTCAAGAACATTGAGCCCATTTCCTCAAATGTTCAATGCATGTTTTGCTGACTATTTGTGCAGACCAAGGCTTGTCCTTATCACATTTATTGCACACCAAATTAAGAATGGTACACTTTTCGGATAAAATCAGTTGCACTAATTTTTCTTTATTTACTGGAAACCTTCCACAAATTTAACAAAAGGAACTAAAATTGTACCTTCAGGAGCGAATGCCATGTTTGTATACATATTTATTTAGTTATTACATCTGCAATACGGCATAATAACATAGATTCACCGGTTCTCTAAAGATCACGGAAATTAAGCAACGTCCATCCTTGGCATTACTAAATCGGTGACCATTTAGGTATTCCAAGTACTGTAGGTGTTCTTCGCTTACCTCGGTATTCTTTTCAGTTATCTTAGACTTCACATTTCCACTGGACTCCAACAGTGCCGATTCAGGAGGAGGTGGTCAAGGATTGCACATCCCTTGCCTCACAATTACATGCGCAGCCACCCATACAGTAGGTATCCTTTGTGTTTCGAGACTGAGCGGAGGAATCGATATCAGCAATGAGAAACATTATAAAGTTCAACCTATCATTAACTAAATAGATGCAGCTGTATATAAGTGAACTTTCTAATAGTAAACGATAATATTGGCACAAAGCTATACACTATAAACAGAAAAAAACCTCGTCAGCAGTTTTAAAGAGATAACATACTTATACAGGTGAAACAATGTATTCCGTTTGAAAAAACGATTACTTTTCAAAAAAAAAACTCAGACAGGATAAATCAAGATATGGAAATATTTTCAATCGTACTTCCGTCAATTGAAGAAGACAATGTTATCAAGATTTAACGATTATTGTTTCATATCTTCAATATTTGTTTTTTGTTGTACCCAATCTAAAATTTTCTTTGTCTAAAAAAAATATTCTCTACTAAAACGAAAGATTTCGTTGTCATTAAAAATTTTTTAAACATTTTTTATTTTTTTCAAACTATATTCCAAATCCTGTTAGTCCATTAAAATCTAACTGCTTTAACGTTAACTTAACAAAAAGTCTGATTTCTTTTTAATTTTAAGACCCATTGTATGTCCCAAAACTAGAGCGAATCGGGTAAAATGAATGTCGTTGTGTAACCCAGCGCATTAAAAACTATTAGAAGTGACCCATATAAACAGAACATCATTTTTTTGGTTTACCAGTGCAGTAATAATAATAATAATAATAATAATAATAATAATAATAATAATAATAATAATAATAATAATAAATCAACTGCTACTTATATCGTTAATAACGTGTTCCTGTGTGTGTCTACCTCATAATCTCGTCAACACACATACATTTGTTAAATCAGAAAAATTCTAAAGAGTTGATTTAGCTCAGAAGTAGATGATTAGCCATTTGGTGAGTATTGGTTTTGTACGTGTGAATGCAAAAATATTTTTCTGTAACATAACTTATAAAACAAACATCGTTACATGTCTTGCTCAGAATGCACATGGGACTAGAGGCGCTTCTGAAAGCCTTTAAAATAGCCACCATTTTGGGAAGCAAGTTACATCGACCAGATAGAATTTAACACAGGTATAGATAATATGTTCATGTGTGTTTCTTATAAACAAAGTATGTAGTGAACGTGCCGTTTCTTCAATTTATTAAAATAGGAATTTGTCGAAATCTATAAATGCATGAAAAAAGTCTAAATAACACAACATGAAGTATTTATTGCTGTTGTGTGTCATGAAGTATAAATATGATATTTAAAAATAAAATATCTACTGATATAATATGGAGGCATTTCACTAACAAATAAAACAGAAGTTAATATCATGCCGTACTTGTTGCAGTTGTACACTCTATCTGTGCCCATATCTTTCTCTTTTTTTCCTAAAGGTTCGGTCTATGCATTGGTTTTTTCAGTTATTAATATTCTTCGGAGTACAATTCTCATTCTAAGTGCAATGTTTACAAAGCTTTGGAAAGTATCATCACCGACAATGTTCAGTATAAATAGTGGTATTGCCACACATGCGATGACATATCACGTGTATTTGCGACATCTAATCAATTTACACACTGGCATTGATTACGTCGTGATGGCAGTTAACGTTTTTCTTTCAGGTTGGATTAAATATGACATTCCATATATATATATATATATATATATATATATATATATATATATATATATATATATATATATATATATATATATATATATATATATATATATACTGGTGATCAAAAATTTAAGAACACTTAAAAATCTTTAAAAAAACAAAGTTTTTTAAAAGTAGATTTAAACTCTTACGACTTAAGCTTTCCAATACTATAATTTAAACTATTATGGGAAAAGCTACAATGCAAAGATTTATTTTGAAAGTGTAATTTTCTATTAAATTAGTCCTAAAACATATGATGGACATTATGACGCCAGAGAAAAAAATTATATTAAATTGTACAAAACGTGTATTAAAAGTGTATGATAACATTCAACAATCAAACCTAATAATCGGTTCTACCTCTACAGCTTTTGATGACTTCAAAAATTATTTTAGGTATGCTAGAAATAAGGGTTTCCATTAAGTTGCAGGGGATCCGGATACAGTTTCTAAATATGGCTTCACGAAGTTCTTTTTTTTGTTGTATATTGTTTGACATTTCGATAAATCTCTCTTGTCATCCATCCCACAACCTTCTCAATTGAGTATAAAGTCAGGTGAGAATGCATGACGTCCAAAGAGATGGACTGCATGTTCTTGTAGAAAGTTAAAGATCCGTCTTGCAGAGTGAATTGCAGCATAATTCTGTTGGAATAACCATCCACCCCTACACAAACGATGGTTCTCTATCATCAAATATGCTTTTTGCAGCATGCTCACAAGATCAGCTGCAGCTCTATCGTCTCTATGTAAGAAAAGGCACCCCATATGATTAGAGAGCCTCCACCACTATGATGTATTACAAGGGACATGTTTATGTCATGCCAATATTGCTGGAAGCCAGGATTTTTTCTCATAAAAAAATCATTATTTCCACGTTTCAACGACCCAGGTTTTGCATTTACGACCTAATCTTAAGCGGTAAACTTTGTGACGTGGCGGCAATCGAGGAATTTGTTTACGCTTTCTATTTACCATACCCTTTCATTGTAAGTGTCGCCTTATGGTTATTGGATTGCAATCAGCGTCGGAAACCTTCTCTATTATACTAGAAAAACCCTCTTTCATTCATAACAACACGTCTGAGTAGTCAATGAAGGAGAAATTTATTGGCGGGGCTGTCAAAGAGGTTTGCTTTTCAATAATTCTCAGTGTTCTTTAGAAATTTGTAAATAGCAGGTTTACTGTCATTAACATTAGCTGCTATCATTCTCTGTGACAAACCTTGCTTATGGAATCCTAAAATTCGAGAGCGTTGAACTTCGGTTAGTTTCCTTGCTTAAGGCATGGTAACATATTAACACAGTGATTGCAAATCTCCAACATTAAAAAAAAAACATTAGAATTACCATAAATCTATCAATTTATACGCTTTGACATAATTTTGATCATATGTAAAAATTTAATAAAATGCAAATTTTTAAATAAAATTTTTGGAATGTATCTTTTTCTTTCCATAACTTTTTAGATTGTAGCAGTAGTAACCTTAAGGCAGAAGAGTAACCACCTACTCTTAAAAAGGGTTTCTCCTTAAATATTTTTAAGTTGTCTTAAAGTGTTTATCAGCGGAATATATATATATATATATATATATATATATATATATACATATATATATATTTATATATATATATTCTCCATATATCCTCCTATATATATATATATATATATATATATATATATATATATATATATATATATATATATATATCAAGTTAAAGGTATTCAGTGGATACAAATCGTGACCGACCACGAGGTAATGGGGGGCGCTTCATTAAACACGCAAAATATAATATTTTTATTTATATAAACAAATATCATATAGCCGATACACTTAACATGCAAATGTCTTGGACACATTTCTTTGAAAGAAATAAATAGTCACTTCTCAAGCGACGTTAAATACAAACGCAGCCACCATGTTCAAAAATGCAACCACAGGAATCTGGTTCAAATATATACGTGCATTGTACTGACATGCAGAATTTCAAGTGTTACTTGAACCGAACACTTGCGACCCAACACCCTACACAGTACCCCTGATGATTATATTTCTGATACTAGCCCCCTACACCAAAGTGGAAATGTGCCTTGTTTGGGGTAAAAATGTAATAATAATAATAATATTAATAATAATAATAATAATAATAATAATAATAATAATAATAATAATAATAATAATAATAATAATAATAATAATATTTTTATGCAAAAAAAATATATATTAAAAAGCTAACATTTTTGTGGGGGATTATGACATAGTTAACATTTAAGATGAAAACTAGAAAGCGATAAAGCTATGCGGTGCTTTATATTTTCTTGCAAACCAATTTTGCCGAAAAGTTAGCACGTTCAGAATAGTGACTACGTAATATTTGATATATATATATATATATATATATATATATATATATATATATATATATATATATACATATATATGCACACATATATATGCACATATATATACGTATACATATATGTATATATATATATATATATATATATATATATATATATATATATATATATATATATACATATATATATATATAACACAAAAATATTTTATTACCAACAGGGACTAGTGTTTCTTTTGTGGGGAGTTATCATTGCAGAGATGATTTCGGCAATCTGACCATTTGAACCCGCCCACAAAGCCATCCTTCACTCCACCAGCAAGAAAAAAAAAAACTTACGGGTAATGTCACCCGCCGTAAACGTTGCTGAAATTTTAACATACTTTTTTTTTAAAAAATGTAATAACATTCGAATATAGTAATCTAATAGTTAAAATATGATCTTCGAATACGAGCTTCGGTGACTGACTTTATATTTACATTTTTGGAATCATTAGTGATATACAGTTGTGTCCAAATCTAAGGGACAAAATTTTAAAACCTAATATTTGTTAGAAATAACAACTGTGAAAAGCTGACATTTTGACAACCAATAGTCGTTATCATCCATAATAACATACTATAATTTGCATCATTTCCAAATGATAAAAAAGTAGTATACCAATTATTTATGAAATAGGAACGTCCAACAGTATGGGCAAAATTGAGAACTTTTATCGACTACAGCAGATGAATGTATATTTGGATAGGCGTAAAAATAACAGGTTTCTGGCTTTTTTTTCAATTTTGATATTCTATAAATGTTTAACTATTGTCAGCGTATTTGATTAAATAATTGAAATAAAATATTCTCCATATATCCTCCTTCAATATATATATATATATATATATATATATATATATATATATATATATATATATATATATATATATGTATATATGTAAATTTGGTTCGTTAAAAGTGAATAAAACCATATTTCTACGTTACCAATTTATTTGGAATTTTCAGGCAACCCATCTTTAGAGTCGGGGATGTTTTTATGTCATTAAAATAAATTTACCTGACGAATTATTAAAATATTAAATAAAATACAAATATTTTCCGAACTCGTTTCTGCGAGGCTGGTCCGATTTTATTTCTGATAACTTCCGTTTCAACTACTCTCGAATTACCAGATAAGTAAAAAATAAAAAAATTACTCATGCAGAGGGTTATCCGTGTTGAAATAATAACGTTATTATTTAAAAAGCCATTCTTAACATTGGGAAGGAAGGGTGTTTTGTACCTATTCTGTACTTTAGCCTTAAATTGAATAAAACGATAAATTAAAACTTTAATTAAACGTGGAAATACGAGTTAAAAAATAGCCCGGATCACTCTCTGCATTAGCATACACACAGAAAAAATTAATCCCATATTTTAAAAATTTAAATTCATTTATGTATTTATTTATGTAAAGGTTTTCTTACTCATGAAACATTACGTTTTAATTGTTTTGTTTCTTTTCACGGCAGTGTTTACATAAAAAAGTTTGTTTTAACTTTTTCTAAACTGTTTCATTTTTACGACATGCCTGAACATATTATAAACACCCTAACCTCCCCATGGTAAAAAAAACAAAACACCCTTGCATAAACATCAAAAGGCGTTCTTAATATGGGGAGGTTGGGGGGTGTCCATTCCGGAAGCACTGTTAACATGGGGAAGTTAGGGCGTTTATAATATGCTGGGGTGAGTCGTAAAATTAACGAAGTTGCTATCTATTATTTATTGAAATTGCTCACAGAACAGAAACTGGATATAGAAATGGGTAAGTTGGGAGAAAAATTGTCTAGGAGACTTGCACACTGACAATCAGTGTCGGGCACACGAGTGGATATGTGGGTATGGGAACAATTTGTATGGGGTCATAAGCAATAGAGAAATCCTGACAGAAACACTTCTCATAATCAATCTTTTTTGAGTTGGTAAACCGTTCCCCATTTGGACGATTGAATTGCCCACAGTGTGCCTACTCAATCGTTCTCCCATGCATAGTTACTGACAGAACATCAGTCTCTGAACTCCCAGTATATTAGTTTCGGTCCAAAAACTATCAATACGTTTCCCCACCCGCATTATTTTCCTAAATCTAAAAGTGGATTCGATAGGAACATCTTAATTCCTAGATCTGCCTATCTATTTGCAGGTTTTACATACACACACACACACATAGACACACACACACACACACACACACATATATATATATATATATATATATATATATATATATATATACACTTCGTGCCAGAACGATATGCAAATTGATATTTTTATTAAACTCCGATAGTTTTCAATGAAAATTTGTGAAATTTAGCACGTCATATTGCAACACTGACAATAGGTCAGGTTCAAAATCTTAAGCTAATCTGCACAGTAATAAACAATTGGCCGCCATTTTCGTGATTTGAATGTTTTCCATCGTGCAAAATTTATATGGACCCAATGCTCAAATACGATGATGTGCTAAAAGATCATCGAAACATTCATTATTCTAGGAAATTTATATTTAGAACAACAATAAAAAAGAACAAACAAGGTCAATGTGGTTTCATAGTACAATCAATATCTTATGTAATCGCCATTTTTATTGACAAGAGCAAAAAGCATTTGCTCCATTCGAGATATCAAAGTTTTCCTTTCATCTGATGAAATGTCTTTGGCAGCAGTGGAATAGCATTCCAGAGGCCATCCTTGGAGTTGTACTGCCTTACTGCGGAGTAAATATTTTGTTTCAAGATGTCCCACGGATTTTCGATGGGATTTAAATCTGGAAAACATGCAAGCCATCGCATTTTTCCCATGTCTGGCAAAAAACTCTCCAATTATTCAGTGGCTTTCCTTGCAGAATTAGACGGTGCATTATCATTCATGAATACCATCTTTTTTGGAATGCCAAATTCTTCTTCTTGTGCTAGGGTTCGAAGTGTTCCTTAAGGAAGTCTATATAGAGTTTGGCGATTATTATCACTGCATCTGACACTCTGAATTGTCCTATCAGCTAATTGACAATGATGGCAGCCCAGAACATAACAGCGTAACCTCCTTGTTGATGCCTGATCCTTTATTACGTAGATACTCATTATGGTATCACCCTCCCCTCCGCCCATCGGGTCCTTCTTCGGTGAACAAAACAGTTTGAAAATTAACTTTTATGTGATCTCTTGCCCACCCCATCCTCTTTTTCTTGTGTATATCCATCAATTGAGGGCGGACCTCTGGCTTTCCAAATTTTGTAATCGTCTTTGGATACGGAAACGACTTGGCTTGGGCACATCCAGAACGACAGCTTTTTTCCAAAAAAAAACTTGTTAGTTAGTTTCAAGTGGGTTACGGCGAATTTCTCCTTGATCTTGCTCATTGTTCGACGTGACAGATATGATTTATTACGAATTTTCCCTTTGTCAGAACTTTCGTTGCAAAGTTGGGGGTTAATAAACTAGTTTTTATTCTACGTTGATCACGGTGTAATTCTTTGGCAATTTCTAAGGTGGACATCTTATTATGGAGCCTTGGAACACGTTTAGACTTCTCAGCTGAATTAAAGCGCCTTAACGCCCCATCTTGACTATAAAGTTGGCACGCTATAAAAATGATTACTTGAATGCCGTTCGCAAAAATACAATAACATTTACATACATTTAAGATGATTTACAATATTTGTTCAACATCATAAAAACATTTCCCCGTATAAATATCTTAATACATTTAACTATGATTTACACAAAACTATGATCAACAGTTATAACTTTTTTCAACAAAATATTCTGTAAAAAACAACAATTCCACTAAGTCTGTAAAAAATAAAAACTGTACCTGTTTTCAAAAATAAAACTAATAAACCACATAAGAAGCTGAAAAGTTCAAATATGAACACAATATTTTTTTCAATAAAATGCATGCACACTCTGTTTTAAACTGCACGTGCGACTTAGAAAAAATCCTGTTTGTTTGACAGATTAAATTCAAAAATTCGTCCAAACGATTTTATATTGGCACACATTTTCTAACTGACACTCCTATACAAATACAAAACAATAATGGATGACCCCAATTACTCTATTTGTGTGTATGTGTGTATTTTTAAAAACAAACAATTCATTTATCAATGAATTATGCATGGTGACTTGTGTTTACAACTGTTTATTTGTTTCATTCATATCTATTACTATTCTTGGCGGCATATCGGCACTCTTTTTTATTTTTCTTGTATACTTTTTTTCAAGTGCGTGTATTTCGGTGCTCGTTTTTTTCTTATTTTTTTCTTAATTATTTTTTTCATATCGACTAGTATTTATTTTCGTGGTATTTTATAATGGACCCTCAAACGTAGTGATTTTAACATGGTAACCGTAGTTTTATTTTTTTTTAAAACCCACCCTTGCATCCATGGATTAGTCACGTTCACCAAATATAAGAATGTGTTGCATAGTTCTTCTTAGAATAGGACTGATGTAATATAATGTTGTTGTTATGTTCGTCTTAGTAGAGAGTTTGATGTTTTATGCATATATATCGCGTATATATCAATAGAGATACCGTTTTGTATATATAAGGAGACATATTATGAGATATAAGCAGTTTTATATATAGAGAGACAGGGTACAGGCTAATACAGGAGAGAGGCGAGCATGTAATTCAATGAGAGGAGATTTATAGTGTATTGATAGATAGACCGAGGAATAATGCGTTTGGCATTTACGTTTGACAGTACTGTGAATAAAACTGTTTCTATAAACATTGACACGTGTATTTCTCACCTATTTTTGAGATGATAATTTTCACAAGTTATAATATAAATGAACAATTCATTTTTTGTGAAAACATAACTCGGCGATGCAGATACAAACAGATGATGATTGCGTTTATTATACCATGTGATGTGGCCTGTTAATGGCTTGCATCAAGGAATTCAAGTCTCTGCTGCTCTGATTCTCTGAGCTCTATCTGATTCCCCTTTGTAAACTCTTCGAACCCTTTCCTATACTGAGAAATCATTTCGTTCCTGACGTATGTCTGTAAAACGTGACCACACCTCACGGGTTTCAAACATGCGCGATTTGCACGTTTTGAAGCCATTTATGACGACAAGGAAATTCCATATTCTCTTTGTTTTACAAAGGAATTTAACCTACTTGTTAATTCTGAAGATATTTTTTATTATGCATTCTTCCTAAAAATGTGAATAGATTTTCTAGCAAAATTTTATTTATAAAATATTTTAAAAGCCTTAAGAATTTAACTGGACATTCCATTTAAAACCTAGTGTTCTTTAAAACCTATCTACAGGGTGCGACTCTCGTTTTATTTGATATCATTTCAATTTAACTAATTCTCTTGTTTTTTACTTACATGAAAAAGGGGACATCCATTTTCATGTAACAGGAGAACAGGACAAATAATATACCAACATCTCGAAACATTTGATCCAATCGTTATTTAGATTATCGATTTAGAAAAAAAAAACTTAAACATTTTACTTTATACGTATATATATATATATATGTATATATATATACATATATATATATACATATATATATATATATATATAAAGAGAAAGAGAGAAAGAGCGATAGAATAACAATTATTCAAATAGGTGAATATAAAATAAGTTTCAAACAGAAAACGCGTATGATCGTTTCGGAATCGATGTTCATTTTATTGAAATTGACAAAAAATATTGACAATAAGTTTATAAACAAGTCGCCTGCTCAGCAAAAAATTAAGAGAACACCTTTAATGACACCAAAACAAAACTAGCATTTGTGTTGTGAGTAACGCAGATATTCCTTTTATATCTATTATAAACTCTGTTTAACGTTCAGTCAGGTCATCTTTTGGCATGCTGTATTATTTTGTCTCAATTCAGAGACAAGCAAGTTGAATGTATTATACTTTAAGAAAAATTCATTATGTAGATATCAACATACATAAGATATATATATATATATATATACATATATATATATATATATTATTTTTGTTGCTACCAACACCTTGTTTTGAAGTCTTCTTTTTGCTTACACAGTATATATATATATATATATACATATATATACATATATATATATATATATATATATATATATTATATATATATATATATATATATATTATACAAGATGAATATGATTCGGGTGGGGTTAAATAATCTATATATAAATACTGTTATTTATATTCGTTTTAATTTTACCATTGAGTATATCAAGTAAACACTACATCCCTATGTTTCATATATATATATATATATATATATATATGTATATATATATGTATATATATATATATATACGTGTATATACAAAACAAAACCTGACATCTTTGCTCTGACGACCACCATCAAACCGGAAGTGACGTAGGTTTTTATTAAGCCTAAACAATCGAAAGGAGAGGATGACTTTAAAAAATATCACCTAGGAAAGCGACTCCACTCCTGTAGGAAAGTGGCCAGTTTAAAGTGAAGGTAATTACGTTTTAGCCAATTTTTGGATATTTTTCGTCTGAAAGGTCGCGCTTCAAAACGATACTGATCTTCGAATTTATGCAAACATACATACATACATACATACGTTTATATATTGGTAACTAAATATTGTCGCCCAAACTGATTAAAACGCTTTATCTATATCTGAATATCCTTTATGTAAGATTTCAAAGGCGTAGACGAGATACTGTATGAGTAATTTGATGGAGACCATTTATTATTTTGAGCTTAAATCAAGTTAGTAAGTTAGATCCATGTCCAAGGTACCTATATCTAAAATTTCAAATGTTTAAGCCCAAAATTATCGGAGAGGTCTTGAGGAGTTCTCAGAGGTATAATGCTTGAGCTTAGACCTCTTAACAGTCAAATTTCTTGCCGAAACCCGATTACAAATAGTTTCCCAAACCTCTGTACAATGTATATAAAATTTCGAGTCCGTACAGAGGTATCGCGTAGAAAAATGTACACCGACAGACACACGGCCACACACACACACACACGTTCATTTTATAGTGATAATAGCATTTCAGTCCGCCGTTTCCCGGGTGTTCGGAGGTGTGTGTGCCCCCCACCCCAAAATAATAAAATGATAGTATGAACGCAGGCTCGAACCCGTACCACAGAAGAAAAAAAGAACGGGGGAAAAATAACGTTGTTGCTGTTACGACTACAGCCAAACTGGAAGTGACATAGGTTTTACTTAAAGCTAGGTAATCGAAAATATCGGCAAAAACAGTTACCCCCCCTGTAGAAAAGTGGCCAGTTGAAGGTGACGATATTAATGTTTTAAGCCAATTGTTCGATATTTGTCGTCTGAAAAGTCGAACATTAACACGATCCTCATCTTGTAAAAGTATTTTGCCTCTGGCGAAAGTTTTAGGCAGACATGCAAACATATATACATATATATATATATATATATATATATATATATATATATATATATATATATATATATATATATATTTTTGCAATTAAAATTTCCGAACCAAACCGATTAAAAGGCTTGCCCTAATCTCTGAATGTCCTTTCGGTAAAATTCCACAAGTTTAGACAAGAACTTGCCTAAGTAATTTGTTGTTGACCGAAGAGGTCATTTTTTTTTATAGAATTTCACCCCTGTTATGCCCCCTTAACATTTATTGTTTTTGGCTAACATCAAGTTATTAAGTTAGATCCATGTCCAAGGAAACTATATCTAAAATTTCAAGTGTTTAGACCCATAATAAGTGAATAAGTTCTCAAAGGTAAGATCGTTGAACTTGTGACCCCTTAACAGCCAGATTTCTGGCCCGAACGAATTAAAATAATTGTCCCAGATCTCAGTAACCTCTATATCAAATTTCGAGTCTGAAGACTAAAAAATCAGAGTTATTGCGTAGAGAAATGTATACACACAGCAAAATAGACCTATACACATGCACGTCTACTTTATATATATATATATATATATATATATATATATATATATATATATATATATATTGTGTACAGAAAGTTGTTAGTTGAGACAGGGCATTGGTACCGTCGGTTTCAAGCCCGATAATAAGGCCCGTTTAAGGTATCCTTATCGAGCTCTCTTCAGCCAATATTCGTCTCTTATTATCTTATTATCGGGCTTGAAACCGACGGTACCAATGACCTGTCTCAACTAACAACTTTCTGTACACAAAATATAAGTACGCTCTTAAAATTTGGATTTTCCTTTTAATTGAGCACTCTGCTGGAATTCTTTTTCCAAAAAAACTAATCATATATATATATATATATATATATATATATATATATATATATATATATATATATATATATATATATATATATATATATACTAGCATGAGTGCGCGGCGTTGCCCGGGTGTTTTGAGGTGTATGCTGAGCAAAAGAAAACGGTCAACTATTTTAACTTTGACCCCTACTAATACCACCCCCAAAATTGATGGTTTTTGTGCCTCAAATCAATTTATTAATGTATATACATATATATATATATATATATATATATATATATATATATATATATATATATATATAATTATCTAGGTATTTTTAATCGTCCTACATACGGCGCAGTTTACCTAGGACACGTTGAAAAGGATCCTGTTACGGAGGTTGTTCATTTTGCGATTTTTGGATAAATTACTGATGTCGTATCATATAACGGCTAGGATTTTCAAGTAGTCACCCCTGCCGTACCGATAAGGTCTGGTATAAGTTACCTAATTATATAACTAGGACTTGTATGCCAGACTACTTACAATGTATATATTGCAATGATTCATGGAAATATTATCCATATGAATAAATATTAATTTAAATTATTTACTTAGTTATGAATATTCACTTTTAGTACGACACAATGCTCGAATTTCAAGCCGATATTGATTGCATTATTAAACAAATTATGTATGTACTCAACTTCAATAAAATATTGCAGCAACTATCATTCTTCAAATTGATTTTTCTGCAATTCTTAAAAAAAAACGCCGTTATACATATTTCTGTAAATACTCTGACAAGAGATTTAGATCTGTGTCAAACACAATGAATTTATTCTAATATGCTTTTATTTTGATGTGTTTTTCTCATGTAATTCGTTTATTTTACTCTTTATCTATGTAATGATTTTTAAGGAAAGTTTGATTTAATGAGTAACTTTAAAGTTGATTAAATAACCATGTCCTTTGAAGATTTAATCAAATTCTCCGACATTTGTTTTGATTTTGTAATTATATGATTTAATTCTAGCAAGGCGGGGCATTTTTTCAATGCATTGCACATATTGATCAAAGAGAAATCTACGTTTAAACAAATTGTTAACAAATCATTTATAACGGTACTTTTATATTTTTAGAAGTTTACAATTAGATCATTAGTTAAAACGTAGCAAATACAATAAGACGATCGAAAATAATGAATAAAATTTGAATCGGTAATACAATGACAATAAATTTAATTGCAATAAAAAAAACGTTTATTTATGGTTTTAATTGTAAAATATAATTGGTAGCTTATAAATCCAAAACCACAAATACGTTGATCTTAAGTAATCAATCAGGAATATGAGTTTATATATCACTGTAATCCCTGGTTGTTCATATATTATCAATATGGCTAGACGAAATTGCTTTAGCCTATTTGTATTATACCATGAAAATGTTCCATGTAAGTCCATATGAACACTTTAAAATAAAGTCATTGAAATGTAGCCGATATTTTACTTACACGGTTTTTCTTGGTTTTATATTATATTTTAATTCCTGAATATTAACAAACATAATACATGTGATATAAAAGTGCACAGTCTTACAAGAACTACACTCTTTAATATTAAAAATAAAAGATAAACTAATGTTGTATTCTTAAACATTAATCAATAAAAATGAGAAGATCTTAAAATATTAATGTTAGATGTCAAGCTATTATAACATTAAATATTATATATGCTCATTCTTATTTATGGTAATTATTACACCAACAAGATATCAAGCGATTACGTACATTTCATTGTATCATAAAAAGATCCATGTAAATTATTATTCGTGTCTCACAATTGTTTTCGTATAGTTTCTCAGCGTATAACATTTTTGTGATTATTAATCTTTATTCATTGCTATTACTCTTTAAGGGTATAGCTTAATGAGAATATAATATATATTCGTTCTACTTTCTCGAAAGAAATGGTTCAAAAATATTTAAGCTACATAAAACCTGTTGTTTTCGAGAAAGGTATAATATAAGATATAATTTATGACCTTCAATTTTACAATGAAATACAAATAATATAGTATGTGACATTCACTTTTAAAAAGTTTAATAAAATATATAATATACTATTTTATTTTTTTAAAAAGTGTAAATAATATACAACTTCCAGTTTAAAATTTAAAGAAAAAGTTAATTAAAAGGTATATACTGCATTGCTTTAAATGTAATATAATAAACTAGGTATTTCTATTTTCGTATTAAAGAAACATTTTCAGTATGCAAACATTTCACGTATTAGTTAGGAAAATTAACGGATGAGATTGAAAACAGTTCCTTTTTTAAATATGTTATTCTACACTATCGATGTATGTAAATAAAATAGATATTAAATTTATAAAAGTATGTCTCCTAGATTATGAAATCCCGATTCCTACTATTCCATTTTATAATTAAACACTTTATGTTAAATCCTTGTAAAAATATTCTCAATTATTATCGTTATATACACATGAAATATAATTAATGTTATGTGGGCAATTTTATTTATTCAGGATGATGCTTTCTGTTATAAACCGCGAGAAGTTATAGCCACGTGGATCAATGTCGTAACCTTACGCGAGATTGAAACTGTCTTACTCAACAGTCAGTAAACGCTGATAACCTTACTTTGAATTCACTTTCAGATATATATTATATACTATTTTATTATATACTATATATTATTATATACTATATATTATTATATACTATATATTATTCTATGTATATATGTTTACTAAGTCTACTTTTTAGACATACTTAACAGTAGCACAAAATTAGTGCCGGGCCTTCTGTTACCCACAAGTGAAACCGATGTGTACTTAAAAGGAATTGCGACGAGAAATCGAAATCAGATTTCGCAAGTTTCGAACTAAAAATACCTCAGTGTTTCGAAACAATTAGCGGTAAGCTATTCGAAGTAAAATCATGTTATTCATTGAACCACATAATAACATCGACTTAGCAAAGATCATATAGTGTTTAAAAAAAAAACATGTCATTTAGAGGATCAGTTTTATAGACCTGCACGATTAAATATATTAAGAATAAGGAATAAACTATGAAATGTTCATTTAGTTTGTATTTTGATGCACCATCTCTGAGATTTGAAATGTCAGGTCATGTCATATGCTATTGGTACAATGTAACCCAGTACTACCTGCCTCATGGTTGGGTCACCGGCGACTAAACTGGTTCCCCCACCAGAATTGTTTGGTGAGGAGGGCGGCTAGTCTCCGTGAAGGATTAAAAACAAGACCTTCCAAAGGGCGAATGAACTCTTTTTCTGGATCAACGGCCAACTAGCACCGTGTATATTTATGTGTGTGTGTATATGTGTATTGGGGTGAAGAGGGTTCCCGTAAGTCGTGGTGAAGGCAACCTTTCTAGGAGAAGCAAATCTCTGATTTAAAGAAAAACATAAAGCGGAAGACCAGTATCCGCATTAAGCTGGTCTGCAGTTTAATTTGTTGCTGGCTATCTTATTCTTGCTTGTTGCTGGATCTCAACATTTTTAACCGAGAGAGAGACTTAGCTGTCGTACAAAGCTAAGACTATGTAACATCATATTTCTATAGATACTCCCTCAGACATTTGGGCTCATGGATTTTAAATGTCTGAGGTAGTGGCACTTGTCTGACAGGACGTTGCATGCAATCATATATATATATATATATATATATATATATATATATATATATATATATCACATCTCTATTTATCTTACTAATAAAAAAATAATTGATTAACGAGAAACATGTTAAACATTAAAATAAAACAAAACATACGTTGATGTATTTTTACTAAACAGTGACTTCACTGTTTTTCCCCCTTTGTTTTCTCTCAGGAAGGCAATAAAATATTTAAGAATATAATCATTATTTTTACATTTTGTTCTGTGCAACTAGAAAATAAATTTTGATTGAGATAAAAAAGTGATATTTGAATTTTCTCAGCCGGAAGATCGGCGTTATCTTGATCGTTAAGACAGAAATAACAAACTACGTGGAAAATTGTATGTAATCATTTTAACGCGTTTTAAGCTATATTTATTTTGCTTTCCCCCCTTCTTACAAACAATAACATTACCCTCTGGAGGACTTAAAATACACCTTAGTATTACTGCGGAAATATCCAATAGATTTGCAGCAAGAAATGAAGAGAGATTAATACTCCTCCACGTCCTCCTCCTCCGCCTCCTCCTCATCCTCCTCCTCCTACTACTACACCAACAACAAAACGCGGGTGAAAACAGATTGACTTGATCAAATATAAGATAGAACAATCACACGAGCAGCAACTTTCTTAAGCTAGAGGCAATGGATCGTTGGAATCCATCGATTTTTTTTTCTCGGAATAGATTGTTATGTCCTCGGAATATAATTATTAATCAGAAATAATGTTCTATATGTTATAAAATACGTTGTACAGATATGTAAATGTGTCATGTTATAAGGATGATTATTTGTTGAATTTGTTCCAGTGTTTCATATTATCTCAATTGGGTGAATGTTTAGAAAATATATAGATCACGAGATTCTTGAGCATTCTAAGTTTGACGATATTCATTTCTATAATACATGGGAGATTAAACTGTGCAATACAATATTGATAATGTGTTATATGTAAGCCTATATCTACAGACTTGACTGCCAGTTGTTTTGAAGAAATTTACATGTTATTCAGAATCTATTACTTATGAAACACCCCGGGTTATACAAGTGTCTCACACCAAATTATCTTATCTATTCATTGTTTGATACTTTGAAACAAACACGATTCTATTTTTCAACAGAAGTTCTCAATATGGTCGAATAAAAAAGATGAGTAACGTTTACGATGCGTCCATGAATTATGTACATTTTAGACCTGTTTTTTCAGAAGTTTACTGTAACAAATAATATGTCTTCACAGACATAGCTAACCATATATAAAATGCCAAAGCATTCATCAAATCCCCGTGATTATCAATTCCAATAGTATTTAAAGTTATACATAATTACGAAAATGGATATTTAATACATAAGTTTAATGGCGAGAATGGTCATATTACAAAAGAAGCTGCCTCTAATTTAGTATTATTAAAACTTGGAATAGTTACAGATGGAACAAGTAAACTGTTTCAGATATAACACACTTCATGGAGGACGCAACCATTTAAATAGCAAATTATAAGAATTATAACTGGATATAGATGTATGCTTTGTTGTACCGCATATTTTATTTGACACGGATATGTTTATATTATTTTCACAATAAACAATACATTGTCCTTAAAAAATAAAAGATTCATAATCGAGATCGTGTCTAAGCAGTATATTAAGGGAGTTGAGTAGCTCAATGTTTATTATCCTTACATTTAATTTTCTGCAGTTAAATACATACATAGTAACAGGAAACACGGGAACCAGGCAGTAAAGAAATGGGAAATTCCTATTCATCTATTAATCGGGATTATTGTAGGTCTACGTGACACAAATGTTGTGCGATTATCAGAACGTATTTTGTTAAAGTAAAGATAAAGCTGACACATGAACGTAATAAAGCGGCAATAATACAAGGGTTGCTTATTGGCAGATAATGATGGACATCTTTGATTCCAGATTAGTTTTTAACTTGTGTAAGAAGACTAGAATTAACTCTTCCTCATTTATGTTCGGCAACAATATTACATTCATGGGCATGTACAGATTTTATAAAAAATATAGGACTCTCTAAAGTGTGAGTAAATTACTTGCAAGGTAGAGGAAGTCAATATTCTTCACATCAGCCTAGCTTATGTTCTCCCGTTATGTTACACTTAATAGCAAAATATTCGCTAATTTTTTAAACAAAACATTAGATAGATGCTCCCCTACACAGGCGGTTTTATTGCATATTAATGAAATAATTATATTTATTTTGTATACGTTTAAAAATAGGCTGGATTAAATATATTTACTTGTATAATTAGGCAAATAATAATATTAAAAGACGATTCCATCAGTATGTATAGTTTTTGATTTTACGTTGTTTACTTAGTAAAAAAATAAAACAATTCTAATATTTTGCATGTATTTATGCTTTGATATATTATGTCCGGAATATGTACACACACACACATACACACACACACACATATATATATATATATATATATATATATATATATATATATATATATATATATAATCTTTGAGGCATTGTTAATCCACATTAATAATCCAACGATTAACCAGGCTCAAAATGAAACGGAGGGCACGCTCAAGTGCTTTTGAGTATCTTAGTGATTTTATGTGATTTTAATTGTATTTTCATCGTCTTTTAATAGTCTTTTCATTTCATCTCACTATTTTCATTTTTCATTTCAATTTGTTATATTAAACTACTCGCCTTAGGATGACCAATGCAGGTCGAAAACGTTCTCGCTTATGGGAAATTTCTTTTTTCACTCCAAAAAAAAAAAAAACCTTCGGATAATGGTCCGACAAAGAGAAAATGAGGATTACAAGAAAAACAAGCAAGATTTGTCTGTGCTATTTAATGAAACGTGAATAAAAGAAAAATTGCTGCCTAAATATATTAATATACTAATATATATATATATATATATATATATATATATATATATATATATATATATATATATATACATGAATTGCAAGTAGAAAATATTTTTCAAAAAATATAATATACGTTTTGAGAATATGTGTTCTCCAAGGCTTATCACTATCATATACCAAAATGTGAAACAAATTTGTAATTTTGACCTCTCAATAAATACACTTAATATATACAAAAGTAGTAAATAATGTAACGTCATCATTTTTAACCGCACTGCGTTAGATCTTTATGCAAGACATCGTCGACTAAAAATCAATTTTTCAAAATGGGAATGTATTTACTAGCAAGAAGGAATGCCCGCTAAAATTAGTAGGAATGTTTTATACAATTAGCAACAGCATTTCAACACGGTTTGGAAAATGTTCTTGCGAGCTAAGGTTGTATAAAAGTGTGTAATTCAAGTTCATTATGCAATCACATTAGTTTTATAATCGATCTTCGATACTTATAAAACGACTTCCAAGGCAAAATATACGTTAGGTAACGCTTAAGCACATAATCCGCATTCGTGTTAACGTTAAAAAAGTCGGCTAAGCCGTTTGCCTGGCTATAGTAGACAAACGCACATACACCGATGAAACGTTTCCTCCATAAAATAGCGTATATATATATATATATATATATATATATATATATATATATATATATATATATATATATATATATATATATATATATATACACACACAGCGAACGCGGAAAAATTAATGAAATGTATGAGATGGAATAGAAACTATAAAAAACACAGTTTCCAAATTCTAGAAGTTATTTTTATTTTATAATTGAGTATATTAAAACGCGTGTTGTACACAATGCACTATGCCCATTTTATCAATTTGGATTTATAAAGTTTTCAATTGAACGTATGATATACAGGCACTTGTATTTCACCCGTTTGGTAATCATAAACTCAGGCTGCCGCGATTAACACCAGTCGTGCGATTCAAATCCGGCGATAGCACCTATACCTGGCTTCATTAGCTAGGACCTAATTCCTTCGGCTACTGTTAACCGCAGGAAATACTGTTGAATTTAAACATTTCTAAAATGCTTATTTTAACATTTTCAGATTGATCTAATGATTATATGATGATCTAAGCATATATATATATATATATATATATATATATATATATATATATATATGTATACGTGTGGGTGTGTTTGTGTGTGGAAATATACACATATGTATATATATATATATATATATATATATATATATATATATATATATGCATATATGCGTATAGATTTATTACCAAAGACGCATAAACAGCCATATAAAATATATATATATATATATATATATATATATATATATATATATATATATATATATTTATATATATACTATTCAGTAATGTGAACGATAATTTAAAATTCAAATTAGAATTAAATTTAAAATCCGTTTCACAAGAATGAACCACAATAAAATCAATAATGTGTACGATCGTTTCGGAAAACAATGTTTTTATTGTGGTAGACATTAAGCCACGGACAATAATTTTTACATATAGTATTTTTAACAAACAAAGTTTGCTCATCAGCAAAAGTATTGGGAAGGGTTTTTAATATATGTAAAAGACACCATAAATAAATCTAGCATTAAAAGTAAGACAGATGTATCTGGAAAAAATTAAAATAAAAGGTAGGCATTTACTTGATAAGCAAACTAATGTGGGTTAAAGATAGAACTAAAATAGAACAAAATTATGAATCTAAATTTCGTTTAAATATAATATTATCTATATATCTATAAAAGTGAACGTGTCTGCCTGTCTGTCTGTGGGTATGTGTGTCTGTCTGTGTACATTTCCCTACGTAATAACTCTGTCAATTTTTAGTCTATAGACTCGAAATTTTAAATACCGGGTACTGAGATTTGGGAAAATCGATGTGACGGGTGTCAGCCAGAAGGTTTACTTTTAAGGGGTCAAATTTCAACGATTTGACCTTTAAGAACTCTACCAAACTCCTCCGACAATTTTGGGTGTAGACACTTGAAATTTTAGATATAGGTCTCTTAAACCTGGATCTAACTTAATAATGTTATTGAGCCCGAAACTATAAATGTTAAGGGGTCATAATAGGGGTCAAATTAAAAAAAAATACTATTTTTTTTGTTAGCATACACCCCAAACACCCCGGCAACGCCGGGCTGAAATGCTAGTAATAATATATTTCTAATAACATTCATAGACACACACACACACACATATATATATATATATATATATGTACATATATATATATATATACATACACACATAGACACATACATACATATTTATAAATATATATATTTATTTACGTTTTAATGCTTCACCTTTGGAAATCATCAATTAAGGTCAAAGTATTCATATGGATGTTTATTGTAGCTTTTCAATTCATGAAATGATCAATTTTCAAAAAGAACAGTAATGGAATATTTTATATCGGTTAGCATACATTTGATTAAAACTCTAAATTTTAAACTGAAGAAAGAAAGGGGAAGATAATCCTATATCTTTAATTAAACAATGCAAGGGAGATAATTTGTATTAAATTTAAGTTATTATTAAGGGATAATAAATCAAGCAAACAAACCATTATAATCTACTTTTAAATTATTGCATTTTATATTTGATAACTTATTTATTTATTGAAATCAAAAATATCATAGGTTAAGGCTTAAAATACCGTAGGTTAAGGCTAAGAATATATTTAATAATATATAATAATGGTCGATATATAAGATCAATTAATATTAACAATTGTATTATGAATATGTATATATATATATATATATATATATATATATATATATAGCATGCGTGTTGATTCATAAATATAACTATATATATATATATATATATATATATATATATATATATATATATATATATATTTTGTGTACAGAAAGTTGTTAGTTGAGACAGGTCATTGGTACCGTCGGTTTCAAGCCCGATAATAAGGCCCGTTTAAGGTATCCTTATCAAGCTCTCTTCAGCCAATATTCGTCTATCTTATAACCGATTAATATAAAAAAAAACATTTTTTCGAAATTAGATCTTAAATTTAAATAATTCAAAGTTGAAAATTACGTATTACATTACCCGATATATATATATATATATATATATATATATATATATATATATATATATATATATATATATATATATATATATAGATTAAAAAAAAGGGGGGGGATTAAACAAAACGAGATTTGAACGTGGATTCGCGAGGTATATATACTTCACACTTCCGGTTATAAGATAGACGAATATTGGCAGAAGAGAGCTTGATAAGGATACCTTAAACGGGCCTTATTATCGGGCTTGAAACCGACGGTACCAATGACCTGTCTCAACTAACAACTTTCTGTACACAAAATATAAGTACGCTCTTAAAATTTGGATTTTCCTTTTAATTGAGCACTCTGCTGGAATTCTTTTTCCAAAAAAACTAATCATATATATATATATATATATATATATATATATATATAGTATGTGTATTGATTCATAAAATTTGCTGTCGCGATGTTATCAGAAATACAATTACATAAGAAAAGGCAGGTTTGCTTATAACGATTATCATTTGAAAGAAAACATTTTTGTCTTATTATAGAAAATAACATTCAAATTACATTACTAGATTAATACGTAGGAAAAAGAATGAAAGTAATGCGTAAATTAAAATAGAAACGGCCAGAATAATGTAAAAAATGGTCTGTAGTTGAAGGCGTGTGAAGTTGCACATTTTTAGCCTATACCTGTGTTAGTATGTGTAAATATACATGTGGATATATATTTTGTCTATACCTTTGTTAGTATGTGTAAATATACATGTGGATATTTATTTTGTCTATACCTTTATTAGTATGTGTAAATATACATGTGGATATATTTTTGCCTATACCTTTGTATGTGTAAATATACATGTGGATATATATTTTGCCTATACATTTGTTAGTATGTGTAAATATACATGTGGATATATATTTTGTCTATACCTTTGTTAGTATGTGTAAATATACATGTGGATATATTTTTGCCTATACCTTTGTTAGTATGTGTAAATATACATGTGGATATATATTTTGTCTATACCTTTGCTAGTATGTGTAAATATACATGTGGATATATTTTTGCCTATACCTTTGTTAGTATGTGTAAATATACATGTGGATATATATTTTGCCTATACCTTTGTATGTGTAAATATACATGTGGATAAATTTTTGCCTATACCTTTGTAAGTATGTGTAAATATAAATGTGGATATATATTTTGTCTATACCTTTGCTAGTATGTGTAAATATACATGTGGATATATTTTTGCCTATACCTTTGTTAGTATGTGTAAATATACATGTGGATATATATTTTGCCTATAACTTTGTATGTGTAAATATACATGTGGATATATTTTTGCCTATACCTTTGTAAGTATGTGTAAATATACATGTGGATATATATTTTGCCTATGCCTTTGTATGTGTAAATATACATGTGGATATATTTTTGCCTATACCTTTGTAAGTGTGTGTAAATATACATGTGGATATATATTTTGCCTATACCTTTGTTAGTATGTGTAAATATACATGTGGATATATAGTTTGCCTATACCTCTGTAAGTATGTGTATATATACATGTGGGTATATTTTTGCCTATACCTTTGTTAGTATGTGCAAATATAAATGTGGATATATTTTTGCGTATACCTTTGTTAGTATGTGTAAATATAAATGTTGATATATATTTGCCTATACCTTTGTTAGTATGTGTAAATATACATGTGGATATATATGTTGCCTGTACCTTTGCTAGTATGTGTAAATATACATGTGGATATATTTTTGCCTATACTTTTGTTAGTATGTGAAAATATACATGTGGATATATATTTTACCTCTACCTTTGTATGTGTAAATATACATGTGGATATATTTTTTGCCTATACCTTTGTTAGTATGTGTAAATATACATGTGGATATAATCTAACACGCAGATACACACGAATATATATATATATATATATATATATATGCATATATAAAAATATTTTTTATATGAATGTAGGGGTGTCTATGTGCGTGCGTGTGTGTGTGTGTTTTATTTTACAACCTCAAACTTAGACCATTACAATAGTTTCAGCAGATAAAAGGGTACCCTGTCTGTTTCCTCAGGATACAACATTAAACCTAAGGGAAGAGGATATGCTTCGGTGAACACTTGTGGATATTCAATTAACAAGAGAACTGTGCGACAGATAGAACAATATAATTATAAAAATATTTATATAAAGAAACAAAAAAAAACAGTAAGAAGAAAAAGAAAGAGAAGGGAACTTAAAGGCATAGACATGTGCCATAGAGAAAATTACTTGAATTTTAAAAGTGTTGCATGTGGGGGAATGTATTTAAATGAGTTTACGTGTGTCAACACTGCATAGATTATATTGTGGGAGAGAATTATATAACGAGAAAAATCGTATGTTGTTTTTCACCGCTGCATAGTTACCGCGCGCTTATTAGATTGTATTATAAAATATTAGCTTCATAACTTATATAATAGCTCAAGAGGTTTTACACACCTTTCTCTTGCTTTCTTAATATCGACAAGTATTTAAAAAAGCATATCCTGTCTCTCTCTCTCTCTCTGTCTCTCTCTCTCTCTCTCTCTCTCTCTCTCTCTATATATATATATATATATATATATATATATATATATATATATATATATATATATACTTCTGTCTTTGAATTTTTAGGCCCTAAAGAAACAGACGGCAAATTCTCTTGTCTTTTTAAACAATCGTACTGGTTAATATTTGATGCTGTAAAATAAAACTAAAAATATATTAGTAAATTTAATTCTCATACTTCTAAGCGTATAAATATATGTATATATATAAGTATATATATATATATATATATATATATATATATATATATAAAGATGGATAGATAGATAGATAGACATGTGTGAATATATGTGTGTGTGTGTTTGTGTGCATGCCTATATAGACTCCTTTTATAAAGGATTAACACGTATGCATCTCAGTTAAGACCCAACCGATCTCATAAGCAACTTTAGAGACTCCTAAGCATTGTAAGTTATGACCTGCATAAATACAAATAAAAAACGAATAAACCTATATAGACTGTAGGTATTTAACGTTTATAACACAGTCATTTTATTTGATATCAATTTACCTCTTTACCACTAATGATTATACTTTTCTTGTAAAAGAACTTCACTCTCCATGGTCAGATCCTGATTCATAAGCATAGGTTGCAATTATAAACTATAATACAATTGTAAAGAATTCGTAAACTCACAAACTACAACCAATAAAATGTAATCAATTCTAAACACAGGAAAAATATTCAATTTTAACGACTGTATTTATATTAAGATCATTAACAATGACGTTTGGGCACATATATATATACAGTCAACCTTCATTAAAAGTATGTTCTTTAAAAGTAACACCCAAACGCGTTTCGCCGGTTTCTTAATGTGGCTATACTTTTTAACGCTTGTCATCGATCTGTTCACAATCTCAGGAGTCCCTTATTATTTGTTTGAATTTTTCCACCTCTTAAAATACACACACACACACACACACGCACACGCACACACACACACATATATATATATATATATATATATATATATATATATATATATATATTTATAAAGAGGCATGTTTCAGATTTCACTTAAGAAAACAATCGTTTACGCATATTATCGAATTGTTAATCCACCAAATGGCTGAAACCATTGACAAAAGGGAAAATATGATGGAAAAATAAATTAAATCTGCTTCATTCGAAACCTTAGCCTTGATCTAATAATTATTTAAAAAAAACAAAAACATTTTCACCTGCTCAAAATGATAATACCACTGTTAATTTATCGAACAAAAGACAATTATAAATTACTAAAACGGGTCTCAGTATTTAGTATAGCCCCCATTATTACGAATCACTTCAATAATTCTCTTCGGCATGCTTGCGACAAGTTTTTTTATCAGTTGCGAAGCCATTTTATCCCATGTACTGTAAATTGAATCAGAAAGTTCCTTCATCGAATCCTACTGGGGTTCGTCCTTGAACACTTCTTTTGACATCCATCCGCAAAGATTTTCAATGGGATTGATGTCCGGAAAACATGTCGGATGATCTAACAAGTCTATATTATTTGAAGAAAAGTATTCTCGTGCTTGTCGAGAAGTGTGTATCGCAGCGTTGTCTTGCTGGAAAATCCAATTTCTTCCACACAGATGTGGACCTTCACTCCTGATAGAAGTATTTTCACGCATTGAAATGTACTTCAATGATGTTTGCCGGCCTTTCACTGCTTGCAACTTTAGGATACCAGCTAACGAGAAATCATCCCAGATCATTAAAGACCCTCCTCCATTACGCATAGTTTAAAAGTCTCTTTGGGCAATTTTTTCTCATTGCAATAGTGTGGAAATCCATCTGAAGCTTCCCGATATAACTTTTTCTCATCGGAGAAAATTACATTTCCTCACTTCTCTTCATCCCAAGTCTGGTATTTGGCGGCATGTTTAAGTCGGTTAGCTTTGTGCTGTTCAAGAAAACGTGATTTCTGCAGTCACTTTTAATGATTGAAACCCTTCATTTTCAGATGCCTTGTGCTGGTTTTAGGGCTACATTCTTCCGATATTTGGCTTTTCAATCGACTTGAGCACCTACTTGATGTTTTTTAAAACTTCTCCTGATACGGCGATCCAGTGATGGGCTTTTTTTTGGTCGACCTGGACTCTTTTTATGCACATATTGATCTGGATTTCTTAAAAAAAATGTGTGATGACCGTTTTGCTACGATTCGCTTCGTTTGTAATGGATCTATGGGAGAGTCCACCCCTATTAAGTTCAGAGATCCTTCCTCTCTCAAACTTTGATAATGGTTTCCTTTTTGCCATTTAGTTTTATCCACTAACAAGTTGCTTTTAGTAACATAGACAGCTTTTCGTATTCATTTTTTCATAACTATTCGCTTTTTTTAAGTGGTCTTATCATTTTGTCCAGGTGAAAATGTTTGTTTAAAAAAATAAGTATTGTATCAGGGTTAACGTTTCGAATGAAGCAGATTTCATCTTTTCCGTGATATTTTCCCTTTTGGCAATGGTTTCAACCTTTTGTTTGATTGAAATTTCGATATTATGCGTAAACGATTACTTTCTTAAGTCGACTTAATATTTTGACTAGGACTGTGTATATATATATATATATATATATATATATATATATATATACATATATATATATATATTTATATATTTATATTTTGTGTACAGAAAGATGTTAGTTGAGGCAGATCATTGGTACCGTCGGTTTTACGCCCGATAATAGGGCCGGTTTAAGGTACCCTTATCAATCTCTCTTCGACCAATATTGGCTGAAGAGAGCTTGATAAGGATGCCTTAAACGGGCCTTATTATCGGGCTGGAAACCGACGGTACCAATAATCTGTCTCAACTAACAACTTTCTGTACACAAAATATAAATACGTTCTTAAAATTTGGATTTTCCTTTTAATTGAGCACTCTGCTCGAATTCTTTTTCCAAAAATAACAAATTATATATATATATATATATATATATATATATATATATATATATATATATATATATATATATATACATATATATATATATTTATATATATATAAATATATATATATACATATATATATATATACATATATATATATATATATATTTATATATATATATATATATATATATATATATATATATATATATATATATATATATATATATATATATACGATTTTATTTGTTTCTATATGCCTTCTGCTATAACGGACTCCACAGCGGCTAGGCTATTTATTCATAAATTTCACAAGTGTTTTTAGGTTTTGTACCCAAATCAATAATCGAAAAGTTACGTGTAAAGAAGTAACAAATCGATTTGGGCCAAAGTTAAACCTTATACGGCCTAAACTTACACGTGTGTCATATTTATTTATTATTACAGTACAAGCTACACGATTAGCATATAAAGTCCTCAGTATGTCCTATATATATAACAGGTGTGCTTCCCCAATGAACATATACGATATACACAATGAAAATTAAACATTAATTTACCATTTTTTTTAATTACTTCTGAACATTACCACCGTAGAAGCAGAATGCATCGATATATAAAATGGACAGCAATGGGGTTGATATGTTAGAAGAGCGTATCGGATAAAGGATTCTCTTAAGTACCAATAATAAACCGTTTGTGGGGGTTTAACATTATTTCGTGTCATTATATCTATACTATAAAGCTGAACGTCTTTGGGTGTGTCTGGTCGGGTATAGGTTCCTATAAGGTTGACTATTATAGAGAACTGATCACATATAATGATAGCAGATGTATCTAGACAAAGGAATAGGAATGTTTGATCTGGCATAATGATGATTCTTTAAAATGGTTGGGTCTGCGTACGTGCCTGGTCCACAAATAATGGATAAAAAAAATAAAAAAAAATAAAAAACGGGCACAAGTGTTTTTGATATATATGCACTTAATAATAATTTGATTAGTATGTTTTAACTTAAATTGGGATGGTATCATAAAATTGTGATGTCTGCGTTCGCGTCTGGCCTCCATAGAATAGAAATAGGTGCACACTTGAATAAATATTTTTCATATCTATCCGCGTAAGTATACTTTGATAATTATGTTTCAGTTTGAAGAAATATGGTATAATAAAATTATGGGGTGTTCGTTTGAGCCTGACCTCCATAGAATGGAAATATGCCACAAAGTTTAACAAGGTTTTTTAATATAGATCAACAGAATATTGTGATAAATGTTTCAGTCTGAACAGGCACGGTATAATAAATTATGGGGTTTATCTATTTTATTTTTACTTTCATTATATTTTACTTTGGTTTTGATACCCCCAAATTCGAAACTATCTCTTTACAACACTTCCTTTTCATAACATATCACACTATCATAAATAAGAGCCCATCTTCTGTAGGCTGTTTTTGAACCCAGTAAACGCCGGGCACTTTTGCTAGTAAAATATATGGTGCAATCTTGACAACATAGCGATGGGGACTAATTTAATGCGAGGAGATATGACAATGTGCTTTTCTAGCACAGGAATGGATACACGAGTGGTTCAGACAGTCAGTCGATTGAATTGATACATTTTAGGCCGACACACCGGCCGCGATTTTGCAAGTGTATATATATATATATATATATATATATATATATATATATATATATATATATATATATATATATATATATATATATATTAGAGAGTAAAAAGTATGAGATCGATTCTTTAGGAGGGGACTTATCGGGATAATACAAAGCTCAACAAATAGTGTTTCATCTTATATAGAAGAGAAAATAAAAAAGAAGATATAACGCATATACATTTAGTACTGTATTTAATATGAATGTCACATCAATTCGGTGTATAATAAATAAACTAACATGAAGGTGCAGCATCTGAACAGATACTACACTTTCAGCTTTGGCTGGAAAATCAGGTTATTATGTAGTTAATGTTTCGGTGTTGCGCTCCTTTTTCATTTGGTTTCCTTTTCGGTGCATTAGATTCACGTACGAATTGAAGAAAAACTAATTAACAATTATATTTAATTTCATTTAAAATATATCAAAATAAGTTCCTCCTTATCCTTTTTTCTCCCAAACTTTCGTCTGCTAAAATTATACACACGTTATTACGTTAGTAATTATAATAAGGAAATACAGGGCAACTGACGAAATACTACTTTTTTAATATCATCTATCACAGAAACCAAATGACTAAGATTGATATATTTGTAAAGGTGCAGTATTTTCCACCCAGTAGAATTTGTTAATTACAGCTCTTATAAGTGTTCGAAACAAATAATTCCTATCATATTAACATTTATAGCTTTAATATTTGGGTAGAGATTTTCTTTAATGATTTACCGTTAAATAAACACGCGCCTTATAGCCAAGAAGCCTATAAAAGAAAAAAAACAAATTCAAACCAATAAAATATGCCTTAATCTGCTTATTTGTATATATATAGTGCCTTAGTAAGCCAGCTTTAGTTTTACTGTCTCTGTTGTTCTAGGCCACTTACTATTTTTTTCTGAAAGTTATATATGCAAATATTATATACACGTTACACTGCGTTAAAATTATAATGAATAATTATGAAATATAAATTTGAACACATATATGTATATCTATATATGTGTGTTTATGCGTGTATGCGTGTGTGTACGTCGTTTTTTCTTCAAGTTATATAAAAGCGGCATTTTGTTAAGCATTTTCTGTAAAGCAATCGAATCTGATAACGCCTTTCTTCTATGTGAATGTACCGCGTTCCGTACTTGATTCTCGGAGTGTCAATGCTAACAAATATTTAACATGTCTATGAATATAAAACACTGTAGACTTTACACTGTGCACGACTGCATTACTGTAGCCACATAATATTTTAAATGAAACTAACATAAACAGTGAATCTGGTGATCGTCGACACATGCTTTCAATTGAAACTACAAGAATTAACGATTTCATAGAATATGCGTAATCGTTGCTATATCGGTAAAAAAAAAGGTTACTAACTTCTGTTATACGAGGTCGCACAATCCACGCGCCATTATCTTTTTCTTGCTTGCAAAATTTGTCTTTCCATTTCGTTTTTGTGTCACAACTAGGACATTTTGTTACGAGCAGGAAACGCATGGCGTCTAATCCCGTACCCGTTGTAACATCCCGTGCTCACTTTTACCATTTATCATATTTAATCGGCTTTTCCTACTAAGCAACAAACCCCCTCAACCCCGCTGTCACTATTTTTTTTTTATTTGCGCCAGGGAATAATTCATTCCGCCCCGTATACACAATTTCCCCCCTCGTTATAACAGTAAATATTAAGACTAGGAAAAGTCGGGAATACCTAACTTCCTCCAGGTAGCTGATTATAAATTTCTGCTCCTGGCTTTACGAAATATCAACGTACATATACAAATCTGTCTGTCTGTCTGTCTGTCTGTCTCTCTCTCTCTCTCTCTCTCTCTCTCTGTATATATATATATATATATATGTATATATATATATATATATATATATATATATATATATATATATATATATATATATATATATATATATATATATATATATATATATATATTAAAGAGTGTAGCCATCAACAATTGTGGATTTTTCATCATTTTTAATTTTAAAATATTTTTATAACGCGTTTCAAGCTTTGGTGAGCTCTCTACATATATTTTTATATAAAGTTTTTTTTTTAAGTGCAAGTTGAAAATGTTAATTTGGAGACCATTTTACATTTAATAACACTAAATGCGTTAATCAGAGAAATGTCAGTCTAAGAGTTTCTGTCTCCAATGGTCAGAGGGTTGTAGAGTCCAATCATAATTAAGTTCATTTGCTGGGGAGGGGACTTTTGATCCATTTTGTAAATATGTTTTTTCTCTCATGACTTTCTTTTTTAATATATACACAGACATACGCACAATAAATTACACACACACACCCATATACATATATGTGTATATATAACAGTGTTATCAGATGTAAAATGTTGTTGTTGAGTAACTAATTTCAACAGTATTTCTATTAAGAAATGATGCAGTTTGTGTTTTTCTGGAAAATGCTTATCTAGATATCTAAGAAAAATTTCAAATACCTGTATCCAGAAGTGCGCGACCCCAACAAACTGCCGACTTCCAACGTCATGTATCGTAGATGTTTCGTTCGACTTTTTTTATGGCTGGATCGTAATTTTCTTGCTGGCGACTGTCGATTGAAACACACGAGGTTTCAGAAAAGTCGGAATATAATAAGTCTTTGAACAAAGAAAGGAAAAACACAAACCCCAAAGTTCACATATACTTTGACTGTAAGACTTGTGAGTGCGTGTGTGTGTCTTGTCCCCGTTCTACCGATGTTACGTGTGTCTCTATTTCTGTTTCACAGTCAACTCTAAAACTATCCTGCTCCCATCCTCGACGACGGTCATCTAGTTGTCAACTAACAGTCTCTACTACGTGTGTATCTGAGGTCGAACCCACCCCGGCTACCGGAAGCTGCCCTTCCCCGTTTAATCTGTAGGTTTCTATATTCCTGTCAGCTGTAAAAACCTCGATCTAAAATTACATAGAGATCCATTGATTGTTACTTCCTATCTATTGTTTCCTGTTCCTTTGTCTATTGCCCCCCTGTCAGCACTTAGTGACTCAAGTCCACCTAATGCCCACTTACTAGTATCACATAATCACAATTTAGATGCAACTCCATATCTCGAGTAAAATACATATACCGTTTCAAAAAGTAAATGAAAAACGCATGTACATAAATACTGGTCCGTGCTCCCCCACCCACAGTGTTTTAAAATATGGTAAAAAATATTAGAAAACGAATATCACGACTTTCTCCGAACGCCTAAGCGTTCGAACAAGCAGCAATATTACAACAAAGCACTACATACGTGTGGTTCAGAGAAACAATAACATGTTTACAGGCTCTTGAAGAATAAAGATAATAAAAAAAACGAAATAGGAGACGGAAGATAAGTTGGTTGAATACAAAAACTTGAGTAGGGCATTTTTTCTTAGACTTATAGATAAGCATTTTCCCGAAAAAAAAAACTGCATGATATTTCCAATAGAAATACTGTGAAAGTTACTTACTCAACAGCAGCGTCAATTAAGCCGATCATATTTAAGGAATCAAGAAAGATAGATAACGCCAGCTGGCCTGGTAGGACCAAAAATAGTTGCCCATTGAAGGGCAACTGAAAAGCTGAATTCTTTGTTTATGAGGCCACAATGACGGGCCGATCTAAAAACAAACCAGAAAATATATAGGTATGTCACAAGGCCCATTTAAACAAACATACTTTGCGCATATGAGTTCAGTTAGAGTTAAAACAAGGATTAATACAGTAATGCATTAGGAACCCGGGTGTAGAAGTTATAAGAAAAGGATACACCTTTCTCCGTAAGATG